>NC_134419.1:57174651-57477681 GCF_030867145.1 Opisthocomus hoazin | reverse complement strand
GGAATTACCTGGCTTGCACGTCTCTCAAGGCATAGTCCCTTCTCTTTGAAAGCAGAAAGTTTCTCACACAGCCCTTGTTGACTGTTTTATTGGTCTATGGATATGGAGGGGGTTTTTGTAGTTTGCATTAGCTTGTAGTGTTACTGTATTTTCCCCCCAGCCAAACTCTGTAGTTGATGTGCTCTTCCAATGGCTCAGCACTTAACAGCTTAAAGGTGTCAGAATTAGTGGGGGAGAGAAAGAAGCTGCAGCCACTGGAAGTACAGAAGAGAAGATGTAAAGAAAGAGAAAAGGAGTATTTAAGACATAGCTTAAAGCTTAAATGGAGAGTTAGAACAATATTATCTTGTGATGTAATTTGGTTACTTCTATATAGCATGACCACACACTTTTTTATCTCTAAATGTTACTTATGTTATACAAGTGTCTGGCTTTGTCTCTTCTGCCCTTTTCCATGGAGGTAACTCAGATGTATCTTGTTACCTCAGGGACCTACATCTCCTGTGGATGGGGCTCACTTGGGTTTTGAATTTGTTCAACAGATGAAGTCCCCCAAATCAGAGCTTTTCCTGAGAGCGGAGACACATAACCCTGGGGAGCTGATGTGGCACATAGAGGCGTTACTCCAGCCTGTACTCTGCACCCTACTCTGTGCGATTTAAGCACAGCTAAACCATTAGGACAGATCTTTAGTACCCAGTGCATAACACCACAGCATTTATACATGGCTTGGATTCTTCAAAAACAGTACTGAGAGAGAAAAAAAAGAGGTTTTTCAGTGTCATAACAAAAATAGTCATTTTTCCAGGCAGGTCTGCAAGTTGCCTCACGGGGCTGGAGGTGAAGCAGTTTGTAGGAGGGGGTATCTCCAAACTGGGAAAGCCCTTAGGTCATGGAGAAGAGCGTGCAGAGGTGGACACCCTGTCTGCTAGCTTGGGCACTTACAGGGAAATGGAAAGAATTATGGCTGGGATTACTTTTATATGCAGTGAGAGGCAATGAACAGCAGGAACAGGAGGGATTTAAGCCTGTCGTTGGTGTTCTCATGATATCCATAAGACATCCATAAGACATCCTTTAAAAAGCAATTGCAAAGTAGATTGATCTAAATGATAGCTGATGGGATAAGTTTCTAAAAAGTGTGCTCACTGCAGGTAGTTTGTGCTCAAGAGAGAAAAATCTTGAGCCTTCATGTGATGGGGTTTGTGTGGGACCCAGGAACTCATGTATTTTGATATAGCAAAGCAAAAGCTTTTAATCCTCATTACCCGAGATGGCAGAGAGCACGTCAGGGGTGGGTTATCTAACTGTTCTGTTGGAAATGCTGCTGTTGGGAAATAAGGAAATAGTTTTAAAATGTGGAGTTATTGTAAAGTTCAGTTAGCAAACTGGCTCTTTTTGTTTGTAATCAGAGAGAAGTGCAGCTTTTGTGTTGTCGAGGTTTCTATTTCCTTAACATTCCTAGTGCGCCACCAAGATGCAGTTTAACTTTTCTCAATTTCTCAAAATACTGTTCTTCAGACTCATGTCTGAAACTTCAGCAGTATTTGCAGATGGCAGCAGTGCAGTGAGACTTTCTACAGCATGAAATTTCAGAACTTTCTACAGTATTTTGCTGAAAATATGTAGCTGAAAATGGTGCAAGGTAACAAAATCTTCACTTTTGCTGCTGTACTTGGGCAAGATCATGGTGGTGCTGACTAAAGTTTATGCAGCTAGTGGTTAGAAACCCAGGTGGCTTTTAGTTGAAATGGGGAAAAAGCAGGGTTTTTTTCTGCTAGCAACATCACAGAGAGTACTTAAAGGTCTGGTAAAAAAAACAACATTTCAGGCTTGTAGTGAAAAGAGAGAGAAGGTCAAGGAGAAGGTGGCAATAAGAATTTAAATAGTCGTGTTCAAAACACGTCACGGCTTTGTGGTGAGAATGATGCTTTCCTTACAGCCTCTGAAAGGTGGATAACTTGTCCATCCATCCATTTTCCTCATTGTCTTTTTCATGATGAAATAAATATCCCATCAGGAGACGGGGAGCACCAGCCCTGGAGCCTTGCGCCTCTCTTGCAATGGTTGTGCCCTGGCTTTGCCTTTCTCTAGTTAGGAATGCGTTGTGGTCGTTTCCATTTCATTGTGTCCTACCAGGGCCGTTGCTGCAGAGTGGGTTATAGGGCTCAGCTGTCATCGATTCTACACTATTCACAGAATAATTTATTCCATCGCTTTGGTTAACATTACACAGTCCAAAAATTTATCCTTCATTTACGTATGTGTCCTTTTGCTTAGTAGAATAAGTTTGCTACTAATTCTGCTAGTAACATAATGTAGAAAAAAATTCTTTACATTGCTTTCATACGGACAGCCACGGTTTTGCTTTTCCTTTGTATTTCTATTTTTTGTGCCATCATATCAGAGTACATTTTAAGTTTGCATATCAAAAGCTCCAGTGAGCAGGTATGAGCTGCAGTAGCAAAATAAATTCCTATGTAAAAGAAGTAAAAATATATGACAAAGTCACTTCTCTAAAGGCTACAAAGCAGTTCTGAAAACCTGTGGTGTCATTCTCCTTTTGGAAACTGCATAGCCAAGTGTAGAGCATACGCTGCTCTACAGATCAGCTGTGTGATGCATCCCAGGGGCGGCTGCATTAGAAGGGAAGATCTGGGAAACGTGAGTGGGACCCTGGGGATCCCATTAGCTCCTGCAGCAAACTCTGTCCACTGGAGCAGTAACGAGTTTTTATGCATACCAAGGCTGAGAAAGTTAGCATAGGGATATTTTAGTACTTGTACATAAAGAAAAAATCCTCACTCATCTATTCTATACTATGTGCTCCTTTAATTAGGTTTTTCAATCAATAAAAAGCATCTTGCCAGAAGGATGTCCGTGGTCAATTAGTTACACCTAGTGAAGGGATAGATGGCACTTTTCTCGTTGTTGTTATTCATGAATTAAAGCATCCCATGATGCAGAATTATATGTGAGAGTGGCTGTGTAAATGGATTTTCTCATGACTTCATGCTGATCTATCTGGTTGAATAAATTGTATAGGAAGTTTGCTGTAGGAGCTACTTTTGTAGATAAAATAGTCAAGTAGCACCTAGAGCTGAAAAGAAAAAGCACCGTAAAATAATGGTTTGTTACTTTTTAGAAAGTATCATTAATTTTGCCATGTGTGGACAGCTCTTTAAAAAACTGGCTTCTTTGCAAAAGCAGTCTCGATAACTCAGAGTGGAAAATAGATTTCTTGGGCCTGTATGATGTTGTTCTTTAGAAAAAAATCAGTTGATGAAGCTAAAACTCTTGCTCATTTTAGGTCTTTTAGTATCGAGATCTGTTGCACAGCTCAGTGAGAGACCCTGGAGTAAGGATGGAGGAAAGGACCTCATCACTTTGTGGCTTGTTGGGAAGTTAAGCATTTAAACCATCTTTTTCTCCTTTTTCCATGACTGCTGGAGGTCTGGTGATGGCTCTGCAGAAGCAAGAGGATAGCTTCCAACTGGCTTTCAGTGTTAACACTCCCTTGGGTGCTAATGGAGCAATGAAAGAGCCAATGCTTATTTTTGAGGTGAAGAGATGGGCATGTCTACCAGCAAATCGGTGAATTCAGGAGAGCTGAAGTCTTAGCAAAGCTTTCTACCAGCAGTGGCAGAGATACTTTCCTCTCTTCCAGTCATATCAATATATAGCACTTTATAGCTTTCACAAATGTTGTGAGGCATAATTATTGCTTATAAAGTGCTTCAGCTTTCTTTTTAGAAAAGGCATTACGTGTGTGCTTTTTATTATTTTAACAAGCAGATGTTATCTGGCAGCCCTGTATCCTTAAGGAGATATTTGCTTTTGAAAAGAGTATAAAATCGCTTTTGTATTTTCCATTCATTCCTAAAATACTCAGCCACATTACAATTTTCAAGAGTGAGTCTCTTTAGGATACGACCACTGGCTTTAATTATGCATTTAAACCTTTACCCTCTACAAATAATCAAACTAGTTCTAAACTTGCGCAATTCATCTTAAAAATTATCCCAATGTTCTGCCCTGTAGGTTTGTGTTTTTGTGGCCGCTCGTTGTATTTATTTTTTCACCAACTAGCCAAGCCACTGTACTTCACAAGATCATTTTCAGAGTGAACACCAAAATGTGCATATTTTGCAAATGAGAAGTGTGAAAGAGGCTCTTTCAGCAGAAGGACTGTCAAAGAGATGTTTGTCCAGCCTTTATGACTTCAAGAAATGGAACAACTTGCTTGACATATTTATACAGTCTTTACAGATTCTTCCATAAGGCTCTTGGCAGTGTTCCTGGTCAGACCCTGGAGCCACAAGTATAGCCGCCTGAGATTTTCGGCTGCTTTTAGGGCCTTTTCTCTTTTTGCCCTAATACCACAAAGTCACATGCAATTCTTCTGGCCCATTTTTATTTGCTGGCAGCAGAGCAATTCCTCCCTTCCCAAAATACAGACCCCTGGTGCTGCCCCACCTGTATTCCAGGAGACTGGTTTCCACAATGAGGAGTCTCTCTAAGATGCCTCATCTCTTCATTATTATTTTTTTCCGTTGCTGTTTTAATAGTCCCTCAAGCCAGCTTCTTCATTTATCAGTGCCTTCCCTTCCAAATTAGGACCCTAGTAACAGACCTCCTTTAACTGGGTATACTCAGTGTCCTTATTCTTGGGGCTCCTTTAAGTGGCAAGCTGGAACTGATTCGTAGGTCTCTTTAAAAATGTGAATATATTACTTTGTTCATTACTCTTAGATAAAAGGTTTCTTGGTAATGCTGTTATGATCTTGGCATGCCAATGAGGCGATGAGTCCCAGGCTGAATCTCACACCCCCATGAGAGATTTGGGTTTTTTTCTCCTTTTCTTTTTGCAAATGATTTGACGTGCGGAATCAAACTTCACAACTCAGAGAGTTATAAAGCAGGTATGTTTATTGCGGCGTTGCGTGCAAGGGGGATCGCTCCTCCTAACTTGCACACCGAGTCACGAAGCATGCACCTATTTATTACAAAGCTTATTTAAGTAGGCTGGACTATAGTAATTATTTTTAGGAATTCATTATCATACTCCACTCCCTTTTAGTAGTTGCGCAGTGTCGTCTGGTGGTCGTCTGTGGGGGTCTTCTGGATGAAGACTCGTAGTCTTCCTCGCTGTGTGCTTTCACCTTTGGCTCAAAAATTCCTGAGTTATCTGTGTTGGCTGAGTCCCAAACATAGAACCAGTTTCAGCTAGAGAGTTGCTTCTTACAGACAACAAAGTTCTGGTTATCAGTCCTTGTTTCTCTTCGTCTGTCTCGCAAGCAGTCCTTGTTAGCTACATTTGAGCCACAACAGTCCTTGTTAGCAAGATTACAAAGAACAGAACTAAACTGAATAACAGTGTTTAACTCTAACATAGATGCAAAATTATATAACAAAATTAAACTAAAGCTATAGCAAAATCAAACTAATTGTCAATTCCCCACATCAGATTGAAGATTTTTTCTTCAATACCTCATGTGTTCATTGCATTAAACTAGTTGTTTGAGCAACTAAATTTTAGGCTTGTGTCCTGCATTAGACCCTTACTGGTTTTCCGTTAATCTCACCTAATGCGCATCACTCTTCATCAAACTCAGAATAGTATGTGAAAGTTTTTTTTGTGGCTTTCAAATTGTTCTGAATAGATTCTTCCTAAACTACTTTGAGGAACTATTTCAGCTTTCATCTTTTGTATGGAAGTTCAATACTATAATGAATACAATTTCTTAAGCAGTTTGTGAGCTCTTGCACATATAAGGTAAGTTTAATTAAAAACCTAGAAAAAAATTCTGTATCATAGGAATATAGGAAGAGTAGAACTACATTTCTACAGAAGGGATGAAGAAGAGGTGACATAATAAAGGTTATGTAGAATAGCAGTTAGCTTAAAAAGAGCATATTAGGACATCTAATTAGCAGGTTTTGTAGTACAGATGATGTGGATGTTTTGAAATTCCAAGCAAAAAAAACCTGATACAATTAAAGATTTTTCATAATGCTTAATTAGTCCTTGTCATGACTTCTCATTAAGACCAAGAAGTTACAAGTCTTCAGAAGAGCACGGAGGTATTTTTAGGAGCCAATAGGAAGACTGGGAATTATGTTAGGTAAAATCAAATGGCAATATATACCTTCAGCCAAACACAATGGGCCTTAAATTAGTAAAACCACCCAGGCTGGGGTTATTCCTGAATGATTCATGGGAGACAAGTCATTTTCTTTGAAAGCCTGGATGAAGGTGTTTGTTAGGGCAGAATGTTGGATTACTTGGTTTACTCTTCTGGCAAGGGGAATCAAGACAGAATTCTGGCCGGGATCCTGCGTAGTGTCTAATACAGACTATTGTACTTAGCATGGGTTGATAGATGTTGTCAGATTTTAAGTGTAAGGGTATTTTAGGTCGTAAGACATAAGATGGAGGAGTAAGGATAAAATCCTCTCCATTGAAGTCAACCAGTGAAGTTTTATAAGGGCCTTGGGGCTCACACAAGTCAGCTAAACTTCAGTTGCCATTTCGTTATTCATTCCTCTCCTGCTATGATACAGGATTTTCACAGGGGAAAACTGTCCACAGGAAAAGAATCCAAGAGGCAAGACCTCCCTAGGGTAGACACGGGCAGAGCTTGGGGTAAGACTAGCTCGTCCTCTGAAACACAGGTATGAATGGCGGGGACAGCCAGCCCTCAGCACAAATGGGAAAGGTCTCCCCTCAGTGTTCTTCAAATACCAAGGGCATCCCTTCCTTCAGAGAATAATAACAGCATAACATGGGCAAGGGGATGAATTGATCTGGTTTTTATTTTTATTTTCAGTTGACCATTTTCTTGAGTCTGCAGAGCCCAATCACTTCAGTGGGAGAAGGGGTCAGCCCACGTTCTCCTCATAGTAACATAGTTTTTGGTAACATACCAAAACCACAGTAAAAACCAACAGTGAATTCTGTTAATTGTATTTAAATATCAATGTTGTTAATCTGTTTACTGGTTTCTTACTAAAGACAAACAGAAAGCATGGTCATAATTTCCACTGAGTCATTTCTACAGTACACCTGCAGTGTTTAATTTTGTTTGCCTCCGTTTTTCCTGGATGTCTTCATCGCTAATGTTACTACCCCTAAATTTTGATTCACGGACTTTTTAATACCTGAGGTGATTTTATTCTGGTGGAAAAGAGCAGAGTTTGTTAATAACCATTTCCATCAGTTTCTTTTCTTAGTCGTAGCTGATTTTATCCAGGCATGTTTCATTGATACTCAAAATGTGTGCAGTTCCTTGGGATGTCTGGGTTCTTCATAGTTTATTGTGGCAAAAGCAGAGCTATCTGGAGAACTTCTATTGAGCCATGTCCTTCCTACTTTGTTTCCTCCTCACATAACCTGAATATGTTAATAGTCACCACTGAGACCAGTACTTAAACAGCATCCAAAACCAGTTCTTTAAAAGGTAATGCAGTTCTGAGACTTACCCATTAATCTGTTTTTGAATGTTTTATCCATTTAGTATGAAAAAATGCCCATTTTTGTAAGTCTCCAGCAATCTTGATTCCAGGATGTGATTCAGGACCAGCTTGTACTTTGAGTACTATGGAAATGCAAACAGTGTGTAGTTTTCAAAAGAAAAAGGGCTGCTCTTTCGTGCAAGGAGCAGATTACCATACCTGTATCTAGTAGGTGAGTATCCTGCGTCATCTGCTAGGAGGCTTGGGAGACTTGCATGGGTGTAGCAACCTCCTGCAAGGTTCTCATGATCACTAGCTCTCTTCAATGACAACTAATCCCAGATACACATGCAAGAGCATCACTTGCCGTAAACACTCGGGTGCAGTGGTGCTGAAGTGTCAAGGATTTCCTTACCTCCCCTCCTCAGTGTTAGGCACTGAGATGAGGTCTGATGCCAAGGGGGAAAGGCTGGAGTAGGTTGAACACGGTGTTAAGTGTGCCTTTGCATGGCAAAGCAGAGGCTCTTTTTTATTGAAAGATCATGCAAATCCAAGTAAGAAATTATTTTTATCTATGTCCTGAAAAGAGCTCAAGTATTGCAATACTTGTTGCCTTTGAACAGCAGTAACCTTCAGACCTCCACGTGAACCATACAGCCCAGGAACTTCTGTGCAATGGGGTTTTGTACTGCATGTAACACAAATGTTTCTGATGTCAAAATTCAGGTTACTCAAGATCAGGGAGGGAGACGGAAATAAAAAATGTAAAAGATCGCAGTGAAGACAAAATCTGGCTCTACATACTTCAGGTCATAGTAATGTGATGATAATTTCAGGCACTCGTGAAAGTGCATATTTGACCTCTGTTTTAAAGACCATTACCAAATGGACAGTCCACAGAGAGGTAGATGGAAATGATACAGCCTCATCCTGCACCTGTGCCACAGTGCAGAATTGCCACCATGTGGGCAAAAATACCCCCATTTGTAGCCCAGCTCCACAAGAAGGACCATGGCTAGAGTGTCCTCCTGCCATCCTGACGCTGCACCCCAAATGTTCACTGCACAGTATGAAATGCTGCCATAACAATGACATTGAGCATCCTTCCGTGCCAAGCCCTGGGCATCCACAATCATCCTGTTCTCCATTGTCAGGATTAGTTTTAGGCCTGCTGGAAGCTTTTTGCCTTTTTTCTTCTTCTTAATTCTCTTTAACTCCCATCCCGCATTCTGTGTGCCAGGAAATGCCACAGCTCTGGCCTGAGAATGCAAAAAAAATTTTTTTTTTTTCTCCTGCTTCTGTGAGTATGTTTTCATTTTTTATTATGAAACACTATTTTTAATAAACTCTCCCAGTTTAGAAGCACATGGATATAAACTGTACTGGGAGAAAAAGAGATATTTAAATGTTTATCTGTCTCTGCTCGAATGCTGCATCTTTTCTTGGCCAAACATAAAGTTACTTCTTGCTTTGCACGGTATGAGGTGACAAAATCCCCCTAGGGAGTTATGGGAAAGGACCTATGGAGAAATCAAATAGCATTGGGTTGAAGTTGTCATTGTACCAGTGCCATCATTGTTAGAAACTTGAAACAGAAACATCTGAGAATAGAGAAATTCATTCTTGCTCCAGCTGTTAACTGCATCCCCTTTGCGTCGTTCCATGCTGTATCCCAATATGAAGTCTGCTAAGGCCTCATTCATGATTCACAGTGTGTCTGAAGGGGTAAAACAATTCAGTGTGCTCATTCTGTTTAGTTAAATGTGCTTTTCATCATCATTTTATATGATACGCATGACAAAACAGAAGTAACTGGAAATGACTGTGTTCTCCCCGAACTTAATTTGCACCATAATCCCTGAAAAATCAAACCCAGGTGGAAGTATGGTTCAATTTGAGTGGAAATTCTACATCTCATTGCTGCCAGAAAAGCCCTAAGGACACGAAGGTGCTACAGTTCCTTTGCCTGAGGCTTTCCTGGGCGGATAAACAAACAGTTATTTGAATAAAATAGCCTAAAAGCAAAAGTGAGGTGATGAATTCTGGCTTGCAGTGCAAGGCAATAAAAAGTTTCAGGTCCAATAACGCCGCCAGCAAGCACCTGAGTTGAGGATGATTCACTCAGTGATCCCTGAAAAACGGATAGGCTTCATTGGGCACGTAAAAACTTGGAAAGATGCTGAAAGATTGCAGGGCCATACGAGTATTGCATTTCATTTTGAAATAATACACCTATCTGGGTACTATACTGGTGGTTTCTGTGATTTGAAGGATTCAAAGCATCTTTTAATGCTTTACTGATAAACCTTTGCTGCACTGGCTGTGATTTAAAGGACAGTTTGAGATTGACCTGGCTTTGCAGAAAAGCAACCCCTGCTTAAAATCTGTTGGGAAGATGGTTTTCCAGTAATGCTGTGCAAAATGGTGCTTTATTTTCAGGTGCATCTTAACAACTGCACCTGAAGGACTTTCCCAGCTATATTAACATATAATACATAATGTTATATAACTCATAAAACATAAATGATACTAAGGTTGCTCTTTTTTGTACGGCACCGGTACAATGACAACTTCAACCCAATGCTATTTGATTTCTCAATAGGTCCTTTCCCATAACTCCCTAGGAGGATTTTGTCACCTCATACCATGCAAAGCAAGAAAAAATATTTTTTTCACTTGAAACTTTGCAATTTCACCTCCTATTAGACTGCCTTTGGATGCGATGCAGAGAAAAGGAGTGGCTTGGATCTCAGCCTGAAGTTCATGATTTTCAGCTGCTGGGTCCACAAGAAGAAAAGAAGCAAAAGAGCAAAATTTTTTCATTCTGCAGTCTGGAAACACAATGGTAGTATTAAAAATCAAGAGAATTCAGGCTTGGAGAGGGTCAATAATGAATAGTCCCTATTACTTAATGCAGTAGATACGGAAAATCTGAATACTTTCTCTAATTTTTGTGGATGTATTCTACCCCCATTGACACCAAAATAATACTGTATAACTGATAGCAATATATACAGTAAAGACCAGATTAAAATGGCAGTTTAAAACAAGGTGCTGTGGTTACAGAAGGAGACATACTAAGGCTAAAATGTTGCAAATGTCTTTTAAGAGTGCAAAGATGAGCAGGAGAAGGGCGACCTGCTGGCCTTTCTCTCCTTGGAGCCATGTCCTGTGCCCATCTGCTGTCCCCAGTGTCCCTCTGGCTCTGATCTGGGGGTGCAAAGCACTGGGGTGGCCCCACGGGGCCTGTGGCTGTACATGGGACAGTGGTAAAATCCCATTGGGTGGTGGGAAGATCTGCGGGCTCAGCTCAAGACTGGCTGCAACCTGAAAATCTGCTTTAAGTTTTCTTCTTTTGCATCACTGAAATTGTGCCCTGCCTTGGATGGGGAGAGAACACTCAGAGAGGGTCTGAGCCACTGAATCTGTCAGGTCTGTGCATCATGAAGGATATGCACGTAAGATCCTTTACAACCAGAGGAAATACCTTTATCTTGCCTTGCATTATGTTCAGAGACCTCCTGGCACAGGAGTGAACCAGTGAATGTGGATAAACCAGCCAGGACATAGCCCGGGCTTAGGACTATGTTGGGAACTCTGCATCCTGAGCATGTATTTTTAACTGTTTAACATGGGATATATTTTCATAGGTTGCCTGGGTAAATGAATAGGAAGAAGACTTCTTTTTGGAAAAAAATTCCTTTTTGAAAAACAAGTTTGAATATTTTTTTGCTTAAATTGGTGATTTTGGTGTAGGGAGGGGTCCAACTCATATACTGAAATGATTGTTTTAAATAATTTCAGTCAACTTGTTATCAGAAATTAAGTATTGACCATGATGAACACTTCAAATATAAACTTTAGTCGTAGTATCCCCACTCCTGTCCAGTTTCGACTCATGAAATCCTGATTCTTTTGGTTCAGCTGTCACTGCTCTTCCCTGTTTATTCAGGAGCATTTTGCTTTGGTTTCAGCCCTTGCAGCCACTTTCACCTGGAGTTTCAGATTCAGAAGAATCTTACCAGAAAGCGTAAGAAGTTGTGCCCTTGATGAGGTTAATGTAACACACTGTGCTTTAACCGTATTTTTTGTCTGCTGCCTTTGTTAGGAACTCACACTGAATCCTCATTTTGATGGGATTGCTCATCTCTAATGTGCAATTAAAATATACTGCAGTGACTACAGAAAGCCCAGCATCGTCGAAGACCCTCAGCTGGAGAGCTATATCATGTAACCAGTCATTTAGAGGTCCCAATCCTGGGCATCCCTATTTTTATCCATGCCTCAGAGTGAAGGAGCAGTGTATATGACAATATGTATTTTATAATATGCCTTAGTTTGTGAGCATGCATATTCTTGCCTTATAGTGTTGCAAATTTTTTTGCATGCCAGCCAAAATCTTGGTGGCTTCTAGGAAGATCAGTGATTGCATTATGTGCTGTTACAATGATAAAACAAAACCCCAGCTATAACATGTTATTACAAAAAAGTGTAAAAGAGGCAATAAACTTTAATTGTAGTATAACTCCATTTTAGCTGCTTTGATTGCATTATAATATTTTATATTATTGAGTAGGCTTAAGAAAGTCCCATTACAGATATATGTACACACATCTGTTTTCATAATGCTATTTATCATATTCCTGTATGGTTGTAGTTCTTTCAATCAGAGAACAAGATATTCTCCTGAAATCATGCTTCACAGAAAATTTTATCTCCGGCATCCAACATACACTATTTGCAGAGTGATGGACAGGAGAATCTCTGTCACCTCTGTCTGTATCTGTTATGACTCAGTTATTCATGGCAGAATTGACTTTGTGGTATACTTCCCATATACATATTTTTCATCTTGGGGCACTCATAAATATATCTCTTTGGAGCTGTTTATATCATCAAATCTTACAGAATTCATACTGTTCCTTCAGTAACCCTCTAACACACTTAGAGAGGATTTTAAGGATAACAGAAGATGATGCTCACACCTGATTATAAGGGTCTTATTGACATTTAAAGCTCTAATGTGATTAGCCATTATTAAAACATCTGTTTATCATTAGGCAGGATAAATGTGAATATAAAGTATGAGTAGAGGTTATAATTAGCAGTGCAGAAGTGCATGGTCATTTTCCTGAGCTGCATGGTCCTTGTTAGTACAGTTAGCTAGTACGCAGCTGTATGTATAATTGGGGGATAGATATTAAAATATATATAATAAAAGATATATTATATATTATATAATTATATGCTATATAAAATTAGAAATAATTATATATGCATATATATTTATATATGCGTTTTATATATGTATTTCTATATATATTAATGTATATAAATATAGCTGCATGTATATAGAACTTGGGTTACTTCAGGGGAATGTGACTTGTTCTAGGTTCGTTAAGTAAGCCTCTGTTCCTGTGCTCCCATGAAAATTGCCAGCTGCGGAGATTTGTGTTAACAGAGCAATTTCTAGCAGCAATAAATGGATCTTCATTTTGCTCAAGAGATACTAAATTACATTTGCCATTTACCCAAGTGCATGAAGAGACTTGAGTGAGAACATACCTAGCACGGGCCATGCAGCAGCAACTCTTTCTGGTCTTTGGGGATTGATATCAAGTGCAATGTAATGCTGTGTAAAGTGTCTGGGGATCAGAGGAGAATGAGTAAATGTTTGCTGCTTATCTGCCTCTGTGGTACCTGTGTGGACCTCAGAGACGGGTGGTATCTTTGCAGCTGTATCTGAACCCACTGTGTGAAGAAAAATCCACTGAACACCTTCATCATTCACTATGTACATGAGAAATAAGAGTTAGCTGATTGCCATCAGTTA
Organism: Opisthocomus hoazin; assembly: GCF_030867145.1. Classification (NCBI taxonomy): domain Eukaryota; kingdom Metazoa; phylum Chordata; class Aves; order Opisthocomiformes; family Opisthocomidae; genus Opisthocomus; species Opisthocomus hoazin. The sequence continues at coordinate 57,464,393 of NC_134419.1, read as the reverse complement.
CTGATTTAAGGAGTAATGGCATATACTCTATAAATGCATCTCACGGTCCAAGGATGGGGACTTTGCCATTCAGAGGCTGGGCTCTTGAACACTGTGATGGACTCCAACAGAAGTTTGATCTCAGGTGCCAATCGAACACATCCATTAAGGACTAGCTGGCCAGGATTGAGACCGGGATGAAACCTTATATTTTTCAGAGCTATTTGTTTGTATAAGATGATGAATCTGTTAAAATACATTGGGAAGGAGCAGCAGACAGAGTTGTTTGTAGAAAGGGTGCCCCTTCTTTTGAAATTGCAGGAGGCAATAGAAAAAAAAGGTGAATTTAACTACTTGCTGTCTTTTGAGCTTAGACAGCTAGTGGTGTCAGCTTAACAGTCATGCTTTTGTTACAAAGACTGTATGAAAGAAATACAGGTGAAAACTTCCATTTTACTTTAAAGGATGGCTGTACTTTGGAAGAAGCACTGTAGATTAATGAATAAGATGTGTTTATGGTACATGTTCATGATAGGGCACTGGGATGCTGTTGGGTATTTTAGTCCAAACCAAAAAAAAATTACAAACTCTTATTTCATTTATTGTTTTCATGTTCACCAAGTCTTTTTTGAAAATACTCAGTTACTGGTGGTTTTGCCAGTCATGACCAAGTGAGTTGCCTTTTTGCTTTGCATGATAATCATATGTTACATGGAGTACAAACCATCCTGAAATGGCCAGGCAGGCTAAATCCCCTACATTTTTTCCCCTCGATAGAAAGCACCTACTTTGCCAGATCATCGTTTTCTGCTCTCAGTGAATTTACTAGGATTTTACTGAGATTTTAGTGCCTTGATATCAACCCTTGTCATCATCAGACAATGCAGCAGGAGACCATCTTTTTCATTGAGTTCCCCCACACACCGTATTGAACAATATTAATTTCTTCCTCTAGGATAGGGGTCATCTAAAAATCAATTAAAAACCCTAATTTACAGAAGACAGTAAAAAAACCCAGGAAAATAGAGATCCTGTTCATATTCATTATCTCTTCCACTCTGAAGAGAGTGAAAGACTAATATTTTTTACAGAAATCTCTCATACTAAAGCTGTAGGTCATTCTTTCCTGTCAGTTTGATTATAAAACTAAAAGTGCTTCTCAGAAAGGAATTTCTGTCTTGAATATGAGAAGAGGCTTTAAAGGCTGTGGTGTATTCACTTCTGCAATGCGATTTGAGAAGAAAAATTTGAATTTGCACTTTGAAGGTTTTACATCCTGCAAATGCAGTTAGGGATAAAAACTCATTAACCAGGGTGTTTGTGAACTAAAGGATCAGCAAATAAAAGCAAAGTCAATTCTGGAATTTTCATTTATACTTGTAAATATTTTGCTGAAAATTTTTTGTTCATTTCTGTTTTCCTGTAATGAAAGGGTATATGGGGATGACATTTATTGCAATTACTCTCTGAAGAAACAAATTAATACAAGTGCAGAGGTCTTTAGAGTAGTTTTGTGTAATTAAACTGTTTCTCTAAGGAGAAACTCTATTATAAACTATATGTATGCAAGCATTTATTGTTAATGCAAATGTTTAAGCCACATCTGATATGAAAATCTGAACCATTTGGGGTTCTGCCTATCCAATTCACCTGATCCTGTTTTCTTTGAGCATCTGTGATTTACTCAATGGTAATCTGTTATGTTTGGATTTACAATGAGCCTTTGCTTCTGAAGTATATGGTGTAGTGTATGGTGCATAACACTGAAGTCTTAGGATTTATCAGAGACCTGAAAACTCAAGTTGGAAAAAATTTACTCAAGATGTCCAGAATTGGTACATGTTCAATCATTAGGATATAACAAGACTCGGTTCTGGAAAACCTCTCAAGGCCAAGGAGAGATTTCTCAGGTACTTTGGGAGTAGGATGAAACCTTAATGAGTTTTGCTGTCTCTGCAATACGATGATGTGCTAAAAATTTCTCCAGATCACTCGGTGTCATAGGCAATGATGTGTCCCAGGTTACGATGAACTGACCCCCTATTTCTTGCTTGCTTTCAGCCTGCATTGATTTCTTCTCATATCACAGTTGCTTTTAGGCAGTCTTTCCAAAAGCCCATGTGCTAGAGCTAAAATTTCAGATATTTTGGATCATTTCAGTGCATGCTTAATCCATTGTCCAGCTGATGAGTTTTATGTTACTGTTTTGAAGTCTGTACTCATTTTCATTCTTTCTCATGAATGAATTTGTTTTCCTCTGCAGTCACAACAGGTTTTTCAAATTTTGACATTTTGCTAATTGCATTTTCCCCTTGTCTTGTTTTTTCCAGCTCTCGTAAATGTGAAACTTTGGGCTATTGATCGGCAATGTTTTCAAACAATAATGATGAGGACAGGCCTCATCAAGCATACTGAGTATATGGAATTTTTAAAAAGGTATGACACTTGTTTACTTTATCAAAAAATACAATGAAACTGCCGTCCTCATCTTTTGACCTTTTTTTTGAGTGCAGTATTTGATTTGTTTCCTTCTCATCTATTTTTTTTAATTTGCTGTTTAATCATCTGTAAGCTGTATCCTCCAGCTGAAAGGCGGGCGAGCCCCAGGAGGAGCCTTGCCTGCAGTTTAGTTTCATTACTATTGGGAGCTATTCATTGGCAAAGAGTCTCACAGCAGAGGTGTAAGACAAAAAGCTTTAATATGAGTCATTCTAAGCGTACCTTGTTAAAGAAAATGCCAACTAAAAAAACCAAACGAAACAAAAACCAAAAAACAAACAGCCTCCTTAGGGAAAAATCTGGTTTATAAACTGTTGTAGAAAGAAGCAAGTCCACTCAAAGTGTGTGCTTGTGCTTCTAGAAGTAAAATGCAAGTTTCTAGAGAAGCAAAAACTTTAGGTTGCTGTAAAATATGGGTTAGGTGAGTGACCAGACAGACATAAAGCCAAATATTTCACTCCTTAAATTTGACTCAAACCTTTGTTTGGTTCATGCTGCCTTCTCAAATGTAAACAAATCCTCCTTACCAAAGTGATGTCTGATATCCTAGTAATTCAACTGTGCCGTAGAAGTGAGGAACAGGATATGTTTCATGTCAGCAAAATAATCCCAAATAGAAGCATAATGTCACCGAGTTCTGGAGACAAAGTCGCCCAGGTAGATGTGAATGCTGTAAGTATTCCCATCATTACTAAGACATTGCTATACCAGCCTTGTCCAAAGAGAGGCTTTGGGGGGAAATGCGCTGTTGTAAGATCTGGAAGATCTTACAGTTTGCAAACTAGTGACCTGAGTAGTGACACAACCCCCAAATAAGGATGTTTTGGATGAAAAATAAATCTCGCACATCCATAGCAAATGACAGGTGACAGGTGTCCCTAATGTGGGCATGCTAATTTTTACCTTGCTTTGTCACGTACTTGATTCACTTTTTTTTCTCACCTGCGTTTTTGTGTGTTTTCAAACATAACACTTCTAAAATTGGAAAAACAAGCACAGTACATTCACTTGGGCATTCAGTAACATAAACTCAAGGAGCAGCCTGTATTCGTTCAACTTTAAATTAGTTTTAATCCAGTTAGTATTGGAGAATAAAGCAACTTGGAAAAAAAAGTATTTATTATCTATAAATAGCTATTATTTAATATATGGTACAAAATATATGTAGAAAAAGTAATGTACAAAATATATATATACTAACTAAATCTCTGTGATGAAATTGTTGGGGAGTCACAAAATTGGGCCGTCCCACAGGGTGACCACAGTCCTGTGATCTGCAGGCAAGGCTTTAGGGATGGGGCAGGGCAAGTGGAGCCAGGCAGGTGATCCTGTGGGACCAATATCCTGGCATGAGTGGGGCTGCACCACAACTCAGCCAGGACCAGGTGAACATTCCTCAAAGATCAGGCACCGTTAGCCGCTTAGATATGGGAGCAGAGACCTGCCCAACTCACCACACTGATTCTTGGCAGGGTTGACATCGCACCTCCTAACCTTTCCTTGTGGCCAGAAGCTTCACCTGTGATTATTTTCAGTCATGAATAAAAATAATTGTAATAAAATAATGAAACTGAAATAATTAGCCAGTGTCACCATTTAGAGCAGGGCGGTAATAAACTGAGTGGCAGAAGCTCTCTGTTAACCCCCGTCCTCCCACCAGAGGAAAGGAGGAAGAAGAAAACAGGACATCCAGGTAGCACAACTGCTGATGAGGACAAGGTGTTTCCCTGGAGAGGACCAGGAGCTCCATGGAGATGTTCTGCTCAGTGATGCCATGAAAGTGTAGTCATCAAAATCTAGCTTTTTCCAGGTGTCTCAGTTTATGGTTATTAACAAGAAAACTGAGGACAGAAAAGAAAACCTGTTGCCATACTGAAAGAGTTTAAAAAATCATAAATTCAAACATTGACAAGTGTTGGCCTTTCTTGTGTGCTGGTGAATGAAACCAAAAACTGAATGTCAGATCAGTTCTGGGGGTTAGTGCCTCTGGCTCCTTTTAAAGCAGAAACTATGCACACGTTAAGCTCTTAAGCTTTGAGCTTTAATAGAGGTTTTCTAGACAATTGTGAAGATTAATTTGGATGCAGTTTCCACAGAGCCTACCCAGCTTTGATTTTAAAGCAAATAGTGTGAGAAAGAAACTGAGAAGCGTTTTCTCACACTGTGTCTGAGGTTCTTGGACATTACAGTGTGTTGAGCCACATACTAATGCTTGTTAGAAAGGCCTAAGGCAAGCAAATATTTTTTTGTTAAATTTTACAGTTTGAATTTAGGAAAAGATTGCTTCCTATGCAACAATTGTAGCATAGGGCAGTATTACGGGTTTATGTGGCAAGGTTTTGGTAGTGGGGGGGCTATAAGGGGTGGCTTCTGTGAGAAGCTGTGAGAAGCTTCCCCCATGTCTGATAAAGCCAGTGCCATCTAGCTCACAGATGGACCCACAGCTGGCCAAGTCCAGGCCAGCCAGTGACGGTGGTAGCACCTCTGTGATAACATATTTAAGAAGGGGGAAAAAAAAATGTGCTGAAAATGGCAGTCGAGAGAGAAGTAAGACGACGTGAGAGAAACAACTCTGCAGACACCAAGGTCAGTGAAGAAGGAGGGGGAGGAGGTCCTCAAGACACTGGAGCAGAGAGTCTTTACTTGCAGCTCGTGATGAAGACCATGGTGAGGCAAGATGTCACCCCGCAGTCCATGGAGGTCCATGGCGGAGCAGATATCCACCTGTAGCCCGTGGAGGGGACCCCACACTGGAGCGGGTGAATGCCTGAAGGAGGCTGTGACCCTGTGGGGAGCTCCGCACTGGAGCAGGCTCCTGGCAGGACCTGTGGACCTGTGGAGAGAGGAGCCCATGCCAGAGCAGGTTTGCTGGCAGGACTTGTGACCCCGTGGGGGACCCACACTGGAGCAGCCTGTTCCTGAAGGATGGCACTCCGTGGAAGGGACCTACAGTGGGGCAGTTTGTGAAGAGCTGCACCAAATGGGAAGGACTCACGTTGTAGAAGTTTGTAAAGAACTGTCTCCCATGAGAGGGACCTCACGCTGGAGCAGGGGCAGAGTGTGATGAGTCCTCCCCTTGAGGAGGAAGGAGCGGCAGAGACGTGTGATGAACTGACCGTAAGCCCCATTCCCTGTCCCCCTGTGCCGCTTGGGGTGGGGAGGAGGGAGAGAAACAGGATTGAAGTTGAGCCTGGAAGAAGGGAAGGGTGGGGGGAAGGTGTTTTAAGATCTAGTTTTATTTTTCACTGTCCTACTCTGATTTGATTGGTGATGAATTAAACTTCCTTTTCTCCCCAAGTTCAATCTCTTTTGTCCATGACGGTAACTGGTGAGTGATCTCTCCCTGTCCTTATCTCGACCTACAAGCCTTTCATCATATTTCCTCTCCCCTGTCCAGTTGAGGAGAGGGAGTGCTAGAGCAGTCTTGGTGGGCACCTGGCATTTATCCAGGCCAAAGCAGAACAGGCAGATAGCTGTAGGATGGTCATTACAAAATGGTATCTACCCATCGTGCCTTCCAGTTGGCTCTGTGCATCAATAGCTATCTCAAGCTCAACTTAAATTCCATTTATTACATGAAATGCTCATTTTTAAGAGTGCTTTCCATCTATCTATTTTTAAGTAAAAAATAGGTTAACTCTTGGAAACAAGGAGTGTGTCAATAGTAGACCTTATTGTTTGTTCTTTTAATTTTCTTTCCTATATTAATAACTGAATAAAAATGTTCTTGTTACGTAATCATTTGGAATAGAAACAAAGGTTTAAATGGCACCTGTTCACAGAAAAGTTAGTGGGGTTGGACAGCATTATTTTCTGCTGACATTGCTCTAAAAAAGTTACCCTTTCTAATTTTTTCATTAGTCACAATAACATAGTGGTCAGTGTCTTCAATAACATTTTCACCTATGAACAAAATACAATAGAAATTAAGCTTTTGGAGGTGAAATAAGATTATTCATTTATTTTCATTTATCTTGCTGAAAATAAGTGCAGTCTGATTACCGGTATTACTGGAACTCATTGTAGTCGTTGTACGAAATATTACCCCACAACCAGTGTTGTGGCTTTGCCATGTTTTTCCACAGAAGGAAGATATTGATCAAACAGGTCAGCTGCTATTAGCTTCACCCTTTTGCATCCAGAGCAGGTATAGTCCAGCCCTTTCTTCTGAACGCCATTAAAAATACCATAAAAAGCACATTTCCTGGTCAAGAAATCCAGATTTACTTTGTGAATAGGTCCTGGGCCAGAATTCTGTCTCCTGGTTTGCTCCAAGGAGTAGTAATATATAGTTTTCATGGGCTTATAAAACTTGAGATAACTCTTCTGACTTATATAAATCAAACTCAATATACTGGAGTAAGGAGCAAGTGAACATCCTCTTTCTTACAGGATTTATGAGGAGCCAGGCTGTGTATCCCTTTCTGCTGCTTGTAAAGTCAACAGATGATCACTGAAGTGATCAAAAGATGGCCTGATTCCCTAGCAGCACCTGCTTCAAGTTGAGATGGAAAATCCAGACTATTTTTTGATCCCTGTTTATATTCTGAATGACAAATTGTAGTGATGATTGCCTTTGAAACACAAATTTTTGGTAGCGTATTATGTGGCTAAATCACTGCTAGATCAAGCTAGTTCGTAGTGCAGCTAACAGTAAAAAGTTAAAATATAGTATTGTGCTGCAGATTTAGTAACTCTTTATGGTACAGGTTCTTTTGCTGGGCATTGCTTTAGTTTTTACCCAACTAAGTGCTTTCTGTATATCATTGAATATATTTGCCCCTATACAAGCAAGAAAGAGCATCATTCTGCAATGGAGGTTACAGCTATGCTAAAATCAATTGTACATCTCACTGCAGTGTTCATTGTTACAACATTAGAATGATTTTCTGCTCGAGCCTGTACTAAAAATAGTTCCATGTAAGCAAGATCAGAATATTTCAGTTAAGGAAACAGCTATTTATAAAATAAATTTGTCCAGGAAATAAAAGATGGGAAGAAGCCTTGTGATGTGGCAAGTGTAATAATTCCCTGCTAAATCATAAGAGTTTAAAGACCAGAATGCTGTGGAAGAGTAAATACTGTATTTGTTACAAAAAAAACTTCCTAAATATTCAGTAAAAAGAGGCCTTATGTTCCGGTCTGCCGTGTAAACTCTGATTCATCCAAGACCCTGGAACAGATCAGGAAAACAAATGTGTTGCCTTGGAGGCAGGATCTAGCTTTAGAAGTGGAAACTTAAAGGAAGTTTGCACATACACACATAATCTTGAATCTTATAAATCAAATTTCAGTAATGCTAATAGAAAGAAAATATCTTGTTAGCTCAAGCTTCTAACTTAATGTTAACATCAAAAACGTTCATCTGGCTGAAGAAATGCCCACTCTTCAGCCTGTAGTCTTTTTTTGTAGCACTCTGGCTTGGTCTTGAGTCTCACTGACAGTTTTATCCAACTCCAAATTGACTTAAGTGGGAAGTTTTGATCTGGGCAGACACTGTAGAACTGATCTGGTTACATCTGAAAAATGGGAGTTTATGCACTCGTGGCTTTCCTGTGTGGGGAATTAGGCTGGTAAAGTTTTTTGTGTGTAGCATATGTTTAATTGTGGTGGCACATACTGAAATTGGTCAATGTGAGTAGCGTGATGATTTCAGAGTGAAGGTTTTGCACTTCATACAAGTCATTTGTCAGTGAGAGGAAAGCAAATACAAAAATGTGTGAAGCTTTATTAAATGACTGTGTCTTTGAAAGGTTACCTGCAGTTTCACGTGAAATGTTTCCCGAACTGCATCTTAGGGTGAAATTTTACTGGAGAGAAGTGGGGGAGAAATTAAGAGGGTGAGGCAAAGGTAGGGGTGATTTTGGAAAAACAAAGTTGGAGATCGACTGTAAGTTGGTGAAGTATGTACTTTAGGGTTGTTTCAGCTGACTAAATCTGCAAAACAAGCTTTGACTTGAAGACGACTTTTGTGGAGCATTGAAATGTAGACAAAGAGAACAGAGGGGATAGCAGAGAAAGAGGAAAAGGGTAATTATTTCTGTAAGGCAAATAAATACATCTATTCGTATTACAAAGCTAAATATAAGAACAGATGTGCTGGTTCAAACCAGGAGCCCATCTAGACTGGCGTTCTTTTCATCCCAAGATGTTCCTCAAGGCCTAAATGGAGAGTACCATCTCCACTAGGATGGGTGTGCAGTCCAAGCCTTTGAAGGCCAAGAGCATCACCCTGAAGGGTGTTCACAATCACAAGATCTGGCTGTCATCCACCTGTAGGACGTCCAAATTTTCAAAGACAGTCCAAGGAATGTCTCTAGGGGGAACAAGCTGGACAGTTGTGGCATAATCAGGTTCTGTCTGACCTCTGGGGCAACCAAGAATTCTGTCGAGTTGCCCTGCTTTTACTTTCACTGTAGCTGTCGAGGCTGATGAACACTAGATCAAACATATGATCCATGAACTGTGCAATTGATACAGTGACAGGAAAGCTTATGTCCAAGATTACAATCAGCTGGATGGAGCCAGGAAGGCTGGAAACATCCAAACAGCATCGCCCGAGAGCTGTAGATGAGATGACAAAGTTGAAAATCAGCTCACCTTCCTCTACTGTGTCCCATACTGACCGTAATAAGAAAACCAGGAAAGAGTAAAACCAGAGAGAGGTAACAGATACACAATTTGTCTGCTTTGCAGCTGAGCTGTCTGTGGAAAGCTCTGAATTGTTTCTTTCTTCTGAAGTATGTACACGTGACATTTTTCAGCCCCCTCTTTCCTGTTAGTGTAACTCAAGTGAAGCAGATCATGTGCCACCCACAATCCTACTCCAATTTGCAGAACTGTCAAGTAGTATATTCCTTTCTCTCTGAAGATGCAGTGTTTCTTCTATCACCTTACGCTGCGTGAACCCCACAGGTCTGCTACGAGAGGGAAGATTCAATTGTCGGCATTAGAGTGCATCTATTACTTGGCAATTCTAGCTGGAAAGTTTAAGTGGCCAGATTTTTTCCACATCACAAGAAGGGTCTGGCTTTGAAGAGGACACCTGGAAATGATGGGGGCTCTTTCAGAGCAGACCTCCACCTAGTTCATTCTTAGCTGAGGTCTACAGCCATCTTGAGTCCGCAGCGAAGGTTAAAATTCTCCTTTTTTCATAATTGTGAGCAAAAAGATAGGTAAGAGGGAGTAACAAGCAGGCAGAAAATCAACTCAACTTTGAGCACAATTAGTGCAGGAAGGTTTAATGGTGTTATAGGACTCCTCACTGATCCTCAAAATGAAGAATAAATTCATACTTGTATGCAACAAATGAAAAAAAAATTCTCTATACTATCCCTTTTGGTTGTTTTGTTTTGGTTTAGTTCTTTTTAAGATTAAATGGAACTACAGCATAGCCCTTGACTCTCTGAAGGTTATGTTAAACTCACCATGCTGTGGGGAGCTACACCGAGTTATAGCTGGGGCTTTAGTTGGTATGGCTAAGATGACTTGAGAGGATTTGCAAGACTGAAACTTTAGTAGTCTAAAGTCTGGTTAGATAAATTATGTGTAAAATCTTCTCCATTTTGGTTAGATAAATCATGTATTATAGCTAGCATTGGGGAAAATAGGCATTTTAGAAGGCCACGCATACCACCACTAGCTTTGTGTTTCTCAGCTTGGATTTCTTACTGTTAACAACAAACTGGAGTGTACAGAGAGCCACATCCCAGGCTGAAATTCATGCAGACTGCTACGAATCTGTGCATGTGTCAACAGGGTGCAGCTAATGGACTGCCAAGGATCACCAAGCTCCCTTGGGTAGGAGCAAGAGGGAGCAGCAGCGTGTTGGAGCCGGGCAGTCAGCTGAGTTGGACACAGCGGGGAAGAGCGTTAATGAGTTACTGTAAGGGGGCAGGATGGCAGCATGCTCCAGCATGCAAACTGGAGAGTGAATAAGATGTAAGGAAGGAAGCTAGAGGTGGCCTAAAGGTGGAAGGAACTAAAAGGCTCTTGTATTTCCTTGGGCAGGATTCAGGGCTGCGTTTATGTGAGAAGCTGAGTGCAAGGCTGCAGATGGTGAAGGTACCCAGTGTGCCCACAGGAGCTCTCAGGAGGTACTCACACCTCCCAGGCTCATGCATGAAGTGCGAAGACAGCTTGCAATATGGGTTTTGTGGTATTTCAGAAGTCCTGCGTGGAAAGAAAAGCTGTGTTTTGGCTTTGGAAATCACATAAAATCTTGTCTGTCTGGTCTGTTTGTTTTTTACTGCATTGCTTTAAATTCAGTTTGTGCTGGGGACACTTGAGGATATCTTGAAGGAAGTTTCTATATGCAGACAGCTGAGCATGAGGAGGTGGTTTCATTGTGCCATGGTGTGCAGGCAGGCGCTGAAGCAGAACTGAAATGATGTGCCACAGTATCAAACTGTCAATTTTCTTTTGCCCTTTAACAAGAAAAGTAGTCTTTCTCATCTTCTGGTGGAGGGAAGGCCAGGTTAAGATTTTTTTAAAATACTTTTTGTAATGAGTTATTTCAGTAGCCACAATCTAGCCTCCATAGTCCCTTTGTGAATGCTATTAATGCATGTGAAGGGGCTGGGGCAGATATTTTTTAAGTAATAGAAGTTTAATATCTAAGTTTTATCTAAGGAAAATCTTTATTGGAGGCAATGCACCACAAGGAAAAGGGAGGATTAGTGAAGGTGAAAGTCTCATGTTCCTGTCGATTCAGAGTATGAGGAAGGGAAAGAAATAATTGCTATTTTTTTTACATGGGAGCATTTCAATCAAGGCAGCTGCAATAACATGATTAAGTGCATTAAGGGAATTGAAGACAACAAGCCCTGGACCACCCTGAAGATAGCATTGATCTTGCTGTCCAGTGTATTTGAAATACAGATTAATACAAGTGAGAGTAAGTCTATCTCTTATTTTGATGTCACTGAGTCTTAGACTAATAGAATGGTTTGAATTGGAAGCAACCTTTGAAGGTCATCTAGTCCAACCCCTGTGCCATGGGCAGAGACATCTTCCACTAGATCAGGTTGCTCAGAGCCTGATCCAGCCTGGCCTTGAATGTTTCCAGGGATGGGGCATCTACCATCTCGCTGAGCAACCTGTTCTATTGTCTCACCACCCTCATTGTAGAAAATTTCTTCCATATGTCCAGTCTAAACTTACCTTTTTCGCACAGACTATTCCTTTACCCATCGGAGTGAGCCTTGATGCGGCATGCTGTGATTTCCCTTTTGCTACTTACTGCTGCCAATCTGCAATATGGCAGTAAATAATTTACCCAAGGCAGGTGACAGACGGTGACTTTGCTCCCAACATCCATCCATGGGGCAATTTAGGGCTTTGCAGAAATGGTGAATATGTGTAGTGGGAAACAGCTGGTTGCAGGGACCAGGGGGTGCAGAAATGGATACCACGGGCTGCGTGACAGAGGCCATAGGTGGTAGTGGTAATAAGACGTCTGCAAATGCTGAGTATTTTGAAGCATTTGACTTTCTTTGGCTGTTTTTTTTTTTTCATTCACCTCAGAGTTTTCTTGGTGAGGTAAAAGTCCAATTTTCTGGTAGGATTGCTGTGTTACATGAGATAACGCCTTTGCATTTCAAAGGAGAACAAGTCCTTTTTCCCCCTATAGTGACTCTATCAGTAAAGAAAAACACCTTCAAAGATGCATTCATGATCTAAATAGACACAAGATCCTATGTTGGTTTAAATCTCTGCTACCTTCTTTTAGGTTATTCTACTGTAGTGGTTCCAAGTCAACATTGTCCAGGTAAAATCTGTTCTGCAGGTCCACGCATAGCCATTTGGGCTCTTCAGGCCTACTTGCATAGAAAGAAAAGAGAAAGACAATTCCTTCATCGCTACGTGTTAAAAAATAACAGCAATAGAGCTTTGTAACCTTGCATAGAAAGAAGGAAAGAAAGATCATATGTAAAATTTCACTGTTGCAGGGGTAAAATCCAACACAAAAAGAAAGAATTCAGCTGAGTTAGCAATCCTGCCATGTAAGCTGGAAGAGAGAAACTTTTTTTTAAGATGAGCTGAAAAAAAAGCAATTGAGAACTAAAGAAATTTCATTATTCGGATCGGTCAAATATAAATTTGAAACCATTCAGCAGCAGCTCCAAAATGGTTTTATTTCAGTTTTCCCTGAGGTAAATGCAAGGATGGGCTGTACTTCTCTTTTGTAAAACTTGCTGAAGATAACCAGCCTAGGAGTGGCGCGAAGAATACTGGCGAGGGGATCAGTGTCAGCAGGAAAGGCGGGCACGGCAAAACCAGCCAGCTGAGCAAAAAACTGAAGTCAAACCAGAATCAGGCCACAGCTATCAATGAAGCAATCCGTTTTGCATGATTGGTTAATAGAAGAGCTTTTCTAGGTGATGTTTAGTACATGATCTTTCAGGCTAGAGCTCTAAGGATGCTTGTATTTCTGGAGTGGTTTAGTCCCCTGCTTCAGTATAGCTTCTGACCAATCAAGAAGGCAAGATGATGTCAGGAAATGAATCTTGGACTTTTTCTTTTTGTTTTTAGCCTTTAAAAACAATGGTGTTTATTTTTATTTGTTATTTTTAATTTCCAAATCCTCCCCCCGCCTTTATTTTAGAGTGAATGCTGTCCTTTTTATTTGTCATTAGTTATCATTTCTGCATGTGATGAGGATCACATTTTACTTTTCAACGCCTATGGAGTCTGATCTCAGGTACAGATCAATCAGCAGGATTTAATTACTGGTAAACCAAGTGTTAGTGTGGAATATACTGATACAAACAGGACAAGAATCTGGTCCTCTGTTGTTGCAGTGGTGCTTCAGGGTCATCAGGTATGGTTACACTTGACACCCTGCCTGTCTGGAGAAAGAAAACTCTAGTTGGTAATTATGTGCTGGGTCAAAACCAATCCTGGCTCACTGCCGAACTATCAGTTGCTGTCATGATTCAGAGAACAGTGGCTTTCTGAGCTCCAGAGCAAACCAGGCTGAGAAGCAACGTACATGTTTGTGTTTTCTACAGCAGTGCAGAAACCAAGCTCTTCACAGCTCAGTGCAGAACATCAGGCATAACTGGAGATTTATTAAGGTGTTAGGGTTTGTTTAAAGTGATTCATCCATACCCAATTAACATTTTGTGTTGTAATATTAGATAGATGTTAGTGGCTGTATATACCAAGAATATTGTTTTCCATTGCTTCCTAAAATGTAGGGAAGATCAAGATTTTGGGTATATACTGAAAATATTAAAGTAGCTGAAATTATTAGATATTGAGGTTATTTTATTCTGATCACATTATAGTGCGACTTCAAATTTAGGACTCTGGGAAGGTAGCATGATCTCTGAATCAAGATCTGCAGCTGTAGCTACGTGCTGGATAGCCTTGGATGGCTTTGTTGAGACTTCCTTTACAAGAGATGAGCTGAGGAGGCAGCCCAGAATAACTGGGCAAGACTTGTTAGGTCGTTACTTTGTGGATGGTCTATGGTGATAATCTCTGGACCTTTGATCTGTCAACTATTTGAAATGCCCAGACTAGTTGTTCATGCCTTAGCTGCGGCAGAATACAGCCAAACAGTGATGCTTGGTATTAAAGCATTAAAGATGGATGAATTGTGGTAGATTGCAAAAGATGAGGCAATCTGGTGGTTTATCAGTCCCAGTTTGGAATCCCATATGAAAAGAGTAGAAGAGACAGATAAAAGATGAAACAGCATTGAAATGAAAAGGGGTATTTAAGAGTTATTTAAGTCAACAGACAGCTGCTGAAGCGTACTGACATGAATGGCTCTGTGTATTGGGATACCATCCACAGAGGAAGGGTGGTTTTGAAGTAGGAACTGTAGAAGAGTGAAGTATATACATGTAACAAAAGAAGCAAAAGGATATGAGAAAAAAATAAAGAGCTAACGAACTAATGGTGTTAAGGGCCATACAAGAGGGAAAAACTAATAGACATACTAATATTGATCCCTCTCTGGGTTGTAAGAAATGTTGTGGAAACTGTCATGCTGTCTAAAGAAAGAAAATGTATTGGAAATGGTGGAAATACACAGTAATCCAACTGTTCAGTATGTTGATGATGATTCAACAGCTGTTAGAATTAGTTAACAAGTCAACAAAATTTTGTTGATATTAATCAACAAATGTCAGTATCTTACATCAAATTTTAGGAGTTGTTGAGGGTGGATTTTTGGTCACTAACACTGATTTTAATGAATTTTGCAACAGCTCAGAGGTTCCAGAAGTGGTGGGCAGAGTTTATGTCAGGTCAGTGTTGTTTCAATGGGCTGATACTGATCTTGAACAAAATATATGGCAACTGAAATGGGATTCAGAGTGTAAAAGAAGATGATAGCATTGTGAGAAACAGTGGGCTTGCAAGAAGAAAGTGTTGGGAACTTTTTTTCTGGTCTTTTATTGTGGAAACAAATCTGGATGATAAGCGTGAAAGCATTGACATTCAGTAAGCAGACACCTGTGAGGAGCTTGACCTGGTACGAAGCAGCTTAAAGCTAGCTTAGAAAAGAGTTGGAGGGTCTGCATCAGTGGCTGGAAATGAAACTAATGCAGTGCTAGGCCAAAAAAAGATTGAAAAATTCCTTGGACCGTCAGTCAAAACCGGGACAATTGCATGAGCTTGCATATGGTGTGCTCTCTGCAGCTGCCATGTCTCACCCAACTTGGGTGTCCATAATTCAGGAGAGACACAGACAGGTACATTGCATAGAGGAGAGAGAAGAGCCATGGGAGTGAGTATGGGTCTGGAATAGATGCCTGATAACTGAGGGACAGAAAGAGCTCTGTACATCTAGTCTGACCTAGAGAAGACAGTGGAGTAACACAGTCACGGTTTGTAGGAGTCTTTGCAGGGATAAGTCTTTAAGAGAAGCTTCTTAAAGAAAGGAAGGTATGTGGCTAGAAGTTGAGCTATGATAACGATAAGCTTGGTGTTTTGACAGAGGTAATTTTTAACTATTGAAACAATATGAAAAAGATTATGATGGATTGTATCATTCATTTAAAAATAAAGTTTTAATATTTTTCTAAAAATTGCATTCTGTTTTAAGCAAGTAGTTCAGAAAGTCCTAAGTTCTATGCTGTACCAGGAATCAGAGTATACAATTTATTATCTGACTTTCAGAATTTACTAATCTGTTACTTGTAATTAAACTGATACTCACTGAGTTCAGTGTAATTGAACTGATACCCACTTGCATGATTCATGCAAGTATTGATACTAGTTTTAAAGTTTCAGAGGAATCACAGAAAACTTAGTCCTGCGGCCTTTATCTAGACAGAATACAATAGTCTTTACTCCTTCATTTATAAAACAATACTGACACGGTTTACTGGCAACGTAGAAAATAGCAAGGGGTGTGATGCTTGTCCATTTATCTTTCTTTTATAGCCACAAATTTTCCTCGTTTGTCATGCTGCCTGTGTGTGCCCATACATAACATTGCTCAGCAATGGTTTGACCAGGGTGGCTGAATTGGGCCAAGAGTCCAGAGCTCCCATTGAAGAGGTCAAAGCCTTTCAGCTCCTTTTAAGTGATCAGTATTGGATTATTAATCCGTTAATCAGTGGGTTGGAAATCAAAGTGAAAGCACAAACACAGCAGATTTGGGAGGAGGTATTGCATGTGACTACTCTCAAAGTCTCAGCAAGGCAGACTCACCTTGCTGGGTGAAAAGCAAAGACAGTATGATAGATTTGAAGATCCTTGTCTGTTTCTTAACCTTCTTTTTCAAGGACAAGTTTCCCCTGACCCATTTAGCTGTTTTTGAAGCCCTTGGTTAGTGTGCAGACATTTGATAGTCACAGACCTTTCAGAGCTCGTCCTTGTGTCTGACATTTCTCATAAAAAAACATTTATCCACCTATCCAACATGTTATCGCACCAGACAGTCCCTATTCTTGTGTCTATTTTCATGCTCAAATTGCAAATAGATACCTATGAAAGCATCTGACAGTCTCCTGTCCTCAAAGGAACTGTTAGCAGTGCTCAAGGGCAGGATTTTAGCAGTGCCAGGAGCCCGCTTTAGAATATTTTGCTTTTTGACGAGGCAAAGTGAGACTGGCCTTCTTGGTGGCAGCCACTCCAAAGCTTTTTCTATACTGGTAGAAATGCAGTTGGAGGCTGCCAAACTTCAATTCCTTTTGCTCAGCTAATAGTAACATATTAACATATATCAGCTCCTATGTGAAAGGAGGATTATTATCTTTATTATTATTATTATATATATATTTTTATGTATGTATATTTTTTTTTTATTTAAATGAGTGAGTAACCTGATCCTTTCTTGACAGGCTACAGGCTGAAGTTTAGCTTCTGTGTCTTTTTCTTTCCCCTCTTCTAAGAAGAAATGCCTGAATTTCTCTGCAGTGTGTTTGATTGCATGTGGAAGCCCTCAGATTATTTGAAGACTTGAGCATAAATAACATTTTTACATGCCTTAAATTATTTAACAGATTTTCAATTACAATTGATTAAGCACCTTCATCTAGAAAGATGAGTACTTTGATGATGCTGATAAATATTTCATTCTCATTTTCCCAAATGAGGCAGCTTTAAAGATGCTTGCTTGGGACTGAACAGTCTATCAACTTGCACCCTAAACCAATAGATATTGAAAACTGGCCTGTAAGTAGCACCCTAGATGTTCTTCATTAGTTATTCTGTATGGAACATGGTTTCCAGAAGTCGGTGGCAGTCCATTATTGCTTTTTCTTTTTTGGTCCAAAGTGATAGTTAAATAGGCAGCAGACCAGTCAAGTTAAATGAATCCTAGTGTTTTTCACTGATGGTGTTTTATTAACCATGAAAGTCCGTGGCAGAGAAATGCTTTTGCCAGCACTCCTATGCAAGCATTGGGTCTAGCTGGGGTCAGTCACACCTTTGGGTTATGTTTGACAGTACTTTTTCTCCTTGCAAAACTGTTCATGATCTTGAGTTGGTAAGTGGAAAATGAGCTGAGGTCTCTGGTGAAAACAGAACTTTTCGAGAATTACTAATGGGCTCCAAGGAAACCCTGCTTATCTGCGTGCAAATTGAAATGCTTAAAATATGTGCAATGTTAGGGAGACAAAGTAGTAGAAAAAATGCCTTTTTTTCCACAGCTGGTCGAAAAGTTTGAGTAGAGACTAATTGCTAGGATATCTTAGGCTTCGTGTTTGAAAACTGTGTATCCAAACTGTATTTTGATCCTAATGAAAAATCTGAATTTGCCTGCAAATACACAAGGCCAAGCAAAGCATTTTGGCAAACCATTTATTTGATGAAATTTTCGGCTTTAGGGCTGAATAATTTGTTGACAGACTGTTTCAGAAATAATGAAAGAAATTTCTACTCTCTCGATGATGGATTCCTTGCACAATGAAATGACTACAAGGACGAGGGGAGAGCAGTAGATGTCATTTGTTTTGGATTTAGAAAGGCTTTTGACACTGTTGCCTGCAGCGTTGTCATTTGGAAGCTGAGGACGAATGGGCTGGACACATGGATGGCTACATGGGTTGAAAGTTGGCAGGACTGTTAGGCTTGGAGAGAGGTAATTACAGGCTTTGGTGTTTAGCTGGTGCCAGTGAAAAGCAGAGTATGTTAGAGGATGATACTGGGGCAGATAATCCACATCTTCATTGACAGCCTGAATGGTGGGACAGAGTCATCTTCAGCAAATGTGCATCCAGGGATAAATCAGGGCAAAGGGGCTGTTGGTGCCAAACCAAAGAGTGGACCTTCATTTGAAAGAGACCTTGATTTATTTGTCTATTCGGTCAAAATCAACCTCATGAAACTCAACATGGAATAAGGGTGGAGTTTTTGTTCCTGGGGTGGAATAATCCCATGCATTGGCACAGACTGGAGGTCTATAGAAAAGGACCTGGGCCGTTCAGTGGAGGCCAAGTTGAGTAGAAACCACCAGCATGCTGTCACCAAGAATAGTCCATTAGGAAGAGCATGACTGGCAAATCAAGGTAAGCATTTAGTCCCTCTGCTCAGTGCTGGAGAGGCCACACCTGGAGCAGTGTGTTTTGAGCCCCAGATAAGCCTCTTAAGAGTGACACAGAGGGGTTTAAGAGGATTTTTAAGAGCAGTCTCCCATTGTGGTGAATGACTTCACGGACCCCAATCTTGTTCTCGATCAGAATCATTTTATTGCTCAAGTGAATACCTTATATACTAATACAACAGTTACTAGAGCCAATCAGCTTTGGATTCGTGGCTTTGCGAATGCTGGTTCACAGTTGCTGTTTTCCAGGATCTTTTGCAGCTGGATGTGTGAAAACAGCTTATCTCATGAGAACAGAGAAGGGAGGCACAGATGCCCTCCTCTTCAGGGTCATGAGACAGTGCTGTTCTGTCTGAAGTTATATGGTTTCCCACATCCCATCACTGCAGGGGCAATTGCAAAGGTATGGAGTCAAACTCTTCTTGGTACTAGCAAGTGATAAAACAAGGGTCAATTGCCATGAGTTGAGGCTTGGGCTGGGCATGAGAGCAAATACCTTTCATGGAAAGATGATGCAGGTCAGGACAGGTCACCGGGGGGGAGGGGCAGGGTAGATGGGCAGATGTCTTAAATAAAAAAATGCCACTTTCTTAACAGGAATTGTACCCATCACCTTTGTTTTGCTTTCTGGCACACTCATAGTGTACAGTGTTTTTACATCACCTTGCTGTCTTCCTTTTTCAATCTCATTTTTTTTCTTGCAGTAATGAACACTTTTAAATTCCTTTGGCTTCAAAGTAGTGGCACATGTTTCCTATGACTTCACATTTCAAATGAAGTCTAAAAATGTAAACTGCAGTTTAAAAATCGACTGCTACATAAATATAGCTCGGGCTTTTGCAGTCAATAGACTTGCTGGAAAAAAAGCAAAAAACGGGGGGTTATATATGCCTGAGTAGTTAAAAACCCGATCTTTTTATTTCAAATTTAGATATTTATCAAGGCAAAATGCCACAGCAAGAAGTAATACTTCACATGATGACCACCACATGTAGGAAAAATAGGTCACACAGGATCAGCTTCATTTCCATGGCAACTGCTTAATCGCTGGTGAAAAAGGCTAACTTGAGCCTAAGTGCTGTTTCTTTACAGTAGTTTCAATACATGTTCTTATATGGGCTTATTTTTACAATGACCTGATGGGCCTCAAAATCAAAATAAACAGCAGTTTCCTTTCTAATAGCCTGTGTGTAGTTCAACATCATATTTTAGGCTCTTTTATGTATTTCTGCACACTCAAGGTTGTGGTTTGTCAACACACGTGCTTTTGGCTGAAGGGTATATGGGGATTTCCTCCTCCTGGCTATGGTGACACCACTGCAGCTTGGTGGGAATCGTGAGCTGCAGCAATTTGTAGCCATCCTGACTTAAGGACTGTGAGGTTTGTTGGGTGCTTTTCCTGTTCAGGGATCCAGCTCCAATGTGACCAAATAGGAAGCATGGAAGTCTAGCTGATGCACTTAAGGAGCTCACAGTGGCAACAGGGCTTACATACACTTGAATTTTAGACTTTTATTTATCATGTCTAGAACTGAACGGACATGATAAAACTCCTAAAATGATAGCAGTGTGTGCAAGAAAGCTGTCTGAGTCTTCAAACTCTGTGTTTAGCTGCTCTGGGACAAAATTCTTTTTTCCCAGAACTTGCAGGGTGGTTTTGATGAAGCTTCAGGGAAGACCTTGGCGTGCAACTTCCACGTGCTTTGCATGAGTGAAACATGGAGTAATTTTACTATCAGACTTGTTAGATTGCTTTGACAAATTCCAGTTGCTGCTAATAGATTGTGCTATGGCAATGAGTCCTAAGCATCAAGATATAGCCAGGAATGTTGAGATCTGGGAAGAAAATGAAAACATGAGTAAAATTTCAGACCTTAAAGGACAAATAGTAAATATTTAAAGTTTGATAACTGTGCGTCAGCTGACTATGTTCCTTATATTTGGTCTCTGAACTCATGTCCGCACTTAAACTGTTCCCAAACCCTCAAAGACGTGTCTCAGGTTTGAGTAGAGATAGAAGACTTCTGAATGACAGTGAGATTTGGTTTGAAATGTTCAGGCAGGAATTACAATGTCAGTAAGTAGTTAGCAGTACATTAACTTGGAGTCCACTTACTTATGAAAGATTCGTTGCAGTTTAAATTTGCTCTGAAGCTGTTTAGTAGGTGGTTTTGCAGTGCATTTTGCACAAGACTGTAGACTTGATGAAAACAGCTTCTGTCATTGCTGCTTTCTCCTGGCCCTGGTTTTAGTAGTGCTTAGTAACATGGTGTTGGCTAAAACATGCTTTGGGCTCCTTTATAAAGGATACTTTAGAAAAACGGATCAAAAATAGATTGGCTGGTCTGAAAGATGTGTGGCCTGAATCAGAGAATTGGAAGTTAAATTGTCGTGGCTGGGGAAGAAAGGAAAACTTGGGATAACTGGAGTTACGCCCAGTAGAGTAATGTGGTGCTTAGATGGTGCCAGTTGTTCTTTTAAGAAATAAATGGTCAGTGGATATGAGGGGTATCAGTGACACCTTTGTCTGCCAGCCACAGTTGAGAAAGCAACCTTCCTCTAATGGGGGTCGGTAAAAAAGACCATGGCAAAAATTGAAGGTGTTATTTCTTCACATTATCTAATTGACATTTATTTTCTGTAAATCAGACAGATCTGATACAGATTCACAAGTGGAGGCATTTTGATAACTGTTACTTAAATATGTTTAGACAGATTATGAAGAAATGTTTTTCTTCTTTGCTGGAGAAGGCTGGCTGGTACTTTTGAAGAGAATAACAGTGAAAAAAAAAACCCTGCCCGTATGGTTTTGTAAGCAAACTTACGTGTGAAAGGCTTTAGCCTTCATTTCATTTTTCCTTATGGGTGGGTGACAATTATGACATAGCCCAGCTAATCCAGCTGTGAGAAAAAAAGAAACAGACTGATGAAAAATGGAAATTGATGTGCCACTTGTCCCTGAATTTCTTTTTCTTTTCTTTTCTTTTTTTTTTCTGGTCCACTTGATAAACTTTTGCAAAAAATGTATTTCACCAGGAGCAAAGATGTCTTGAAGAGTCTGATTAGCTGTTGCTTCAATTAACTCTTAATAAACACAAAACCCTTCAGATGTACTTGTTTGAATAAAGATCACGTAATCATGTTTTGCTGATTGGAAATCCTTTGGGGATTACTATGTGTTGAAGTCTGTGTTTTTTCAAGCACAAATGAAATAGCATTCTCTGGCTTTTAGGAGCTTTGAAATAAAAGGAATTATTACTTCCTCTGCAAATTGGAACCATGCATATGGGAGCATAAAACACATGAATTGGTCTAGATCCTTCTGAAGGGGTGATTTTAATCTTCATTAGTAATCTGGATGAAACAGTTTCTGACTGCAAATAAACTGTGTTGCTAAATACAAAGCAAACTGTATTGACATGAAAAATAGGGACTGGGTCTTTGAATTTGTCTTGTCACAACGCGTAACTCGGGAGCACATCTTGTACTCTGAACTGCATTAAAGGCCAAATGAAGTAAAGAAATGGGCATGCTTCCAAATAAATAGCTCATTAAACTCCAGCCTTCCGTTGGGTTGTCTGCTGGGAAGCGTGCAGTGAGGCCACCCTTTGATACTCTTTGGCAAGGAATAGCATGTCTAATTTTGGCCTTGGCATTAGAAAAAGATGCTGTAGCCTCTACTAGAGACATGAAAACATGCTGCATTGGAGATGAAGCCTCCATGTAGAAAAAGCTGCTGGTTTGCTGTTTGGGTGCAATTAGAGGTGTAAGTGAAATATTATTATAATATTGTGATATATTCATGGGATAATAGCAATGATTCATAAGGAAAAGAGATCCTTTTCTGTATTTAGATTGTATCTCTGTAAAATGTTCAGGATGAAGGATGCTTAAATGTATTACACTAATGCAATCTGTTTGTGTTTATCCACTTTTATGTCATACATATTGCAATGCAATACTTGTCTTGCATGTCTACAGCTTGGCGAGCTCATCAATAGCTAATATGGCAGGTAAAAGAAGAAAATTAATTTTAACAAATATTTGAACTAAATCTTGTGAAGGTGGCTGAGGTAGCTTTTACTCTTTCTTTGCTCAGAGTGGCAGGTTCTGCTCCTTCTCTGGATATCCAGACAAAAGCCCCTACCACCACCCATGACTACTGATGAACCTAGGAGTAAAGGGAATATGTCAGATTTTCCCTGAATCAACTTTTTCTGTCGTTCAGTTCTAACTTGCACTACTTTTACTCATATAGTGCTTCTTAAGTTGTTGTCACTGGGTGACAGCACTGCTGCTGTGATGCCAGTGGATTTCTGAGTTTCACCCAAGAGGGTGAGTGAGAGCAGTGTGAGACTACCATTGTGGTCTGGACATGAGTTGTAGAACCTGGTGGATGATGGTGGCCCAAAAGCTTGTTCCACTACCTGGCCAGCCACTGGGGATATTTTCTGTATCTCTGCATGATATACGTGGTTCCAAATCTTGCATGTGTCACACAGAATCACACAGAATCATACAGGATGTTTTGGAAGGCACCTCTGTGTGTCATCTAGTCCAACCCTCCTGCCGAAGCAGGGTCACCTACAACAGGATGCACATAACATTGTCCAGGTGGGTCTTGAATATGCCTCCCTGGGGCCCGGGTTAGGGATGTTGCGAAAAAACTCCCTGGTCTGGTGCGGCCTTCTGATTACTACCCCCTCTTGGTAATGCAGGTTGGCGGGGACGAGATAACAGAAAGAAGTCCCAAGGCCATCAAAAGGGACTTCAGGGCACTGGGGCGATTGGTTGAGGGATCAGGGGTGCAGGTGGTGTTTTCCTCCATCCCATCAGTGGCAGGGAACAGCACTGAAAGAGGCAGGAAAACTCACCTGGTTAACAGGTGGCTCAGGGACTGGTGCCATCGGTCAAATTTTGGCTTCTTTGATCATGGGGAGGTGTACACAGCACCGGACCTGCTGGCGACAAGTGGAACTCAGCTATCTCAAAGGGGAAAAAGAATTCTTGGCCACGAGCTGGCGGGGCTCATTGAGAGGGCTTTAAACTAGGTTCGAAGGGGGAAGGGGATATTGCCCAGCTCACTAGGGATGAGCCTAGGCTTGGAGTGCCAAGGCCAGGGGTGAGATTGACAGCCCAGCTCAAGTGTGTTTACACCAATGCACGTAGCAAGGGCAATAAACAGGAGGAGCTGGAAGCCATTATACAGCAGGACGGCTACGACTTGGTCGCCATCACAGAAACGTGGTGGGACAACTCGCATGACTGGCATGCTGTCATAGATGGCTACAGACTCTTTAGGAAAGACAGGCCAACAAGGAGAGGTGGGGGAGTTGCTCTATATGTGAGGGAGCAACTGGAATGCATTGAGCTTGGCCCGGGGGCAAATGAGGAACGAGTTGAAAGCTTGTGGGTTAGAATTAAGGGACAGGCTCATAAGGGTGACATTACAGTGGGTGTATACTACAGGCCACCTGACCAGGAGGAGGAGGTTGATGAGGCCTTCTACAGGCAGCTGCAAGCAGCCTCACAGTCACAGGCCCTGGTTCTCATGGGGGACTTCAACCACCCTGACATCAGCTGGGAAGACCATACAGCTAGGCAGGCGCAATCCAGGAGGTTCCTACAGAGCATCGATGATAACTTTCTGATGCAAGTGGTGGAGGAACCAACAAGGAAAGGCGCGCTGCTGGACCTTGTGTTAACAAACAAGGAGGGACTGGTGGAGGATGTGAAGGTTGGAGGTAGCCTCGGCTGCAGTGAACATGAAATGGTTGAGTTCAGGATCCTGAGTGGAGGAAGCAGGGCCATAAGCAGGATCAAAACCCTGGACCTCAGGAGGGCTGACTTTGGCCTCTTCAAGGAGCTACATGGAGGAATCCCGTGGGCCAGGGCTCTCGAAGGCAGGGGGGTCCATGAGTGCTGGTCGCTCTTTAAACAACACTTCTTCCATGCACAGGAGCAATGCATCCCCCTGAGAAAGAAATCTCGCAAAGGAGGCAGGAGACCTCCATGGTTGAACAAGGAGATTCTAGCGGAGATCAGGCAGAAGAGAAAGGTCCATGGAATGTGGAAAGAGGGGCAGGCCATGTGGGAAGAGTACAGAAACGTGGTGAGAGCGTGCAGGGATGCGACGAGGAAGGCCAAGGCTCACCTGGAATTGAATCTGGCAAGGGATGTCAAAAACAACAAGAAGGGCTTCTTCAACTACATCAGCAGCAAAAGGAAGGCTAGGGACAACGTGGGGCCGCTGCTGAATGAGGCGGGTGTCCTGGTGACGGAGGATGCAGAGAAGGCAGAGCTACTGAATGCCTTCTTTGCTTCAGTGTTCAGTGCTAAGACTGGCCCTCAGGAATCCCAGGCCCCGGAGGTAAAAGAGAAGAAGCCTACAAAGAGGATGACTTTCCCCTGGTCGAGGAGGACTGTGTGAGGGATCGCTTAAGCGATCTGGATGTCCACAAATCCATGGGCCCCGATGGAATGCACCCACGAGTGCTGAGGGAGCTGGCGGATGTCATTGCTGAGCCACTCTCCATCATCTTCGAGAGGTCCTGGAGGACAGGAGAGGTGCCCGAGGACTGGAGAAAGGCCAATGTCACTCCAATCTTCAAAAAGGGCAAGAAGGAGGACCCAGGGAACTACAGGCCGGTCAGCCTCACCTCCATCCCGGGAAAGGTGATGGAGCAGCTTATCCTGGAGGCCATCATGAAGCAAGTGGAAGAAAAGAAGGTTATCAGGAGTAGTCAACATGGATTCACCAAGGGGAAATCATGCCTGACCAATCTGATAGCTTTCTACGATGACATGACTGGCTGGGTAGATGAAGGGAGAGCCGTGGATGTTGTCTACCTTGACTTCAGCAAGGCTTTCGACACAGTCTCCCATGATATCCTCCTAGGGAAGCTGAGGAAGTGTGGGCTGGATGAGTGGTCGGTGAAGTGGATAGAGAACTGGCTGAATGGCAGAGCTCAGAGGGTTGTCATCAGTGGCGCTGAGTCTAGTTGGAGGCTGGTAACAAGTGGTGCCCCCCAGGGGTCAGTACTTGGCCCAGTCTTGTTTAACTTCTTCATCAACGACCTGGATGAAGAGTTAGAATGTACCCTCAGCAAGTTTGCTGACGACACCAAACTGGGAGGTGTGGTAGATACAGCAGAAGGCTGTGCTGCCACTCAGCGTGACCTGGATAGGCTGGAAAGCTGGGCAGAGAGGAACCTGATGAGGTTCAACAAAGGCAAATGCAGGGTCCTGCACCTGGTGAGGAACAACCTCATGCACCAGTACAGGCTTGGGGTGGACCTGCTGGAGAGCAGCTCTGCGGAGAGGGACCTGGGTGTCCTGGTGGATAACAGGTTTACCATGAGCCAGCAGTGTGCCCTGGCTGCCAAGAAAGCCAATGGGATCCTGGGGTACATCAAGAAGAGTGTGGCCAGCAGGACGAGGGAGGTTCTCCTTCCCCTCTACACTGCCCTGGTGAGGCCTCATCTGGAGTACTGTTTCCAGTTCTGGGCTCCCCAGTTCAAGAAAGATGAAGAGCTACTGGAGAGAGTCCAGCGGAGGGCTACAAGGATGGTGAGGGGACTGGAACATCTCCCCTACGAGGAGAGGTTGAGGGAACTGGGCTTGTTCAGCCTGAAGAAGAGAAGGCTGCGAGGGGACCTTATAAATGCCTACAAATATCTGAAGGGTGGGTGTCAGGAGGATGGGGCCAAGCTCTTTTCAGTGGTGCCCAGTGACAGGACAAGGGGCAATGGGCACAAACTGAGGCACAGGAAGTTCCGTCTGAACATGAGGAAGAACTTCTTCCCTCTGAGGGTGACGGAGCACTGGAACAGGCTGCCCAGGGAGGTTGTGGAGTCTCCTTCTCTGGAGATATTCAAGACCCGCCTGGACAAGGTCCTGTGCAGCCTGCTGTAGGTGACCCTGCTTCGGCAGGGGGGTTGGACTAGATGACCCACAGAGGTCCCTTCCAACCCCTACTATTCTGTGATTCTGTGATTCTGTGAATATCTCCAGAGAAGGAGACTCCACAACCTCCCTGGGCAGCCTGTTCCAGTGCTCCGTCACCCTCAGAGGGAAGAAGTTCTTCCTTGTTCTTCAGACAGAATTTCCTGTGCTTCAGTTTGTGCCCATTGCCCCTTGTCCTGTCACTGGGCACCACTGAAAAGAGTCTGGCCCCATCCTCCTGACACACACCCTTCAGATATTTATAAGCATTTATAAGGTCCCCTCTCAGACTTGTCTTCTTCAGGCTGAAAAAGCCCAGCTCCCTCAGCCTTTCCTCAGAGGACAGATGCTCCAGTCCCCTCATCATCCTCGTAGCCCTCCGGTGGACTCTCTCCAGTAGCTCCTCATCTTTCTTGAAGTGGGGAGCCCAGAACTGGAGAGAGTACTCCAGATGGGGCCTCACTAGGGTGAAGTAGAGGGGGAGGAGAACCTCCCTCGACCTGCTGGCCACACTGCTCTTAATGCACCCCAGGATCCCATTGGCCTTCTTGGCAGCCAGGGCACACTGCTGGCTCATGGTAAACCTGTCATCCACCAGGACACCCAGGTCCCTCTCCACAGAGCTGATCGCCAGCAGGTCTGGCCCAAGCCTGTACTGGTGCATGGGGCTGTTCCTCCCCAGATGCAGGCCCCTGCACTTGCCCTTGCTGAATTTCATCAGGTTCCTCTGCGCTCAGCTCTCCAGCCTGTCCAGGTCTCACTGAATGGCAGCATAGCCTTCTGATGTATCTACCACACCTCCCAGTTTGGTGTCGTCAGCAAACTTGCTGAGGGTACATTCTAACTCTTCATCCAGGTCATTGATGAAGAAGTTGAATAAGACTGGGCTGAGTACTCACTCCTGGGGGGCACCACTAGTTACAGGCCATCAACTAGACTCAGCGTCGCTGATGACAACCCTCTGAGCTCTGCCATTCAGCCAGTTCTCAATCCACCTCACTGACCAGTCATCCAGCACACACTTCTTGAGCTTCCCTAGGAGGATGTTATGGGAGACAGTGTCAAAAGCCTTGCTGAAGTCAAGGTAGACAGCATCCACTGCTGTCCCCTCATCTACCCAGCCAGTCATGCCCTTGTTAGAAAGCTATCAGATTGGTCAGGCATGATTTCCCCTTGGTGAATCCATGTTGACTACTCCTGATAACCTTCTTTTCTTCCACTTGCTTGATGACGTCCTCTAGAATGCGTTGCTCCATAATCTTTCCTGGGATGGAGGTAAGGCTGACTGGCCTGTAGTTCCCTGGGTCCTCCTTCTTGCCCTTTTTGAAGATTGGAGTGACATTGGCCTTTCTCCAGTCCTCGGGCACCTCTCCTGTCCTCCAAGACCTTTCAAAGATGATGGAGAGTGGCTCAGCAATGATATCTGCCAGCTCCCTCCATACTTGTGGGTGCATTCCATCGAGGCCCATGGATTTGTGGGCATCCAGATTGCTTAAGCGATCTCTCCCACAGTCCTCCTCGACCAAGGGAAAGTCATCCATTCTGCAGGCTTCCTCTCTTACCTCCAGGGCCTGGGATTCCTGAGGGCCTGCCTTAGCAGTGAAAATTGAAGCAAAGAAGGCATTCAGTAGCTCTGCCTTCTCTGCATCCTCCATCACCAGGACACCCACCTCGTTCAGCAGTGGCCCCACATTATCCCTAGTCTTCCGTTTGCTGCTGATGTAGTTGAAGCTCCTCTTCTTGTTGTCTTTGACATCCCTTGGCAGATTCAATTCCAGGTGGACCTTAGCCTTCCTCCTTGCCTCCCTGCATGCTTTGACAGTATTCCTGTACTCTTCCCAAGTGGCCTGTCCCTCTTTCCACATTCCATGGACCTTTGTCTTCCACCTGAGCTCCACTAGAAGGTCCTTGCTCTTTCATGCGCGTCTCCTGCCTCCTTTTCTAGATTTCTTGCTCAGGGGGGTGCACCGATCCTGAGCATGGAAGAAGTGATGTTTAAACAGCGACCAGCTCTCTTGGACCCCCCTGCCCTCGAGAACTCTGACCCACGGAATTCCTCCAAGTAGCTTCTTGAAGAGGCCAAAGTTAGCGCTCATGAAGTCTAAGGTTTTGATCCTACTTATCGCCCTGCTTCCTCCATGCAGGGTCTTGAACTCCAGAATTTCATGGTCACTGCAGCCGAGTCTACCTCCAGCCTTCACATCCTCAACCAGTCCCTCTTTGTTCGTTAGTACAGGGTCCAGCATAGCGCCTCCTCCTTGTTGGTTCCTCCACCACTTGCATCAGAAAGTTATCATCGATGCTCCGTAGGAACCTCCAGGGCTGCATGTGCCTGGCTGTGTGATCTTCCCGGGTGATACCAGGGTGGTTGAAGTCCCCCACAAGAACCAGGGCCTGTGAGGCTGCTTGCAGCTGCCTGTAGAAGGCCTCATCAAGTTCCTCCTCCTGATCAGGTGGTCTGTAGTACACACCCACAATAATGTCACCCTTATGAGCCTGTCCCTTAATTCTAACCCATAAGCTCTCAACTCATTCTTTGTCTGGCCCCAGGCAGAGCTCAATACATTCCAGTTGCTCCCTCACATATAGAGCAACTCCCCCACCTCTCCTTGTTGGCCTGTCTTTCCTAAAGAGTCTGTAGCCATCCATGACAGCATTCCAGTCATGTGAGCTGTCCCACCAGCTTTCTGTGATGGTGACCAAGTCATAACTGTCCTGCTGTGCAATGGTTTCCAGCTCCTCCTGTTTATTGCCCATGCTACGTGCATTGGTGTAGATGCACTTGAGCTGGGCTGTC
The DNA here is from genome assembly GCF_030867145.1 of Opisthocomus hoazin. Taxonomy (NCBI): domain Eukaryota; kingdom Metazoa; phylum Chordata; class Aves; order Opisthocomiformes; family Opisthocomidae; genus Opisthocomus; species Opisthocomus hoazin. The sequence continues at coordinate 57,435,168 of NC_134419.1, read as the reverse complement.
GATCTCATCCCCGACACTGGCATGTGGCTCATCTCTAGTGAGCTGGGTGATGTCCCCTTCCCCCTTCGAACCTAGTTTAAAGCCCTCTCAATGAGCCCTGCCAGCTCGTGGCCAAGAATCCTTTTTCCGCTTTGAAACAGCTGGACTCCATCTGTCGCCAGGAGGCACAGTGCCAAGTAAACCTCCCCATGATCAAAGAAACTAAAATTCTACCAATGGCACCAGTCTCTGAGCCACCTGTTAATCAGGTGAGTTTTCCTGCCCCTTTCAGTGCTCTTCCCTGCCACTGATGGGATTGAAGAAGACACCACCTGTGCCCCTGATCCTTCAACCAATCGCCCCAGTGCCCTGAAGTCCCTTTTGATGGGCTTGGGACTTCTCTCTGCGATCTCATCCCCGCCAACCTGCGTTACCAAGAGGGGGTAATAATCAGAAGGCTGCACCAGACCAGGGAGTTTCCTAGCAACATCTCTAACCCGGGCCGCAGGGAGGCGGCAGACTTCCCTGTGGGATGGGTCTGGTCGGCAGATCGGGCCCTCTGTTCCCTTCAGAAGGGAATCGCCTATGACAATTAGCCTCCTTTTTTTCTTAGCTGGGGCAGTCATAATACGTGGGGCTGACCAACTTGTCCTAGGCAACCCCTGGATGGACCTTCACCCCACATCCTCATTTGCTGGGCCCTCACATTCCAGAGCCCTGTATCTGTTGCTTAAGGGCAACTGGGGAGGTGAGGGAGGCCAGGAGGGGATTTGCTTGCCACCCCGAGCAGGGACCCGTTTCCATTCCCCGCTGTCTCTTAGGCCCCCTCTTTCTTCGTGGTAGCAAGAGGGTAGGGGGTCCTCTGCTTCTTGTGGAGCCGCCTCCTGCTGCCTCAGCCTCAGGGTGGGGAGGGAGCGGCTCCACCGGTCGATCTCCCTCTCACACTCCCTGATGCTCCTTAACCTCTCCACTTCCTCTTTCAGCTCTGCCACCAGGCTGAGCAGGCCATTTACCTGGTCGCACTGAACACAGCTGCTGTCTCTGCTGCCCTCCGGTACAAGTGCCAGGCTCAGGCACTCCCTGCAGCCACAGACCTGGAGAGCTGTGTGTTTGTGCAGGACCTCTGTCTGGGTCCCCACACTCCTTCTGGCAACAGCTTTCCTGTGGGTGGAAACCATACCTAGAATATCTCCTGGGAGGGCCATGTCCACTAGCTGGGTTGCCGGGAGGGGAACTGCGCCCTGCCGGCACGCCCTCCCTGCACGCCCTGCCTGTGCGAACTGCTGCGCAAACTCCCGCACCGCACCCTGTTTGCCGGCCCTTTTCGCCTATGCTCCTGGTCACTCATGCTGGGGTCTCCTCTCTCTCTCCTGGCACTTTTGCCGCCTTGCTGCTGCAGTTTTGCCACTTCAGGAAGGGTCCCTCGGCGCAAGCCTCTGCTCCAGTGCCATTCACCTTCAGTGGCTTTTCAGTCCTGTTTGTGCTTCTCTCTCTCTGTCCTGTACCTTGGAACAATATGAGAAATATGATGAACGTGATGGGTTTTATTCTTCGCTTTAAATAACCCGTGGTATGAATATGGACATTGATCTTCAAAAGCAAGAAAAAACATTTGCAGTGTCTTTTGGCGTGAATCAATAGCATTTACAAGGAAGAAATTCACTCCAAGGCGAATTGTTTGGAGGTGTTACTCGTACCTTTACTATCGTTTCAGCCCGAGTCCATGCTGTTCTGAGTATCTAAGGTATTTTTAGCTTGTGGTTGTTAAATGAAGCTTGTTTGGATTGACAGTGCAGTGTACAGGCTTTCAAAGTTTGCAGCCTTGGATGGAGACTGCATCCACTGATGTACGAAACTGGTTGAAGAAGGCGTATGGGGGAGTTGAGAAGTCAAGCAGGTAAGAGAGCAGTGGATTCTGAAGCAACAACAGTATTCATAGTTGCAAGAGAAACACCATGTTGGTGCTGGTTTGTGGTACATTGTTAAGTGGGCAGTGTGTTGTGATAGTATGAGAATGGAAAGGTTATTTGCAAATTCAAAATTGAAGCTGCTTTTCCAACAGGAAAACACATTGAGTAGGGTAAGTTCTTGTTTTTATTGTGATATGCTTGAAGGTTAGAAAAGGCCCTGTGTGTGCCAGTCTCCAAGCGTATCTTCATTCATCTCTCTGAGTAAGTATTTTTTACCTGGTAATTGTTATGTTCTGTATTAGCAAAGTACAAGAAAGATTAAGTACAAAGCCTTTAATGTGACTAGAAGTAGCTGTTTAGATGTGTATCTATCTCATTTATTGTTTGTAATTGTCTTGAAACTTGGCAATCTGCCTTATACACACAAATAGTAGATTCCCTTCAGAATGCTTTCACAAGCTGAAGTATGAAGATAAAGGAAATATTGATCTAAAGATAGGCAAGTATAATTAGCAGAAAATAAATTGTTACAGAAAGTAGCCATTAGCATTTATGACAGTACATCTCATTCAAAAGTTTTTGTTTAGTATGGTATCCTGCCGAGTAAGATTAACTTATTTGATCACTAAATTCCCACAGATTATAAGTATGGTATATTTACTGTTTTGTCTTCCTCGCCCCTAGTTCACGGTGTCTCTCTTTGTGTCACAGTCTGTGTGAAAATATTCTCTGAGTGATGTGACCCAATTGTCTAATGACTTTGCTCATATTACTCAGGTGTATAAGGATGGAAGTGTCTGGGGTTTTTGTTAGTGAGCTGACCAGAAAAAAGGAAAGGCTTTTATGTACTACATTTTCCCCTTCATTGAACTGAAAGTGTTAAATTCATCTTAACTTGAAGAAAACAAAGAATCTGGCTCCTATTTGGGAGCTTCCAACTAAAGTGAAACTGAGGCTGAGTGTAGGGGCCTTCACCAAACTGGAGAAAAATGGAGGTCTACTCTTTCTTCAGTCTGCTTTGAGAGAAAAAATACTGACTTGTATCTGATAGTTCAAGATCAAGTTCTGTTCTCATTCTCAGACTGACCTAAACATGCTGCTCAGCATAATGTCCTATCTGTGATGGTGTCAAATACTTAGGGTGGCCCATTCTTAATCTCCCTGAATGAAGAGACTCCAGGCGAAGAGACTCTCCAAAAGAAGTGCAGATGCTTGCCAGTGCTTGACCTGGATCTCAGGAGACCTTTACTTCCATAGCCTGTTTTTTAGATGGCCAAGTAAGGCATTATTCCATGATAGACAGAGCAGTTTCCCTGGGAAAGTCCGAGAACAGCCGCCTTGGCACACTCGACGTTTCCTTAATGTGAGTATTTTCCTGAGGTCTTCCAATCAAAACCATACGGCAAGCTGCAGTAGCACATGAGAATAGTTTTGAATGGCTGAAACTGCCTGACTTGGTTTCCATAAATATTCATTTGGAGAAGCAAGGAGTCTTGGCTTTCCTGAGCAATTGTTGATGAGTTTTAATCAAAATGGTGGTTTGAGTTTGGTTTTGAAATTGTGGCATTCATTTGACGCATGTACATTGAGTATCTGGGGAGAACATTCCTGGTCTGAGGGTTTTTCCCCCCTCTTTAGAAGCTATCAGCTGCATCTTGATGCTGATACTTAAAAGATAAATCCACTATTAGTGTAGATTTTGGTCAGAAAATGATTACTTGGAGTGAGTAGATGAAAGTGCAGAGAAATATCAAGCTGGGGATACAAACCACCTCCAGCAAACCTGCCTGCTGCTAGACCATGAACTGAGATATTCTAGGTTAAATCACTTCAAACTACTGTGTTTAAATAACTCTACAAAGTATCTTAGGAATAACAAGCTATCAGATCCACAACAACATGGAGCACAGAAAATCCTCAGTACTGAATTCCTGGAGGCGTTTGCATTTGAATTAAGGCAAGCAGAATAGAAACACTCATCAGCCTGTGCATACTTTGTGGTGCTGCTGATCCAGAGTTCTCAGCAAGGCTCCCAAACACAGCAGGTTGGAATGACTGGGGCTCGGCCTCAGGGCTGCAATAACCAAAATCAGTCAATTCTGACATGGGAAAAGGAGGCTGTATGTAATATTTCATGCTTATGAAAAATAACACATGTGAGCAAAAGATGGATTTTAATTTCTACTTCTAGAACCAATTTTAAGAATTGTCTTGGGAATCTTGAGAGGAGTGAATGACTCACAATGTGCTTAATTGCCTGTTAAAGTTGCTTTGTGCTGAGCAGGCAAAAAATAGGAGTTGAGCGACTGTCCTGAAAGGCTTATCGCTACTTTGGCTAAGACAGATAAAATTTAAGAGGGGACAACAAAAGCATTGCGATGCAACAGCCAGTTGCTAGAGACTGGCTCAAGTCAAGAAAAATAGTTGAGTTTTCTGAATGTTATTTCAATGTCCTGTCCACGGGGACAGGCTAGCTTGAATCTTTTGGTGATTTTAATATAAATTCAGATGTGAAAAAATCTAAATGCAGAGATAGGAACCTAGAATGTGCACACGAACAGCATTTTAGAAGAGGAAAGACAGACAACAGCAGCTCCACTGGCCCAACGTTATGGAGACAGCTGTCCACAGCAGACTCAGGGATGAGCTTACAAACCTTAAATAAGTGTTGAAGTTCTGCTCTGAGTGGGAATATCTTTCAAATGCTAATAGTCTCCCCTTCAGTGCTATATGTGCATCAGAAAAGTAGTCACATACATAATTTGGCTCTCTGGATTAGGATGTTAGGACCTAACATGAAATTGTGTATCTTTGGAGTTTTGTTTCAGGGAATTTATTCTAAATTCACACAGGGTCCATCTTGTTAATAATGGTACAAATGACATTTCTGAAGCAAACTAAAGTGAGATTAGTCAAGTTACTAATGGGAGCATTTTTTCTTCATCAACTTTAGAAAAGTTCCATAAATACTGCCATTTGAGCACAGATCTATTAAATGTTTTTATGTCCAATCAGAGACTGGTCTCGTTTTCCTGTATCAGGTACATTTGCACATTGTAATGATCATTTTATGCATTTGTCCTCTACATGCATGGGATGAATTTTTAATGTGCAGACAGAAGGTGACATTTTTATTACTTTTATGAGCGTCAGGAATGCATTTTAAATTCAGTTATATACTGTCTGTGGAAATATCACGCAAATGACTTGCAAATAAATACAATTCATAGGTCACTGAAAACTGAGGAGGACAGTAATCACCAGTGGCTTAAACTGTGGGAACTGAGTAGTGCAGTACTTGTGACTTCAAAAAATACAAGGTAATGCATATTAGGAAGAACAATTTAAACTTCATATAGACACCAATAAACCAGTGTAATTACTTCTGGAAGTTGAAAAGGTTTTCTACAGTTCAATGAACACAAACTCACCGTGTGCCCCAGCAGTTCACAATACAATTACAAATATGGATTTTAAAGCATAGAGAAAATAGAAAGGGCATTACATACAATGAAAATGATCTCAAAGAACATGCTTGCAGGAATTATGCTGTTGAATTGAACTATAGATGAAGACAGATCAGGCTTAGGTTTAAAGTGTCTTCAGAGGGATAGTAAAAATCCTTGTCTTCTTAAAAATTCAGAAAATTACAGCTGACCTGTAGCGAATTAGTATTCTGTTAAGCTGCTAACAGGGGGGCTAAGGAGGAGCAGTTGGCCTAAGCACACTACAAATCAATAAGATAACTGATTTTAACAAGAAAAGCCAGACTGTTAGATAAAGAAAACTTCGAAGATAACTTTCAAAGCAAGTTGGAATATGTGTGCGCATGAACACACACATCCATATACACAGGATTTCTAATGCTTTGCACTAGGGTAGAAAGATAAAAGAGGTTATTTAAAACATCAATTTGGCTTGATATTCAAAACAGCTAAATAAAATGTAAGCCCTTATCTAGAGCAGGTAAATACAGAAGAAATCAGTATTTTCTTTCAGAGCATAGAATAACTGAGTAGTTCGTGCCTGAAGGGTCCATGGGGTCCTCTGGTCCAAACCCTCCTTCAAAACAGGAGGTGAGGTTGAACTGATCAAACCAACACAGAGAAGTCTGAAGGCAGTAGATGTGCTGTCCAGCATGGCCTCTACTCCACTGCAGTTGTAGGGAAGGGAGATGCTCAGCATCTCCTGGATCCTCTTTTGGAGGAAACCAGGGTTGTGGTCCATGACCTGGATTTACAAGACCATGCTAATGGGTTTTACCCTTCTAAATGGCACCAGAAAGCCAGGAGCTTTTGTTCCTCTGTGTTTTCAGATGACAGGTTAAACTGTTGTTTCCACCCTTCATAAGGAAACTGTTCCTAGTGCTGTCTTCATGAGGTCCTGGATATCTAAGGGACACCTGAAAAGTGACGGTCTCCCTAAGCCACTAAGATCCATTACAACCTCCGTAGACACATGCCACTGAATTTTTATTAGAGAAAGGAAAAAGCATGTCTTTATAAGAAAATATCTGTCATTGTCTTATAGGCTTCCAAATGAAGATGGCTCTGTCCCAGATATTGCTGTTCTAGTACTTGCCTTATTGCTAGAAACTGGGAAATGAGGTAAAAATCTCAGTTTATCCAATTTCTAATTGCAATGGAACTTGCCCTCTTTCAGCTGTAAGATGATCTTCATCATCTGATCTTTCTCCCATGTAGGTAATAATTACTTTGAATCCATATAGAGTGCCAAATTCATTACTCCAAAGAATGTTAATGGATTTTTTTTTGGAGGACGTTATCGGGGACAACCTGGCTACCTTGTTTTAAGTCGGTTGCATGCTCACTCTGTTGCTGCAGCTGTGATCTGCATGCCTGTTCCAAAAAGGAGTTATTGGATACTTGGACTGTTAAAGGTCATTTTGTTAGACTTTAATCACCAGAGAGGAGTAAATTGCCTCGTCTGCAATCTTGAGGAATGATCAATAGAAATGGCAGTGAACTAGAAATGGATTTACCGGAAGTGCTTTCAACACCCATCACCCTTCTTTTAACTATATTTTGAAAGCAGTTAATTAGTGAGATTTTAGTCTAAAGTGTTTCCTGCTACACAGATATAATGGCGTTTTTAATCAAGATGCCACATGGCCTTGAATAAATGAAGGTACCATAAATAACAACATTTACCTTTGTCAGCCAGCTGTAATATTATCATGACGACCTCCTTTCTGTGAAAAAAAAAAGCTGACTGGCATAAATTATATTTTAAAAAAAATTTTCATAGGGTGCTAGGTTCACTGTTTCAGGAGGACAGGCTCTGTGCATAGCCAGTCTCACTGGATGCTTCCATGGGGAAAAAGGAGCAGCGCAGCGCATCCTCAGTTACAGGGAGGGCTCAGGGCAAAGATTCAGCACCAAAAATGAGCACACCAACTTCCTTCCTTTTAGTTCCATCTCTCCTGTCCTTTATCCTTCACTGACATATCTGTGGGCGAATTGCGGGGTCAGGTTCCATTCTGCTTGCTTCATGTTTGCAACAGAAGTCCTGAAATTGTGTCCTGTCTTCCCTGTGTGTTATTGCCCTATATAAATATCAACTGTGTTGGCTCAGGGAGTACCCGCTATAAATTCCCAAATACTCAAGTTTCAATATTGTCTTTATCACTTTTTTGAAATGGGCCAAGTGAAAAAGGTTTAGAGGTTCAACCATGGGTGAACGATCCTTGAGTATCAATGATCTTGGTCTCCTGTCAGCTCAGATGGATTGATGTAGCAGCATGCCTGTGGAGATTCCTTTGTGAGATACAGAGGCATTTGTATAATGTGCTGAATTTTTGTAGTCTGTTGATTAGCAATTAATTAAACAAATTGATAGAAGTTAGTGAAGCTTTCATGTTGGCAGCGGAAAAAATAATGGAAAAATAGGATGTGCTGCATAGAGTGAAGTTAAACATCTGTTTCTGTTTGTTTGAGGACAGATCCACCATGTGTCGGATCCAACACAAAATTTCCCTAGTTTCCCCTCTGACACAAGAGCAGCGATTACACGGATCAACCACCCCACAGTGGTTGGTCTCACTGCTTACTGCCTGTCAAAAACTTTGCCCCCTGCTACAAAGCACTGTGTACCTGTAGTGCATTGCGGATCGTGGTGCGTCAACGTGGCTGGATTTGTTCTTGTTCTGATGCTCATCCAAACCCGAGATGCTCCAGTTTGAAGGTTATGTGGGTTGGGTGCTGTGCTCCTGACAGGCACTTTGGGATGAGCCTGGGCATAGGGTTGCACCTGGTCTTAACAGAGATGTCTGCTAATCGAGAATCTGGGAGCCAGTTTTAGGGCTGCAGCTCCTAGATGGGCTGTTCTTTGAGCAAATGCCAAAGAAGTGGTTAAGTGAAGATTGACAGCAGCTGAATAGAGTTGTATTGAATAATTGAAATTGTCTTCCCAGCACATTTTTTTTGTTTTGATTTGAGTTTTTTGTTACCCATTGTGTTGCTTGCCTATCTGTAATATTCCCAAGGTTATGTTTTCTCAAACAATTGAATTTTCAAACCTTATTTCAAATCTGTCAAGCATATTTGATTATTTCTCCAGTACAATCCAAGCCACTTCAAAATCCTCAACATTTAATTCACTTTCAGCTGCGTTCTGTTTTCAGTGCAAAAAAAAATGCTGTGGACGCTTGCTGTGCATAGCAAATTTTGGACTCCTGAGATATGAGGGTTTTGCTGAAGGAGGGAGAAAATCAACAGCATCATGAACTCAAAGATTAAGTTGTTCTTCTCTTTTCTTTGATTCAGTAAGGGGAATGAAGAGTATTCTGGAGAAAGAGAGGTGTACCAGTTATGGCTTTAGCATCGTTTTGAAGGTATTTGGTATGCTAAGCCTCCTAAAACATGTAGTATTATATGTTTCAAGTGGATCCAAACTCAGCTCAGGCAAAGGTCCCTGTAACACCCATAAAAAGGCATTCAGATCTCTTCTGCCAAAAGACAAAGAGCAACAGCAGCAGCATTCCCAAGAGTATGAATAAAAGCCATTAGAAATAAGGAATTAAGAGGAGTCGCCATCTGTTAGGCTTCAGAGCTTTGCAGAGGATAAATTTCCTGTATTACACCCACAAATCAATAACACATGTGCTGTCCTTTCCACTGCAACCAGCAAATGAGCACACTGCCAAGAGAATGACTTTGCTCAAAATAGGAAGGGATTTGCTGGCTGTGTATTTTTTGCCTTGGGCAAATCTTGAAGTCAGTGTTCCTCCCATGTCTCAAACAAAGTAGTAATTATTCAAAACTGCCCCGGGGCTGTGCAGGTTAGAAATTAGGAGGAAGGCTTTTTTGCCCATTGATGTGTTGGGTTAGAATCACTGAATTAGGCTGGTGAGGATGTCCTGGATGTCTTGGGGTACTTGCTGGTGTTACCTGGGGTTTGCACCAACACTGCTTGCCTGTAGGAAGGTCTCAAATGCCTCTGTCAAGCACTCTGAGATGAATTTACATGGGGCCACTCTCATAATTTCATGCAAACGTGGCTGACCCAGGTTTCCACCATGAAGAGGAACAAATTGTTCTGGGCTCTGGTGCCTTTTTTGTAGCTTATTTCTTTGCGGAGGAGGTAACTAAGTCAATACCTGGAAGACTATTCTCAGTGATGATCTACGGATCAGAAGTGCTTTTGTTTGGACTTCTCCCTCAGTAAGTCATCTCAGATGCATTGATCCAGAGGGAGGAGCTCAAGATTGCCCACAAACCCAGTTCTGCTGCTTTTTGCTGCATCTGGCCATTGATGATGCTGCCAACCACAGAGTCACCCCAGCCAACTCACTACATAGGAATCTGTCGGGCAGGATTTCCATATTTTTTAATCCTGTACTATTCATTTACTATAGTGCGAAAAGCATTCTGTCTGTTCTTGTAGGAATTAACAATAACAAAAAAAGAGAAGATGTTTAGATAGTTTGATGCTTGCTTTGGGAATTGTGTAGATTTGGTCAGCTTCTGTGTTGGGGAGTAATTTTGCTTTGCAAGTTCAATATTAGGGACTCAACTCTCAGGTCCCTTTGGTGTGGTGGGCACTGAAAGAAGTTGCCTGGGAGAATGTGAAATGCTTGTTATTCAGATGACCTTAAAAACATTTACAGCTTATTTTTCTTTTGTATATATGTAATTATGAAGACAGAAAACTATGGTAATCTTTTTAATACACTCATTTTATGGTGACAGTTAGAAGGACGGAGGCGGGAAGCAGCATTACAACAGCAATGAACATTGCAAAACAGGGTCTGTGCTTTGGAAATAGTATTGTCACTATCTTCATGAAAAAGATATTATTATGACAATTTTCTGTCAAGTGCAGTAGACATCTGTTAGAGACAAAATGCCTGGCTTCAACTGGTTTTGAAGATGTTGTAAATACCCGATTTGGAGGAATGGGACAAAACAGACTGTGCATGCAAATGTGACTTGTCACTTCTTTAAACTCTACCATTTTTTAGCAATATTGATCGGTGTTTAAGGATCTCTTTTGAGTCCATTGCAAATATATTTTCATTTTCTAGGCATGGTATTAGCATCTTGGGTGAGATGGTGGTTTTCATTTGACTTTTTTCCAGTGCTGCAGTGATGCACTTATAGTTTCAGTTGAGATGCAGAAGCATAAATCAGGCTTGGTGCTCCCACTCCAGGATTGTCCATGGGCTCTGAAGGATGAGAGTTCATTCCCCATTAAATCTCCCAGAGAATGGAGAAAAAATGCTGGAGAGAAACTCCTTGACAGTGAACTGTTTTGAAGAAGTAAAAATTACATTGCAAGCCATGGCCAATTTAATTTTGGATGTGTTCCAAATGCAGGATCATAGAAACAAAACATACAGGGTACAGGGGTGTGAGGCTTCTTGCAACAGCTATTATCATGAATAACCTGTGTAATAGTGTTGGAAAAGACAGGGGAGTTGGAAGGTACAGAAGCTTTCCTTTGGGACTGTAGGTGTAATTTGATTTGCAAATACAAAGGAATACCAACTGCTACAGCACAAAAAAATCCCATAGCATACTCAAATAGCAGTAGCAGGTATAGGTTTCCTCTGCAGGCTGGCAAAAGAGCAGTGTGAATCCCCTGTCTGTCTTGAATCAAGTAACAAAAAATGTTCCTGCCTAAAGTTCAGTGAGGTTGCCAAAGTAGTTCCTGCTGTTGAGCATTTGTAGCTCTTCAGGAGCAATTGTCCCTTTCAAGAAGAATAATCTCGTATGAATGCCTGTAAAATGGGTGAAGGGCTTTACAAACCTGCTAATTTCTCGCCTTCCCTCTCATCATGACAGCAGCAGGTTTTTTTTTTTTTTAAATTGTGCAATGTCCCCAATGACTGCAAAATGAGATGCAATAGGAGGGCTGTCTCTGATAATGGACCCCTGTCAGGGAAAGACAGGGATTGACAGAAGCAGGGAAAAAAATTACTCCAGAGTACCTGCACAGCCTACTGAACACAAACAGAGCCTGGACCAAAATAAGGTGTGCAGCCTTTTGCGATCATTTTGCCTTGTGGTGTCAGCAGACCACTTAATCCGTTGGCATCATTGTTATCCTTTCATCATGAGTGGAAAAAAATGCAATCCTATGCACTTGCGTTACTTCAGTCTCTTGCTCATGAGGAAAAAAATCAATTAATTTGCTTTCTGCATCTCTCCCATTTTCATGTGTATAGCAGCTCTTAGTATACAACCAGATGTTTGGGAGAAAAAAAATGTACTACAAACCCCTTTCAGAAGTGTATTTACCAGAATAAGGTCTGTGTTATGAATGGCAGAGCTTTAAAACTATAGCTGTAACATTTTCACCCTCTCTGAGATTAACAATTGCAAATTATTTTATGCTTTTGTAGCTTTAGCACAGCCAACAAGTCATCTGCAGCACTTGCAGAGCAAATGTATTCTCTCTCCCTAAAAGTTGCATTGTATGAGCTGTTTTCAAGGCCAGACATAAGCATACTTAATGTGAGCATGAGTGACTGTCGTTCTCCATCTCCCTTTCTCCTTTTTCTCTAATATTCTTTAAGCTAAGCAAAACGTGCAGGAAATAGCTTCAGGAAAACTAGCCTTGTCTTACCAATTACATTTGTAATAGGGCAAGGAGTGAGTTTCTAGAGAACTAAACACACCTTTTCTGAACTTATTTTCTCCCAATTCTATTGTGGCAGGTACAACATATGAAAAAAACCCAATGGTTTATCCTTCAAATAATACCTACTAATCTGATGGAGAAGAGGAATTTCTTTTGATGCAACAGTTTGCAATACGAAATGAATATACAGCTCTCTCACTCTGCATGCGTGCCTCTTTTGCACCCTGGCTCTTGCACAGAGGCATCCAGCAGCTGTGTTGGCTTCAGGCACTACTTGCCGTTGTTCTCACTGTTCAAAAGAGACTCCCTATCCTACCACTTCTGCAAAAATTTTTGCAGTTTCTCACCAGCAAGCTTATACATGATCCAGTCACTGGATGATCTCAGTGCTCTGGCTTTGCCAGGCACTTCTGACACCGGATAATCGCCATAGCATCTCTGAGCACCCTGGAGATGGTTTTGTTGATGATCTGAAACTCAGCATGCAACTTGCTTACCAGGATGGAAATGCATTTTTAAAGTACTCGAATGAAATCCCACATACGGGACAATGCAGAACATAGAGGCAGGTCATGCTTTGTGCTTCTGCTCTCAGCCTTCCTGGCTTGGGATAGGGTTTATTCCATAATCAGCATTTCTTTTACTCTGTATGGCTGTATTAACATACATGACAGGGACCTAAGGTATAAATGTGGCGTAGGAGCAATAGGCATTTTTTATTTTTTCCTTCTGAAACTATCTTCTACAAGATCCCACTTTAACCGATACCAATGAGATTTCAGGACAGATGTCAACAGGGGAAAGGTGGGACTAAATGCAATTCCCTGGTGCAACATGTCACAGTTTAAGAAGGCAAAGAGAAGACAACATGGAAGATTGCACAGTAAATCTTACAGTTCCATGAATAAGGCTGCAAACACGTTTCTTAGTTCTTTTTTTTTTTTTAAGACCATGATCCTGACAGAACTGGCAGTCCCTACCTGACACAACTTGCTGGCCAGTGGGCAGCTGCCTGTACATAGCATTTCCAGCTTGCGTTGTTCAAAGTGTAGTTTCACATGAGTATCCTAAATCAAGTGTCAGCTTCTGCTAGGTAAGATTTAGCCTCAGTTCTTTCCAAGCAGAGAGTCAGTGCTGTAGGGGCATCCCAAATGCGGTAAAGCAAAGACAAAAACTTTAGCATGTTTCAACCTTCATTCCAGTTGGATGCAAAATAAAGAGTTTCAGGGAATGCAGATAGGCTTCATTTCCTTTTACTGATCTGTTTTGTTTTTTAAACTATGCTTACTGATCTGGCCCAAGGCAGACAACAGTGACAACAACTGCATTTGTTACGATGCCAACCAGTAATAAAAGATAAAGGGTTTGTTTCAGAGTTAACCCGTGAGAAATGTCTGCCACCAACTGTAGAGTTGCATGAACACATTCAATGAATGCCCTTTAAAAGCTTGGGGAATGCATCTTGAAACGTATTTAGAAAGTGGATAGCTGTTTTTGTGTTGGGCTGAGGACAGAAGACAGCCAAGGACACTGCACAGTTTTCATGTGTGTTGGAAGACAAATGTCCTGTCAGAGTGCTAACATCTGTGCCCCGGAGTACTTTTTAGGGTAAAATCAACCCGTTGGGTTACAGCCAGGATTATTTGGAAGCCCTTGCTGGTTTAGTACAGGAGTAATGTCTTGGGTTGAATCCAAAGGATGAACCAAAGTGTTACTAATGGGGGATGTTGCTTCTGCCTGAAAGTAGAGAGCAGCTCAGTAACTGCAGATCGCCAAGGATGGAAGCCTGAGCTTTCACACCTCCTTCCACAGCCTTCAGTTGGGCACATCTTTGGTTTTGTGTTGGAATGGAGATTCATCGTGGACATTTTGGCACAGCTGTTTTCCCCTATTTTGGCAGTCTCTGTTCAGCATGTTGAGCTTCCTGTGAAAGCGGGCTGTTTCAGAGCCAGCCAGAATAGCTGCTTTGCCATTCCTGCAGACAGCAAGCAATTCCCCACGGTGTCCTCACCAGCTGTGTGAACTGTTATCCCCTACAAAATATTCCATAGATGAATAGCGTGGAATGTAGTCAGCAAAAAGTCACCTCTCCTTGCCAGTGTGAACACCTACTCCACCAGTGCAGCTACTTCTCTGTTTTGTGCTCAACACAGAGTCTAACAAGGCTTGGAGCGGGGAGACGGGAGAAGGTCGGAGGTTGCTTCTCATCCTGTTACCCATGATAGCAGTTACACATCTTTTGTGATAAAACACTGTGGTGTTGTGGATTGATTTAAAAAAATAATCAGGTTGATTGGCATTTGCTGTTAAAATTCAATTTTTGTAAGTTATGGATCTGGTTTGCCTTGTTGTGTGCTACCAGCACCTTTGTAGGGTGGCCTGGAGGCATCTCTTCATGTGGATCTTGGACTGTACTTCTACAAAGGAAGCCTATGTTTGGTAGAAATACTTTTTAACACTCGTATCACCATAAATAAGTTTGAGGATTGGGGGAGGCTGCAGGTAAGTAGAATTCAGTTGTGAAAGCATCTCCACTCTATATCCAGCTTAATTCCATAACCTCATCAAAATAGGGGTTGGGTGTTTTTTGACTAATCAGTGTTAGAGGCATTGGGTGGTGTAGTGCTGATCACTGTTCAGCTGTTTTCTTTGAGGGGGAAATTGTAGCAGAGCTGGAGCCTCTTCTGCAATTAAGTGCTTAACCAATTTCTCTCACAATATGTTTAAAGGATTAGGTAGCAGAGAAAGCCCTGATCATCTTCTCTGTGACCCAGGAGTGACACAGGATGAACAAGATGAGATTTTGATTCCCGTCTTAGCATGGCTGTGTTGTGGTGCAGATCTTTCCATTTCAGGGCAACTTCTTGGTAGCAGAAGTGCAAAGGGAGAATTTGGTGCAGGTGGAGAATTTTCTCCTTGTTACATGCAATAAGAAGCAGCTGGAGAAAGTCCACAGGAGGACTGGGTAACCAGACTTGCAGGAAACACAGCTTGTTAGGAAGAGCTAAGCATGTCACTAGTACTTTGTCTACAAAAGAAATAGTACCTAGGTAAAGTGGGAGATGGTTGTGCAGAGTAGTGGGATTAACTCCTTCACGTGTGCTGCAGGTAGGAAGAGTTACAAGTTTTAAATGTTGTTGAGAGACTTCAGTGTTAGATACCAGAATATTGTTTCTAGTTGTGGCAATTGTTATGATCTAGAGTAGATGACAGAGATGTTTTTAAATCTTCATTATTGATGGTTTTTAAGAGGCAGTTGGAGAAGAACTGGAATCTGGATTTACTTGATCCTGCTTTGCTAGGCACAGATCTTCCATAGTTAGGGACAGAGCAAGTAATTTCTTGATGAGATTGAGCTGTATTTACTGGGACTTCTTCTCTCATAAATAATAAATGTATCTGAACTCAAGTGCTGAATGTTGTCTTTTGTATATTTTCAGATTTTTTCACATAGTTATAGAAAACAATACAATTTTTCTTAACTGTTGCTGTGCGGCAATACCTTGAAAGATTTTCTTTGTTTTGAGTCTTCTATTCCTGTTTGTCTTCCTAGCGTGTCTTTTCCCACTTGCAGCAATTTGCAGCTCAGCTGTTTTCCTCTAAGCTTGCTCTCTAGAGCTGAGGCTCCATTTTCTTGTGAGTGCAATTACCCACATGGAAATAATCTCCAAAAGGTTGATTTTTTGTATGCAAATCTTTAAATAGTACAGGAAGATTTTGGAGGAAAGCCAGAATCTATTTTATGAATCTGTTTAATGTTGTTATGGAGAAAGTGGAGGTACGTTTTTATTGACCTAGAGAATAAAGCCAAACATTCAATACTGTCTTAAATACTTGAGCATATTTTGAGTCTTGTTCTTCTCTTGATGTTATCATCAGCTCTGTTGGCCTGAATTTGTAACATCTTTTAGCAGGTCAATAAATGTTTTCTCTCCGCTATTTTGTAAAGGCATTTGTTCAGTACAGGTTTTTTTTGGTACTGAAGTGATGAGTGGTCCTTTAAGACCTCTTCTTATAAGACTCAAATATTAATTTGGCTGTATTGTCAATTCTGGCCATTTAGAAGGACACTGACCCATCATAAACCACCATAAATCTGTGATATTAATTGTGTAATTCTGTGATGTGATGTAGTTGGAGTTTGTGTTGTCAACAAGTTGATTTTTCCCATTATCTGCTCTATTGCTGTGTTAAAGTTGTAAGCATTTCTCTTAGGAAATTGTCCTTGTTTACTTAATATCCTAAGTTTTCAGTAGTAAGATTTAGAATTTGTTCAGAGCTCATATGCTATTTCCCTGTTTCTCATGCATTTGGTCTATAATAGATGTCTTCTGCTACCGTCCCTTGGATTGCACAGACATAATTATATGTGTAAAAAATATGCTGTGATGCATTCTCCTCCAGTTTGGGAGTGTAATGGTGCAACCACAGTAAAATTTGTCCAGATGTCTGGGAGTATTATCTCCTCCCATCAGTTTATTCCTCATTTGGTAATGCTAGAGTTGGTATAATGAACTTTCATTTTATACTTAGGCCCAGACATCATATGATTCCTTTTTAGTTGTTTCTGTTTGCTCTTTTTACATTGTAGACCCATGTGTTTCCAGTGAAAAAGTGTGATTCGTAAAGAAAAAACAAAGGATGTTGTTGAGCGCATGAACAATCATATTTTTTCTGCAGTTAGTTGGCCAGTTCTGTCTTGTTATCATTTAATACATTCAGCTGAAGTTATTTTTTTTAAAACAAATAATGAAGGCTTCCAGACTTTCTAATTCTACTACAACACAGCATATGTTTAAGCTAATAAAAGCAAGTTCTGCATTAATTATGCTCACAAATGAAGTTCACCCCCCAAACAAGCTATTGGGTTTTGCTATCAAGACCTCTGCAGGGTCTTCAGACCTTCCTGTGCTTCTGTGGGTGTCTTCTCTCTGGGTGCAGAAGCAGCTACCAAATTGTGCATCCAGAAAGTGTTTAGGGCTCATGAAATACAAATGGGGTGATTATCCCAAAGGCACATGCCAAGACTTGCTCTCCAGAGTTCAGGATTGCAAAAAACATAAGCATTTGTTTTGGGTTTTTTAGCTCCCCAAAATGCAGAGAATAGTTTTTATGCAATTATGTGATCCAAAGTAAAAAGCGAAACCTTGTGTGAAAGGAAAAACATGACTTGTTTTGGGTTATATTTACCTCTCAGCAGGAAACTCCTCCTGACAGCCCACTCCCTCCTTGCTTTGCACCTGATCATCCATGTTCCTGAAATCGGAGCAATGCATTGGGGGTGTCAATTTAATATTAGGAGCATAGGACTAAGTTTGCACCATGTAATGGAGTGTGATAAAGCAACTCTTGAACCAACTGTTCTTGGAAATAGCTTCGGTAGTGTCAGCTCAGTGCTAGGCTTGGGCTAATGTTTCATGTACATACAGTGCTAATTAGTCTACTGATGACAAGCTTTTTCAGTTAAAGCAAGTACTGCACTGCATTTCTGCCTCTGGAATGTAAGTTGTGTTTCATTTAATATCACTTGGGAATATTGATGATCAAGTTGTTATGGAAAATAGAGAATGAGAGACCAAGGTATTGCAGAATCACAGACTGGTTGAAGTTGGGAAGGACCTCTGCAGATCATCTGGTCCAACCCCAGTGTTCAAGCAGGGCCACGTATAGATCGTTGCCCAGGACCATGTCCAGGTAGCTTTTGAATATCTCCAAGGAGGGAAACTCCACAGCCTTGCTGGGCAGACTGTAAAGTAGTGGAGATACAATTTCAAGGTCAGGGTACTTGCAGGAGACTTTGAGACGCAACTTCATATCCCTCATCCTGCTCCAAACTGAATTAAATCTCAGCTCTGTGGACCCTGGGCCAGTTGGCTCCTCATTGCTGCATTGCCCTCTCATCTCAGCCAGCAGGTCCAGCCTGGCCTAGGAGACCTTTGCTGTGGGAAATGATACCAAACAAGTGGAAATTTTGGCTTTTTGGCAAAAGAAAACAAGCAAACTTGGATGTAAAACTCCTGATGAAGTCTTCAGTAATTCTTACTGTCCTTTGATGCTGACCCTGTACACTTCATGGCTTCCTGCTTGCATTTGTTATGTCTGCATGTGGTTTCAGTCAGTGTTTTATCTGTTGCTGGTTAGAGGTGATATTTTCTGCCGTTTTTTATTTATTTACGGTATGATGGAAGCAGACCATTTGCACATATGTGTGACTGAGCAGATTTGTGGTGCAGGTTAATTCCAGCAATTTCTTAACTGATTCTTAGTTGATTACCAAGTTTATGAATGGTTCTCCAGATATTTACCGCAAGTGGTCTGCCATTGTCACAAAATACATTTTGACTGCTAGAAGTTCATATTTCCATTACATATGCTGCGTTTCTGATGAATGCTTGTTCAGCCCCAGATGATGAGGGCAAAATATCTCTCGAACGTAGATGAAATGCAGCTAGATTTATGAAATGTATGTGTAGAGGGATCCATTAATCAAGGTTTCTCTTCTATTGCAGTGTTCCCACATTCCAGAGCCTTCCTGAGGAGATACTTAGTAAGCTTGCAGATGTCCTTGAAGAGGTAAGTACTTTTAATTTTGAGAGCTAATGAGTTCAGATTCTGCAAGCCTTCTGGTGGCAATATGCAGGCTCTGGATGAACAGCTTCAGAATTTTGCTTGCAGTTACGGTTGGCTGTTCCAACACGTTGAGATAGGAGGAGCTGTGTGGAAAATGAATCCGGTTTTGAACAGGGCTTACGTATTTTTTAATTGGATTTCTAACTAATTGGGGAACAAAACAATCATTTCCTGTGGTGTGCAGAAGGGAAACCTTCTCCAGCCCCTGGCTCAGTGGTGGAAAAGGGAGAATGTGAAAATACCATCACCTTTCAAATTTGATGGGACAGTTAGGTTAGAGGGCCTTAAAGGAGGTGTTATGAAAAAGCTGCTCCCATAAGAGTTATAGCAGAGAGGGGTGATGAGATATTTAATGGTCCAGGTGGAGTTGTGCTTTGCATACCTGGCTGTAACTAGTATCTGATTAGTGTCAGGCTTGTAATGAGTCTGTATTTAAAAAAAAAAAAAAAAAACCACAAACAAAGAAAAAACACCAAAAAATCCCAACACACAAAAAAAATCACCTGCACCCTACCCCCCCAAAAAAACCCCAACCCTCCAAAGCAAACAAAAAACCCCAACCTTACCCCGTAAGTGAATGTATAAAATGAATGTAAAATATTGGAGTTGCATTGCAGGCAGTTTGTCCACATAGTTTATTCACATAGTGCTCTGTTCTGGGCCTGCAGAATTGCATGTGATTATTACAGAAATTGTTAATAAAACCTTTCAAAATGTAGCCTCATATGATTTAACTGCAGATTTCTGTGTACAACAGTATTTTACTTCATTCCTTGTCATTTTTTTCTTGTACATGCCTTGCCATCCTAAGCAACCCTAATAACTATGTTTATAGAAAAATGTTCATGTATACCAGCTCTGGCACTGATTTTAAGAAATGGCGCTCCTGACATTTCAGTTGATTTTTTTTTTTTTCCAGAGCATTGATAGGACGTTGTTACTTCTTTTGCTTTTTTTAGTATACAGATAAAGTCTGTAACCCGAACAAATCAGCTGTTTGTCATACAGAATAATTGCATTTTCATAGATCAGCTTTTGTCCTTTACTGCTGGAGAAGTGTTCAGATTTAGAGACAAAAGGCACATTAACTCAATATGAATTAGATTTGCCTATCTCAAAACTGCATGCCTAGCCAGAGACAGATAGTGTAATTTGCTTGGATCATATAACCAGCATTAAGGTCCTTATCGAGAGGTAAGCAAAAAAAATAAAGTCAGTAAAATGTTTCCAGGGACACTTAAAGTTTCATGGTAGGGGAAAAAAAGTCATAACAAACATCAATGAAGAAATGAGGCACGAAAGCAGTCTCTGTGGGGGTAACTGTATGCTTAGGGAGGATGCTGTGGCAAGAGAGACTGGTTGTCCCAGTCTGTACTGGGATATGGCTCCCAATTTCCTACTCGGAATCACCCTTGTTATTCCTTCTGGATTTGTCTTTGATTTAACATATCATGTTTTACATTAAAAAAAAAAAAAAGAAAATCACTGTCTTACGATATTACACATTTTGTATTTAACAGTATCCAGTGTAGTGAAACTAAGCATCAAGAACTTTATTTTATCCTTTCTGTTGCTGTAACAAGGATTGGATAAAAGTGACTGATTTGGCACAGTTTGAGGCCGGGGAAAAAATCTCTTTCTTAATGCCAATATTTCATGCAGTTTTTCTTTTGATACAGTGCTGTGAATAATGCAACACTTCTACATTCTTTAGTGAACAGTATTTAGAAATGATTTAAAATCCAGAAGCAAGGAAAAAAAACTGGTTTAATTGCCTGTTACTCAAGTCAAACTTGGAAATGGCATTATAAAGACAGTGGAGAGGAAAAAGACCAGTATTTGATAACATAATTTCATTTCTAGAATTGATGGAAACACTACCACAAGTTCCTTGGATAACCTGAGAATTAACAAAACCCAGGGAATTTCCTTTTTTCTTGCAGTGGCTTCTGACTTGTGCGAGATCACTCCCATCAATGACATTGCTCATAATTTATATGCATGAGAGTAGAAACAAGTCTATTGGACTCAATTTTAGCACATTCAGACCCAGGCTACTGATATGCTGCATTTTTACCAAGACATCTTCTCTCAGGAATTAGCTTTCTAGGGCCGTAATTTACTCTGTTTCCGGGCCTGTGTTCCAAGATGTTCTGGATGTTTCTCCAGCTGTGGATCATTGCAGTTGCCACCAATCTCAAAGCAACTTTAGGATGCACCTCTAGCCACAGTCCCAGGATTTGGGAATGACTACTAGACCCCAGCACCCAAACCTGACTTCTTCCAGTACAAACCTGTCATCTTCCATTATATTTTTAAAATTATATGAATATTTCTCAACATTACATATTAACAAGCATTAATGTAATGTGTAGCTGACTTTACCCAGTGGTTTGAGAGATGTTAATAATGCTGCAGTGATTTCTACTGTGGTGGGAAGCCAAGCATCCATGCCAGCACCAAGGTTGATTTAGTTTGGTGGTAGTGCCATCTCTGCTGGAACAGTGCTGCCTGACCTCTGATTTTATTGCATGGTCTATCCTCGTGCTTGCCAAACATAATGAGTGAGTCTATGATTAAGAAGTTTCTGCATCTCGAGACTTAATTTTTGTTTACTTGAGTTTAGCTAGCTTGGTGTCTTAAGGAGATGTTTTATGTCTGCCTATAGGACAGTCCTCTCAAATAATTTGCAGTTACTTGCCCAAAACCCACTTGATGCAAAGTTCCTGTGAGATTCATCCAAATTGCAGGAAGGGACAAGAATAAAGGTTTAAGTTAGTGAATGTAAAGTCAAAATAAATGTATGGCTTTGGTCAACTCAGCCTCCGCCTTGTTTGGGAGAGATGGGGAAGCAAGGGTTAATGGTGCTCACGCTGTGGAAGGGATAAAGGACACATTAATCAGTTATTATGTACAGGGAACAAGTTCTATCTTTATTTTCTAGTAGAGTGGTGCATGTCATCACACCTTTGCTGTGTGTCTGGGATGCAAGAGGCAACACACAGCACTACAGCCTAAAAGTTTAATGACATTTTTAATACTGTCCCTAGTGTTTTCCTAGTTTTTCTTCCTTAGTGCTTGCTTTTGCGTTTTTCAGTTAAGCCCTTCTTGACCTCCCTCTGACTTTTCAGGCATCATGTACTAGACCGCTCCTTCCTAAAAAACCCATTGTCCAGTACCTCTGGGCTCTGGTGTGTGTGCTCACAGCTTGGTTGCTTAGCAGTGTCGAACTAGTGGCAAAATAGTTTCACTCTACTGTATTTTGTTAAAGAAAATCAACATGCTTATGTTTAAATATTGGAGGATTGACGTAGTTGGAAAAGATAAGAGCTACTAGGGTGCTGCTTAAACACAGCTCTGTGTCTTAATGGTACTTGAATGGAGGTATCTCAAATACCTGGATCGGTATTTATTGTGCAAATATCTTTGCTCTGGATGAATGCACATCTCCTTTTGAAAACAGTGAAAGTGCTGCCTTGCACATTATTTTTATTCCTGAAACATCTGAACAATTATAGTTTCTTTGTGTGAAAAAGGGAAATTCATTTGTGAATTGAAAGACTCGATGTAGAAGATTAATAGCCAAGGTTAAGAGTCTTTTTTTTTTAATAAATCTGAAAAGCTTTGTGAAAATACAAAAGCCTTGACCTTTCTTTCCCCACATTTAAAGGTTTTGAAACAATTTATGGCTGTCTTTTCTGATTACAGACTTTCTCATTTTCTTAGAGTTAAAAAAAGTCTTTTTTTAATCACGTACCCTTAATATGTATCAGCTATATATCACAAAAATAAAAGAATTTTAGGTAATAAACCGTCCTTTACTAAGAATATGTAGCCTTCGTGTTATGGTACTTCATTATCATGTGGGCAGCTTATAACACAAGGGAATAAAGTTGTTTGTTTTTTTTCTTTAAGGAAACTAAAATACGAAACACTCGTAGAATAACTTACAGTAACTGAGATGCCATCCACATATATGACACTATGGCCAACATTTAGAGTCCTGTCCCCTCTGCCAGCCCCCAAACTGGGCGGTGGCACAACAGTGTAGCTGCCCTGATGGAAATATGGGAGGAGAGGGAGAAGCATCTTCCCCAGCTTCAGGTTCTGAGAGTTTTCATCTCTTTCTCATGGGAGTGGAGAAACTGGTATCTCTAAGGACTAAGAGGTATTGTAAAAAGCCCTCTGGATCACAGCACTATTAATATTATATGGACATCGTGCATCTGGTGTCTTACCCAGTGACTATCTGGACGGTACTAACGATGCCAGTAGTTCTAATCTTTGTGGATTAACTCCATTTGTTAAATGAAATTAAATCCTTAAGGGAGGAGGATGATGAGTCTGTAAGAAGTGGATCAAATTGCCAAGAACTACACTGCAGGTGAGAGAAGGAAAAATGGAATATATGGTCATGGAGGAGAAAAACCAAACAAAAACCCCAAAACATCCGACCTCTAGTATAATTTCTCAAGATATGACTCTTCATTGTAAATGTAAAGGTGCTTTGTCTCCTTGTAGCATAGCAGAGTGCCTACAGGACATATATCTGACCACTGTTAAGCACCTTTGCTTTGTCTTGGTGGTTAGAAGGGGGGAAAAAATCAGGTAGTGGCACTTAGCTGATGGAGCAAAGGTAGCATTTTTCCCCTCTGTGCTGCCAGTTGAAACCTGGCACCTTTTTTTTGTGAGGTTGTGTATATGCGAACAAGTAGGAACCACTGGAGAGGTGTAAAGGGTGGCAATGGGTGGACCCCCCCCATCAGTGGCCTTCAGCTCTGACCATGCATGTGGAAGAGTTTTACAAGAGCTCAGCAGGAGGATATTAGTACTTCTGGCAGGAGAGTAGATCCTGAGAAAAGGGGAACTAGTGGGCAGGCAGAAAGACAGGTGAGCTTGAGAAGGTGTTTGAAATGTCTGGAGGAAGAGAAAGTTCAGTACAGGGTCTGTGTTCCCAGCATGGCTGAGGAGGGGGGTGAGCTGGTAGTGGGCATGGGCAGTGCTCGGAGCCTCTGGGCTGGCATCTTCTTCTCTCTTGTTTCCTTTTTTTTTTTTTTTCTTTGGGGATTTCTTTTCCACCTTGGAGTTGGTTCACTTTCTGGTGGTGTTTTTCCTTTCAAGGATATCCTCTGTTGTAGAAATGTAAAGCTTATATCCTTGAAAGATTTATATCTCAAATCAGTAGTTCAGGTAACTGTATGGTTAATTAATGTTGCTTGACCTTGTCTCTTTTGAAACCATTTCAAGTTGCTTATGATTTTGATGACTTATCCATTTGATCTAAAATTATTCATTGTGGCTGCTGGCCTACAGGTAATTTTTCTAATTTTTTTTCTTTTTTTCCCCGACTCAAACTACTAATCCTGTTTCAGAAAAGGAGATTGCTTTGCCTTTATGTCTTTTATGTCAGGGATGGACTTGTTATCTGCCTGAATGTCTGTCCCAAGTCTGAGTTGTGTAGGGCTTTCAGGGTAGGGGAAAGGGGCAGGAATTAAGAGAGCCTGGGGGAGCTGGAGAAAATAATCTATGATTTAAAAGTTTTGTAGTTATAAATACACAGAAGGGTTTTGAATTAAGGTTTTGTTGGCATTTTCGACTCTAGCATTTTCTATATCTTGTGTACTTGGTGTTCCTTTGCTGTTTGGGATTTAGCGTACTAATCTGTGTAAGATGCTGTGTGTATGAATCTGAGCAGTTGGAGTGACAGAAAGCAACAAATGCAATTTTAATTTGTCCACCAAAATACTGGAGATTCTTTTTACGTTGACAATATCAAATCTAAACTACATCAAATGGATTCTTCTTGTATATTGTGTATCTAGAACTCTAGATAGCTTTGCCATATATGTCATTGCTATGGGAATATAATATTTTATGATATATTGCAAATATGTAATATATATTACATATGCAGTATGGCTAATTGCCCTAAATCAAGTATGCAAACCACTTTATTAACTAATCCTAGGTTTTCCTTGCTGTAACTGTACAGTTTGGCTTAGGAGTACATTAGGGCCTTGGGACTGCCATTCTCAATGTCTCCTAGTGTTCACTTGGGAAATTAGCTCACTAGAAGCGTTGAAACTTCAAAATTTTAATTTAAATTAACTCACTACAGAGGTCCAAATGCCAGTGATATGCTTCCTCCAAGCCCAGGCAGTGGTGATTTGGCTACTTCATTGATCCCAGTGCATATATGGCCATAGACAAATGGCGCTGCCAAACTATCTGAGCACAGTACAAGTGAAAAGAAATGTGTTAAGTACCATAGGCAGATGATGCCAAGCCTGAAATCTGTGTTCTTGCAGCTCTCTGGCTGTGTGCAGAGCACATCTTGGGAGTGTGATCTTAAAGTGCTGAAAGCACAGATCACAGCGCCTGTCTGCAGCCATTTCATTAATGCTGCTGTAAATTTACGTGGTGAGGGTTGCTTGCCACTCTTTTTTTTTCTTCTTTTTTTCCTAATGAAGGAATGAATTGAATAAGGCACAAATGGTAAAAGAAGAACAAAGTTCACCTCTGTTGCTAGTGGTGCAAGTCCTGATGAAGAGTGGTGGTGTTGGAGAAAGGTTCTTTAAGTAGTTCAGCTTCACAAGCTGGCTTGGCCAGACTTGTCATGTTTTGCCAGCCTTCATTCGAAGATGCCAACCATCCTTCTTCACATTCTGAAATTAGTACGGATCATAAATTCTTAGGATGCCTCCTTTTAATTAACAGAGTCTGAATACAATCCTTTTATGCAGAATTGCGTGGCAACAGTGAATAAAACAGGAAAAATATGCAAGATTAATTAGCTTGCAGTATAATTAGTGTTTTTTTCCCCTGCCTAAATAAGACGGAGGATCACTCTCAGGTAAAGGATGCCAGATCTAATGCAATCCTTTGCTGGTCCCTCCTGCGTGTGACAACTGTGATTATGTAGAGTTTGATGGTGGTAGGTTCTGCCTGGACTGAAGGTGGTCAGCAGCACATAATATTTGATCTGATTTAGAGGCACAAATTCGGTTTGAGAGGGAATTAGAAATAAACAGGGAAGAGTAAACTGTTTAGCTTATGAAAGACTTATTTTTATTTTATTATTTCTCTTTTCTGATTCAAGGTAGCACTCTGAGGTATATTTACCAAAGGAGCTATGGGATGTAGTTTGAGAAGTGCTGCCTATGTGGGCAACAAAACAGATTCAATCGTGATTAATTCAATCATATATAGACAAAAATTATACTTAATTTGTACTTGTGTTTTTCAGAAGACATTCCTGAAAATATGGCTTTGTTTTTGCAGGTGCTCCAGGAAAAAAACTTTTTGGGTCTACTGCAAAAAAAAAAGCATTAGGAAATAAAATGCAGTTGGAAAAATGATGCTCAAGAGTACAATAAAGTACTCGTTTGCAATGTCTAGAGCAATGGAGTAGAACAGTGTCCTTATTTCACTGACAAACTTTTTCTGACTTTTAAACCAATGGAATATGTGTGTATGTAAAGTGCATGTATGCTGTATTTTCCTATTACAAATCACAGCTGTTCAAAGAATTAAAAGCAATTTCTTTCAGTGTGAGAAACAAGGAGTGTTGATCAAATTGGAAAACAGCTCAACCTCTTTCGTTTTTTATCAGAGTAGAAAATGCCGATGAATTACATAAATATAATTTTAAAAGATAGAGAAAAATGTGATTATTTCTCTGTAGATGATATAACTGTGTAGTGATGCTCCCTTGAGAAGCTGCTCTACCACTTGCATTGGGATAAAAGGTGTCACTTTGATATATATTTTCCTTTTGATTTTCATTATTGTGGGCACTGACTGTTTAAAGGCAATTACAAGTAAGCTCATGCTTAAGTTGTCACAGCAGAGGAAAGGAGTTAAATACTCCCTGGTCCTTGCAGGTACTTGTCAGGAACATCACCATCCATGTGCCTATTATAATGACCATCCCAATTGCTCTGTTCATCTGCAGTGGTAGAAATGAAGTAGGTGTTTCTTCATGCAGCAGTTAATAGATCTGCAAAACTTATAGTTAGAGGGTGAAGCAGATGGAGAAAAGCTTTGTGAGTTGAAGAGAACAATTGGAGCATGCCTTGAGACTACTAAATTGAGACCCTTAATGCACAAGCAGAGCTTATGGGCTCAGAGCAAGACTGCCAAGGATTTAGCAAGCTCTTCCTACAAGTAATGAAGAAATTATTTAAAAGTTTTTGCCAGATGAAATAGCTTGCAAGCAAACTCACAATTTCATCAGGTGAATGGTTCAGTCTAACTATAGCATTATCTTTTATTCAGATTGGAAGGCTGTTATTTCGTTTGGAAGCAAGTTGAAGGACAACAGGCAGAAATCCACCCCCAAAAAACCCCTAAAACCTCACCTGCACAAGGGTTGCTGAGTTTGGGTACCAGCAGACCTTTGCTGAGACTTAGCTGGATTGAACAAGCATGAAAATAAGATTTTGGTTAAATATAGAAAGATTTGTTCCGAGAAGCTCCTCTGAATTGCAGTTTTCCATTTCTGCTTGGGCTCCTTGCTGGTAAGCTCTGGTTTGAACCATTGGCATCAGTGTGAGCTAGGGGTAGATCCATGCTTAGTGAAGCCCCTAATCAAGTAAGGGTTTACTTCACTGCTCTGGCTCATGGCAGAGGCAAATGAAGGCTTGGGCTGATGCTGCTAAGCAGAAGTGAGGGGAGGCGGTGGGACAGGACGTCTTCTTTTGGCTTAAGCAAGTTGACGTGGACAGTGTAATCACAGCCCTGCTCAGTGTAAAGAGCAGAGGCTGTTGAATGGCACTTATGAAATGATGATTAAAACCATTGTATGCCGAGAAGTACCTTAGACCCTGGATGTGAATATTCTCTGTGTACAGCTAGGGTGATCTTTTAGTGCTGGAAGTAATTATCCTTTTTGTTTTTTTTTATGTGTATCTTTAAAATAAATTATGCTCATGTTCTGCTTATCACAGGAATGTTTTCTTTAGAAATAGCTTAATATTTCTACCTTGATAAGCCTTGGCAATAAGTGTTAAAGGTTAGTTTTGAAAAGCTTTAAAGCTTGTTCATCTTTCTTGTGCTCCCTTTCTGCTTCATATCCCATCCCCAGGCTGCAGGGGACGCGTAAGGTCTTGTGGGCATTGGCATAGCGAGATTCACTGTGCTTCCAGTTTAGCAAGAAATACTCTTTTGTCACTGACACACCCTGTTCTCTATCAAGGTGTTGGCTAAGTCTGTTCCTGGCTGTTAAAGCCTGAGCTGCTGCCCTTGCAGTTTTGCTGAGGCTGATATTTCCAAGTTCCTCCACTGACCATATAGGCAATCTGGGTCTTTCTTTTGCCCTTTCTCCAGAAAATCTCTATTGCCTTTTCTTCCATGTCCCCTCCATCATTTACCATCAACAACCTCTTTTCTCCAATAACATCCCTGTAATGAACACACGTGAAGCCATTTCCCTGACTTCCGCCCACTTGGCATGGTTGACAGATTCAGGTCTTCCTACAGTGGGACCTGTTGGGCGCTTGCAGTGCATGCAGCTGAGGAATGCAAAACTGCTGGTTGCAGAGGGCTTCTGCCAAATACACTTTGCAGTCAGGGAATTATGTTCTCTTTTCAATTTATTTTTATGAAATTAATTTAAAAAAAATCTCTCAAGAAGTAGCTTGCATTTACACTAAAAATCCCAGTGGCTTTTTCAGAGGCTTTCCACAGGGACCCAGATTCCTCCAGAGACAACAGCAGTTTATTATTATTTAATTTATTGTCTGAAGTACTGCTGCTCGTTTCTTTGGGCTTATTTCCTAACCACAAACACACGATCTGGGTTGTTTTTTTTCCAGTGCAAACTGTAACATCCACTAAAGTGAGGTCAAAGCACCCCAGCTGGAGAATTGTCTCCTATCGCCATCTGGAGCGTGTGGATATATGTATTAATGTAAATCTCCACCAGAATCCCAAAGGACACTTGGAAGGGTAGGGGTTTGGGGCTGTAAAGAGAGATTTCTTCAGCTGCTACAGCAGCATGGTAGCTTGCCATGCTGTTGCAGAGCCACATGGAGAAGCAGTGGCCTGCTCATTAGCATTGAATATTAGCTACCCAGTCTATTCAACAGCACCCAGTGAAGAAGATGCAAAAGCCAATGATGGAGCCTCAATTTTCAAGTGCAGTGTTTGTATTGTGTTTTTTTTCAATGTGTCCTCTAAAAAAGTTTTATTGTTGCCTGTTTCTCAGCTGCCTCTCGAGTAGCAGCATTGTTTCCAGCTTGTTGCACTGTCCCACCGCATTAGGCATCCCTCTCATTAATAAACACCTCTCAGCCAGATCAGTGGGTAGAAAAAGCCACTCCAGCAATGATGTGGTTGTCATCAGTGCATGTGGCGACAACAGCATTGTGAAACAGTTTCCAGCAGAAAAAAAAAACCTGCAATGCTCCTTCGACCTCCAGTTTTTTGTTTTATTCTTATTTTTGGTAACAGTGGATTGAGTGGATGTTAAAGCTTTCTGTGATAAGTTGGTGGTGAGATGCTAATTTGTAAAGCTGCCACATTTGCCATCACCACTCTCAGGTTATGCAGATTTTTGGGCACAAGTGTTTGCTCTTTGACAGGTTGTACTAAACCCAGCTCTGGCCTATCAGGAGTATATGTTCATACTTTATGTAAGCAGATTCTTCAGATGGTCTGTCTCAGCTATAAAAGAAAGGAAAAAAAAAAAGAAAACATATTGGGTTTTGTTGGTAATCTTAGAAGTTTTCCAGGGTTTCATAGATATGAAAAAAAGGATTTAAGTAAATCCGTATTTTATCATTTGCAGTGGTAGATTTGCAGACTCTCTTTTAGAAACGCACAAGATGGATGTGAATTTTTTTGTAGCATGTGGGACAACAAGGATGTCACAGGGTGCGACTCGGGAGATCCAGGTAAACGTCTCCTCTGATCCAGCCGTATGCTTAATTTTCCCATATCCATTAGTTTGCTATTCCCAGTGTTAAGAGGCTTTGCAGCATACATTCAGGCAAAGTGCATGTGTGTTTTTTTTTTTTCTAAGCATTTTATTTGTTGCTTTTGCCTGCAGACAGATCGGGACCAATTAATTGGTGG
This sequence comes from Opisthocomus hoazin, assembly GCF_030867145.1. NCBI lineage: Eukaryota > Metazoa > Chordata > Aves > Opisthocomiformes > Opisthocomidae > Opisthocomus > Opisthocomus hoazin. The sequence continues at coordinate 57,405,469 of NC_134419.1, read as the reverse complement.
TTACACTTCGCTTCTTGTGTTGAGCAAATACAATATATTCAATTCAAAATGAAATATAATTCAAACTCATGCACCTGGCAGTTTCCACTGCAGCTAATGTGGCTCAGCTCAAGCCCCTCTCCCAGCAGCACCTGGAGCCAAGGCTGCTGAGGTCCTTGGGACGTGAGCAATGCCTCTGGGCCAAAAAGACTGCTGGGATTATTTCCCTTCTCATCTGAGTGGGTTTAAAATTGAACTAGAAAAATCTAGATCAGATATTAGATAAGAAATACACTTCTAAAAGTCCATTTGTTTCTAGTGATATGGGTGTTAGCAGCAATGTATGGCGCCATCTTGCTCCAGCATGAGGGTCAGAGTATAGATTCGTATAGCGAATGCTCCTTTTTTAATATAATAATGCTTTGACTACTGATTTTAAGATAAAACAAAGCTGTATAGTGTTAATGAACTACACCTAAAAGAAAAGCATATGAACATGTCTAATGGTCCCAGTTCCTCCTGCGTCAGCCACCTAAGCTCAGGACTAGTAGCCTGGTTTGCATGGAGCGTCTCCGGGGCCTGATACCAGAATTAAAAAGGAGCTTTTCTGACAGCCTGTGTGCTGTCAGCCACCTGATGATTTCCGGGATGGATCTCCCCATTGATGAGGTACTTGCTTAGTACACAGCTTTGTGCAGGCACAGAGGAGAAGGAGGCTGGGAGCTTTGCTTGCTGTGCTGGCTTCATGGGAGGCCTGGAGGGAGAGCGTGCATGTCTCTGGTCTGCTGAGCATATCCTTCTGTGAGATTAATAGCAGTTTCCAAAAATCCCTAATTTTAACCCACATATCACTAGTTAAATAAATACATGCAAACGTCTATAGGCTCATTTTGGTGGCAATGAACCAGAGAAACAAAATCCAACCTTGTGCTTGCTTACTTGAAAATACTCTGTAGTTTCCAGTCGCTAACCCTGAATGGTCTGAAGCAGAAAAAGTGAATTGTTTCTAATAAAGCTCCTTTTATCTGTGAGGTACAGACAATACACTTTTTATCTGTAAATGCAGAAAAATATAATCAGCAATTATGTTAAAAAACAAATATTAATTAACTTGATGAGTGTTTTCCCTTTGATTCAAACTCTTTACTGCTGGTTTCTCGGTTACCGTTGCCCACAGTGACACCTACTGATGTGTTGGATTGCAGGCTGTAGCCTCATGAGCAAGTCACACCAAGGATTAATTAGGAACAATGAAGAGGACAGTAAATGTGGTCGTGGAGATACTTATGGCCACCCAAGGAATGACTGTGGGCCACCAAGAATGCTGGCCCTCTGCTCTGCACTGGGATATCAAGCTTTAAGTCTTCCTGGACCAGCTGAGGAAGAGCCTCTGGCAATGGAGCCAGTCATTAATTCTCAGCTTTGTGCTAGGCAAAAGATCAAGCATTAAAATGGAGAGATCCTCCTCCTTTCCCCAGACCATGGCAGCTTCTCAAATTACACCGCGACTGGCAGGTGTTTCTTTTTTTGGGGAGTTTAATTTTGTTGGGAAATGAACTTGCTCACACTCACTTGAATAACTTTCATTTTTGTACCTGTATATTATTAAACGTTCAATTGAGGTCTTGGGGGTATATTTGAACTAACTTCTCCTTTCCAGCTATTAGGGCAGTATTTGCAGTATCTCAGAGTTGTAATGACAATAATTGAAAAGTGTCTTTATGATAGCAGAACGCCATTTTATCCTTAATCCGTGAAATAGTAGGGATTGGATATCTTAATAGATTACCGCAAGACTAAGCCACTGGAGGAAGGGAGAAAGGCATTAGAAATGGAGTTAGTGATGTGGTAAAATTAAAATGGCCTTATTTCCGTACCGTGCAGTATGCAGCAAAACACCATTTGAGATAAGTTTTCTTATTTACATTTTTAATATTTTGTGGCTTTCTGTCCTTCTTAATAGGGAATTTCCCATGAAGCTTCCCAAAGTGGAATTTCTTACCACCATGGGGGTCAGATTCTGTCTGCCAGATCGGGCTTGTGAGGGGACGTGAGGCCAGAAGTAGTGATGGGTGGTTGCAGAGCTACCTGCTGATACAATAAATTTATCAGCCACTGAGACAACTGCTTGGTAATGGCTAAATCCTCTTCCTATGCTGCCTTTCAGTGGAAATCGGACACCTTTCTGGAGGAGAAGCTTTTTGATTTCACTGTGTATGGGTGGATGGGCTAGGTAACACAGGTTTTGGTTTTGGCTGTGTGTGTTTAATCAGGATTAGCTGATTTAGATGATTCCTTCTGACCCTGAAAAGGTAAGAAATTTAAAAATGTGTTCCTAATCTTCAAAGCTTCCAGGGAGTTGAGCACAGCTTGGAACGTCTGCCTCTCATTTGAAGTCTTCAAGGATTATGGAAATAATCCTGGGACTGTATTTGAGGGTCATACACAAGTTTTTCGGTATATGGCTTTAGACCCTGTAGTAGTAGCACAGGGATGAAACTCATCATCTCCAAACATTGTCACAAGAAGCCACGGAAAATTGTATAACTTAAGCTTGGAGGTGAATCTCTTCATAGAGCATCCCCATAATAGATCTGGCTTGACTTTAAAGGAAGGGTTGGACTGAGATGGGCTCCATGACCTGCTGGTTCCTGACAGATCCTTGCCTGTATTGCGGAGCTGAAGGTAGCACCAGTACTGTAATGACTGGCATTGATAACGGGTATCTGGAATGAAATCAAGGTATGGGCTTTCATCAGAAAAGTCTCATAGTCACAACGTATAGAAATTAAGTATGATAGCAGAGAAATTAGCCTCTAAAATGTGTACTTGGATCACAAAATGTATTATTTCTCCAGGAGTTAGAGAGAAAATATAAAAGAAATAGAGACGAGTATCATTTTGGACAGTGCATAATGCAGTATTACTGCAGTATACGACAAGGTGTATTTAACTGATCTTTCTGACTCTGGAGTGGAGCCCAGGTTCGTATAGTCTCTGGTACAATTTCAAGCAGCCCAATAGCTATTTAGGCAGCATGAATTGTTGACGTATCCCATAGCCTAAGGACGATATAGCATAAGGAATTGGGACTGACATAGTTTAATCCTGTGATGCTTTCTCCTTGGTTGCTTTGCCTCCTTCGCTGGGGAAAGGTGAAGGCAAAGCCTGGTCCTGTAGTATGTGGCCACCAAGAACTCCAGGTGGGATTCACAGGTTTTCCTCATGCCACTGAAAGTCAGCTCAGATCACTCCCTCATTGCTGTCTATCAAGTGGACATACTAAAAATATTCAGACCTAACTTGCCAGCATGGCAGGAAAACTAATGCTATTCTCTTTTAAAAAAAGAGGAGAGTTTTGCAAACATGAGGGACAGTGAAGAAGTTGGCTATTTTTTCTGAAAGTGGTTTTTTTTACATAAGATTATTTGTAGTCAGATCTCAGAGATGCATTGTGGGCAAGAAGAAAACCTAGCTTTGCCTTTGGTAAATGGTAGTTGTCCCTGGTATTACACACCAGATGGGAGGTGAAGGGTTAGAGCACACTGGTTTCGGTTAGCATCTCCCCAAAGCATCCTTCTAGGTACACAAGAGAGCACTTTGATCCCCTTCTTGAGTCATTTGATTCTCCATCAGTGGTGGGCAGCTTTACTAACAGATGCCTAACATCATAAATGAAATTTTAGCTGCTTTCGCGCTGCCATATGCTGAGGGGCTGTAGCATGGAGAGGCTGCTTCAATGTTCATCCTTGAATTTCCTCAGTTGGGTCCCAGCGCACAGTTGGGGTGTCAAGAGGTCTCCTGGCCTCAGCACAGCTCACTACATGTTTGGGTATTCCAAAAAAGTGGGGAAAACCTGCCCCCTGAAAGCCAGCTATGTGTTGGGAAGGGCTGAAACTCTGCTTCCTGCTTGACTGCAGGCTTCTTGGGATCAACCAAGTCTGTCTTTAGTTCTCAGCTGAAAGTCATGGAAAACAGGCAAGAAGGAATCTCTTGCTGAAGATCTGTGTCTTTCAGATGCCCTGCCTCCATTCAGCATTACACTTGTGCTGAAAAATAAGACTCCAAGTATCTCAAAATTAATATAAAATTAAAATAACTGACTATATTGGTAATTCAGAGAGAAGACAAGTGCAAAAAATAGCTCATTGCTGGGAAAACTTATGATAGCACTGCAGTGGAAATTACAGAATCACAGAATCACAGAATGGCAGGGGTTGGAAGGGACCTCTGTGGGTCATCTAGTCCAACCCTCCTGCTGAAGCAGGGTCACCTACAGCAGGCTGCACAGGACCTTGTCCAGGCGGGTCTTGAATAACTCCAGAGAAGGAGACTCCACAACCTCCCTGGGCAGCCTGTTCCAGTGCTCCATCACCCTCAGAGGGAAGAAGTTCTTCCTCATGTTCAGCTGGAACTTCCTCTGCTTCAGTTTGTGCCCATTGCCCCTTGTCCTGTCGCTGGGCACCACTGAAAAGAGCTTGGCCCCATCCTCCTGACACCCACCCTTCAGATATTTATAAGCATTTATTAGGTCCCCTCGCAGCCTTCTCTTCTTCAGGCTGAATAAGCCCAGCTCCCTCAGCCTCTCCTCGTAGGGGAGATGCTCCAGTCCCCTCATCATCCTTGTAGCCCTCCGCTGGACTCTCTCCAGTAGCTCCTCATCTTTCTTGAACTGGGGAGCCCAGAACTGGACACAGTACTCCAGGTGAGGCCTCACCAGGGCAGTGTAGAGGGGAAGGAGAACCTCCCTCGTCCTGCTGGCCACACTCTTCTTAATGCACCCCAGGATCCCATTGGCTTTCTTGGCAGCCAGGGCACACTGCTGGCTCATGGTTAACCTCTCGTCCACCAGGACACCCAGGTCCCTCTCCACAGAGCTGCTCTTCAGCAGGTCCGCTCCAAGCCTGTACTGATGCATGGGGTTGTTCCTCCCCAGGTGCAGGACCCTGCATTTGCTTTTGTTGAACCTCATCAGGTTCCTCTCTGCCCAACTTAAATTGCTGATGTCCTACATCAGGCCATCAGTAGAACAGATATGCTCTCCTCCTCCCGTCCTTTCTGATTTCTGTCCACCGTAAGAGACTTGGAAATGTAAATAACATAGCCGTTACCAGTGCGGAGGTTTATGCTGTTTTTTCACCAGGATGAAGGTTTTCCTTGGCTGTGTAGGAGTGGGGTTTATTAACTGTGATGATGGGCGATCCTATCTCTGTTGCAGTAAGACTTGATCCCATGCTTGTCCACTTGTAAATCCGTATTGTCATTTTCCAAACTCCTCACAGAGAAAGCCATAAAAGATATAATTCTCTGTGCTTTGGACTTCGAAAAAACGCTAGTGATCTCTGGATCGATGTGCTGTCCTTGCCCGGCAAGGAAATAGTTGGCTGTCTGTTAGCAGTGCTGCATCTTGTACCAAAAATCTGACCTAGACTGCATTTCCCAGTGTCAGTCTGGTTTTCTTTTCAGGACTGATACTAAGATACACTCAGAAAAAACTGCTTTAAACAGCAAACCAGATGTAGTCCGTCAAATATTTATATGTCTAGTCAGTGCATGAGAGATTGATGAAGATATTGCTGTTGCAGGGTTAATTCCTGACATGCTTTATCTTTTAGTAAGCTGGACTTTTACCATGCTCTGAATTCATAATGTGATTATTTATTTTTTTTTGTTACAGCTTCATGTTTCATTAGTGGTTGAGCAAAAGCCTGGAATAAGTTATAGGCAGTGGAAAGGTCCAGTAAAATTATCTTTGCAACAACTTCATATCAAAGCTCCCATTTCAGTGCACGCTCAGAGTAAAAGCTCACTTGCTGCTTTAATTAATATAATTTGTGCAAACATTTTATCTTGGTTACAAATTTCCGTGTAATCCAGAGTGCTTGTTGGACACTGGGAGTGCAGTCTGAGTTTGTATGCATGCTGGCTGAGAAAACTCAGCCATTTTTTTCTTTGTGCAGTTAATGAGAGAAATTGAGGGGAGAGTATGTTTTCTAGCAACAGCCAAATTTCATGGACGTATAAAAGGGAGTATAAGCTGTGATAGTGTTTAATTCATCTGGTGCTGTAAGGCCCACATGTTAAGTCAGAACTGGTTGTCACCTACACACACCCCTAAAGAAGCTGCCAAACTGGAAGCCACTGGTGAATTCAGGTGTTTGAATTGGGCAAATTACCTGTTTCAGTAAAACTCTGTAGAGACGAGCTAAATCAAATACTTCTCATGATTTTGCTTCCACTGAAGTTGGTTTCTAATGACGACTTAAGGAAGTGTATTTGCGTATGGAAACATAGAGTTACCTCTTTGATTCAGACCTCAAAAATCAAATATGTTTCATCACAGGTTACTTAGAGTGGCTGAATGTGTTCAATTAATATGCTTTTTATTCCTCATGATAGATTATAAAATAAGTTTGGATCCTCATAGCAATGCAAATAACTTGTCTGAATAAGTACACAAAATTTTGAGCAAATTAAGAAAAATATACAAAACAAATACGTTGATTTACGTTGTTTACTTCCCTGTTCATTTTTGCAAGGAATTGATTGCCATTTTAATAGTTGTGGAACCAGTCTTTGGATCTACAGAGGAAAACTAGTGTTCCACACATGCTTCCATTGTAAAGAGAAAACCAAATCAGAGCTATTCAGGAAAGAAGGGGAGAAGAACAGCTACTTTTCTTGCATTTCAATGAAATTTAATTAAAACCCTACATACTTAAGTTGCTTGTGATTGGATATTTTGTGGTGCAATGACAGTGTGATACTATTTCTGGTTGGATTTCCTCAAATCAAAGCTGTCAAAGTTGATATGCTGTCATATTGCTGAGGGAGAACTTTTGATCTCTGTATATTAAAAACAAAGCACCTTTCGCTTCCTAAACAGTCTATTGAAGAGAAGAAGTCTGAGTCGCAGCAACATGTTAATGTTTGAAATAGGCTGGAAATGTCATGGGACAGGGGTTGTTCAGGAAGAGATTTCAATTCTACAAAAGCTTATACTTCAATTTAAATGTGTGTGACTGGTCATGGGTATGCACACTTTCTTCTCATGTTAATACAATTTCCAGCTGGCAGCTTGAATTCCACTCCCCCCCCCCCCCCCCCCCCCCCCGCAGTCAGCATCAACTCCATGCAACTTGCTCTATAAAATTTTTTTTTTTACTTAATGTTACTTGATCTTAATGTTCTCTAATTTTTAGTCAGAGTAACTGATTAATGAATTCCACTCTGTTGCCTAGGTATCCTTTTTCTAATTACTTCTTGCTCAGTTAATTCTCCGTATTTCACATTGATTATCTGTGAATCAGTTATTATTTTAGCTAGCAAGTGCTGTTTTTTCTACTCCAATTCATTGACCTCTTGATCTGTGGCCTAATACCACTATCAACTTCGCCCAACTAATTTGTCGTCTCTCACTATCATCTCTCATGGGAATAAATCCTGGTTTTTTTTCATATTGGTTCCTCTCTCATCTTCCTGAGCAGCCATCTTTGCCAAAGATTTACTCCCATTTCTCCTTAGCCTGTCCCAGTGTGCTGCTCTCGCCCACCTGTACCACCTCTGTGCTCTCTTAATCTTTGAACTCCCTCTCCTTGAGTTCTTCTTTGTCTTTGAGGTTTGTCTTGAACTTTTACCCTCTTCATCTGCATCCCTTTGAACTTTCCAGCCTTTTCAGCATCTTCTCCTTCCTCTCTTTCTTATCCTTCTGAAATTCCTGTTTCTTCTTAGAAGATCGTCCTGCCCATTAATCTACTTTTATTTCTCTTTTCCTGTTTCTTTGCACATGAGGAAATGAAGCTCTCCCCCACTGACAGCACTGCTGCAGTTGATCTCTTCTGGTGGCCTCTTGTCATACCAAATAAATGTCTGGTGGCAGGGCTGAGCTTCCTTCTCTGATCCCCTCATCCTTTCTTTCACTCATTCTCATCCTTTGAGCATCTTTACACATGGTCTTTTTACAAGAACATCAGGATTTTCAGTTCTCCTTTTAGCCCAGTCACCTACTTTGTCCCCTTTTTCTTCTCATATCTTCATGTCAATCTTTGCTGTGTAGCAGGTAGATAACCCACTTTCAGTGGCTGTGCCTCCAAAAATTAGCACTTCTGAGCTTCTGTATTCCTACAAGTTTCCTTTATAAAAGGATGTTGGGCTGCAGGCAACAGCTTGGACATCTCTTGAACGTGTGCCCTGAGTGCTCCCACTCAAGCAGATTGTCATTGACTGGAGGCGCAGCAGGGACAGTGTCAGACTCGGGGGTCAGAACAGCAGTGGCCTCTGCACCAGCTGGTGACAGTGTTTTGTGATTCAATCTGTTTTTCGGACAGAGAAACAGATGTTTGCTTCAGTACCACAGAGGAAAAAGTAGCTGAGAGGTGGTTGCCTCCCAGGCTGTTTGCGACTTAGGAAGCCTGATTGCTTTCCAAAAACAATTGTCAGATACATTGCAGTAACAGTGGGGATGGAATGAGAGTTAAAATGTGGTTTCTAATGCTTTGTGTCTACTTTTAGAGCAAATCAAGGCAGGAAATTTATTTAGCAATAATGCATTAAACTAAATAATGTGTGGGTTTTTTTTTAATTCTCTTTCATCCTCTTTCTCCCTTAGAAGTGCACTGCATTTAGGAATCAAAATTGTATCTCAGGTCTTCATTACAAACCTTAATGGACTCATCCAGTCCAAATCATCCTGGCTCACTTTCTGTAGATGTCTCATCTTCTGCTTGATATTCTGTAAAGTCATTTAGTCTTAGAGGTGGCTGTATAAAAATCTTTGAAGCCTAACAAATCCTCATCTACTCAGGATAGCTTCTACTATTCAGCCAGTCCCATGGGCTTTCAAGAGTCCCTGACCATGCTCAGGTTTGCTCGGAACTGTTGGTTTTGAGAGGGGCTGGGAAAGAAGCTTGAAGGTGACAGCAGGACTTGCCTCCTTCCTGAGAAATTTTTGTAGTCATGTCGGATCAGAAGGTTCCAGTAAAGGAAGAGTTGGGAAAACCTTATGAATATATGGGAGGGGACAGAGGAGCCGCCTTTCACCACAGGACTCTTCACTGACTTTCGAGAAGTATGAAAGAGAGAAGAAGCCCCAGTAGAAGATAATTCATTTGAAAAAAGGCATGGGGAGCACAGAAAAGGCATTTCCTCCTGTAAAAGCGCTGCCCACCGCAGTGGGTCGTAAGGAAGATGCTCAGGAGTGGGAAAAGGAAAGGGCTGAAAGCTCCTTCCGTGTCGTGCATGCATCTTCCCTTTTGAATGCAGGAACCTGGGCCAATATTTGCCAGATGTGGTCCCTTATACATTATGTATATTTGTATCCCTGAAAACTGCACTTGATGAGCACCGGGTTGAAGTCCTGAGGAATCTAGAAGAAAGATGTTGAAGTCGGAGAAAAATAAGACAAGATTGTGTTTTTCATGACTAGAAGATGATACCACTGAAGTTTATCTCAGTTCATGGCCTTTTCCTTAGTGTTGCTTAGTTTAGGGGACTTCTTTGATGAGATAGGCTTATTTAGTGTTGTAGCATGAAGATTATGAGTCTGATGTATGGCTGGGTGGGAAGGCCCTACTCTGGAGTCACAAGGTTCAGAAAGGACCCCTTTGTGGGAATCTTACCATAGAGGCTTTCCTGCTTGGGCAGGAGAGAGGTCTGGCCCATCAACCTGGCTGGTTAGTTGGAGTTCATGTCCTCAAAAGAGAGGATTCTGAATGCTAGATTTATACTCTTGGCAAGGTGGGACTAAGTCAATTAGTATGTATCGATTGGCCCTGAGCAAGTGTTGCCAGTTATGGAAGTTCGGTGTGGCTCGATGGTTCAGCATGGAGGTGGGGAACTCAGTATTGATGGACGGGAAGTCTAGCTGGTTTTTCTCACACAACATCAAGCTGCAAGGCCTTCACCTTGCTCCAGGTGTCACTCAGTCAGTTTAAGCATTAGACCACAACCCTTTCTGGTGGTTTTGCAAGGTAAGAACGTTGCTCAAATCTTGCAAGATGTGGTTCAAGTCTTGCGAATATAAGCATGTGGTTCACTGCTCCCTGCCGACCCTTGGTGATGTCTGCTTTCGGCACCATTAAGTCCGGACAAGTCTCCCACAAGTGTCTACTCTAATAAGTCTTATTGGAGTATGTATCTCACAAAAGTTACAGGCGGTACTATTTATCCACTATTTATTACCACGAGGAGAGTTGTGTTGAGGTTGGATGTTCTGGTGTTAAGACCTTAACTTTTACAGTGTGAAAGGAAACCAAACTGATCAGCTGTGCACTCTGGGTCATGGAAGTGCTAGACATGTGGCACTGCCGCTTCTTTCCATGCAAGAAGTCAACCTTCACGAAGATCCTGAATGATCACAACTCCAATGTCTCATTTATAGGTCAATGCAAGAGTCTTGAATTCATGGTGAAAATTCAGCTTGTGTTTCAGGACTGGCAGTTTCACTTAAGGAATCATCAGAGCTCTGGTCAGAGTTAGAAGAATCACAGTTTCGAGACTGTCTTTTGCTCTAAACTGTGTTGAGTTTCTCTCTTCTGTAGAATCCATTTTTGTAACCTTATTTCTATCACCTGTCTGGCTTTGTCCCCAGCAGTGTTGGTGGGCACCACCCAGCAGCTCATATTGGAGAGGACTAGTTCCAGCTCAATTCGTGGTTGTCTTGTATGTCTGTGGGATGCTGAAATTAGAGGAGGTTTGAGAAAAAGGAAGAGAAGGAGGGTACTAGCCCCAGCTCCATCCCTTTTTGTGTTGCATGCTCGCTCCCTGCTGGCCCTCTGCACAACACAGTGAAATTCAGATTCATGGAACAGTAGTACCAAACACCAAAAGAAACAGCCAGAAAATTAAAGTAATCATTTAACCAAAGAACTTCAAATTAGGAACATTTATCACATCTTTACATTTCAGAAACAGCAGAGTACTGTTGTAGGACTGCTGTTTTACTCATTTCAGTTTGTACCCAGTGGAGTAGATGTAGACTGTACTTGCTTTTGCTTCAGTGAAATAATTGTTGAAGACACCTCTTTTAACTGCTTCCATACATCCTATCATATTCCTTCCACCTAGAGAAATTAATGTATCTGAGTTCTCAGAAGCACGTATTATATCTTGATATTAGGAGGTGTGCCATCAGCTAATTTATTTTTTTTCAGTCTAAGGAAAAGACATTTCTTAGCATACTGGTTGCTCCTTGTTGCTTTATTTGTAGCTCATTTGGTATCAGAACCTCACCTATCTCAGGAGGATGTGAAGACAACCTCAGTTGAGGACAGATAAGAACACAGTTTGGAGTGATTTAAATTATTCTGTACACTGGACTGGAGTGTCCACACGCAAATGGTACCTCTAGGTGCATTAAGACTGTTATTGTTCAGAGGACACTTGTGCGGGAGTCAGAAGCAACCTGTAAACTGCAGAAGACATCACAATTGGAGAACACGATGAGACTGTCCAAAACCTGCCCAGGAGCATGTTGTTTTCTTATTACTGTGACCATCCATTAAGTGGATCAGTGCAGTACAAGTAAAATGTTTACCACAAGGCTTTACCAAGGTGACAGTCTCCTACAACTATTACAAAACAGCTTTGACTTTGAATTCAAACTGGGTATTTTAATATATATTTTAAATAGCTTGATTTTTAGGAAGGAGGAGTAAGTTATTCAGTCATGGAGTAATCCGTAAGTGAGAAAAAGAAAAATTACCTGCAGAGAACTGCACTCAGTTAGAACCAGCTGAATCTGATAATAGAGCTTTGCAACCCCAGGTTGCTGTAGGGTCATGCACAGGCTTCCAGCTCAAGTTCACAACCATTTGGGATGATGGAGGTACGCTAATAACGTACTAATTCCTGCTGCGATACCCCACCATGGGCCAGGCTGCGCTTCCTCATCCCTGGTGTATGGTGGCAGGTGGACATGGGGCGAGCTGCTCAGCAGCATCCCCTGTCTATTGCGTTTATCCTTCCTCATCTGCTTTCCCAAACCTGTGCTCCATAATAATGTTAAATTAAAGGGTATGAGTTAACCCTCACTTACCATCAACCATACATCTTTCTCAAATTTTTAGTTCTCACTTGCTTAACTGTAGTTAAGTTGCTGTTTGGAGGGGTATTGAGACATCTTGAGTGTCAAAAATCAGACCTGTCCACTGCACTTGATTCACAGGATAAATAAGGAGAGGACCACAGTATGATAATTTTGTCCTTCAGCTATTTCAAGGATCAGCATTTTTAGATAATTCCATGAGAGTGTGACACATAGTAAAACCAGTTTTATTATTCCTAAGGAATTCAATAGAGAAGAACCTGCTTGATTGTGCAGCATTTTTCAGCAAATAAACTTTTTTTTTAAATTCAGTTTTGTTAGCATTGCTGTTGTTGGTTCAGACTTAAAATGTTGAAGGCAGAAAGTCCAGAACAGAAAGAAAAGTATTTTGAAAGCTGCTTATGTCTCGAGCTTTGCTGATGGTTCTGTGAATATTTTTTTTAAACCACCAGCAAAATAACATTTAGATGTTTGGGGTTTTTTTAAAAAAAAATACATATTGGGGGAGATGGATTATACATTGAGCACTGTCATGAAACCCATTTCACCCTCGCTGGTTTATGTGGTGTAAAGCTGGCTGCAGGGAGTGAAACTCCTCATTTCAAAGCCACCTCTGTGTTTCTGCTCCCCTAATGTGACCTTTGGCAGGGTTTTGGCCTCTTGGTGCCACAGCTAATGTGGGTTATGTAGCACTCCAAACACAAAAATCTATTTTCCACCTTTTTCCAAATGTTCTCATTATAAACACAGCAGTCAAAGGCATCCAGCTGGAGGAAAAATGAAGTTTTCTGAAGTTTAGCCATTGGGTTGGGCTCCAATATCGAGGTTTCTCCGTGGAGTCTATGTCAACATTTGGTTGGGCTTTAAAAGCTTCTCAGTTCTTGATGATGGTCAGTAAAAGAAGCTCCAATTGAAATTGGTGACTGACAAAGTTAGGTTAGTGGACCAAAGCCTTCACTCAAACATGGGTGTCTGTAGTTGCAAAGCTTGTGTTTTTTCTGTGCAGTCAGTGAGGTGTCCCCTAATGTTTTGTGGAGGAGGACTTTGTCCTAACATGGTGGCACACAAGGAGTGCCAAAAGCAGGGCAAGTCGTCAGAAGCTTTTCTCGTTGGCACAAATTATGGTGGTGCAAGGCTAGGTCCTACACAGATGTGCATGCATTTGGCTGCCCTTGGAGGGGTGTCCATCTGAGCTGCTCTGCTTTGGCTGTAGTGTTGGGAAGTGTTGGGTCTTTGGGTATAATGCTGGGAAGTAAGAAAGCAGCTTTTTCCTCCGGATAGTGGAATACTGTGAGTTTATGAGCTATGAGTTGTTTCCGTGTACAATGGAGGGTTGTGATAGAAACTTCTCTTGGAAGGACGAGGTACAGAAATTTAGATTTCAAACACCGGCATCTCATTCTAGCCACAACGTCACCGTTGCAAACAAAGAGGAAAAGAAAGAGAAAGCAAACACAGTATGTGATGCTACACTTGTGTAGTAGCTAGTGGAGGAAATTAATTTCACAAATAACTTGTCTGAAAGGGATGGTGTTGCGTGTTCGCTGAGAGTATCCGATCTGGTTTGTACATGTGTTCGGACAAGTCATTCTTTTGGGTCTTGTATCAGTGGGAGATTTTGGTTGGTGAGAACCTGCAGTTTTGGTCCCAGGGAGCAGAATGACCCAAAAAAGCAGTTATTGTCAAAATTTGGTGCTATTTGTCGTTGCAGCTAACACCTTATTGGTACTGATTTTGTCAATATTCAGTGCAAGGTTGGTCCCAGAAAAATCCAATTATTTCTCAAGACAGTTTGGGGTGTTTCTCCACTCAAGGCTGGGGTGGCAAGTTTGCATTCTGCGTGGGACAGAGGATGTTATAAAGCACGATATTTACTTTTTTTAGAGCATAATCTGGCTTGGATCATGGGGTGCTCTGCGCCTCTGCTAGTTCTTCTTTGGGGTACACTGAGCACATCAGGGAGGCTTATCAACATCTTACCCTATCAAACCCACCGAGAAAACATTTGTTCCCCCTTAGTACTAGGATTTTCTTAGCTTTAAGTAAAATTGGCAGTAGAAGGAAAGGGGAGGGAGGAGATAGTTTCATAGAAGCTGCTATTACTGGGCAAACTGGGGATCACCAGGAGAGAGGCATTTGTTGTGCTGATGGGCCACATAGGAGGGCTGTAAAGAGAGGAAGAACTTCCAGGACTTGTGTTATTTTCAGATGGGAAAGATATTTTGTGAAAGATTCAAGCTTCTTTATCTGCTGAGGTTGATTTTAACCTGAACATGTGAAGGCCGTTTAGGCACAAAGTAGTACATGCACTGAATTAAAATCTGTTCTAGTGTTGCATAGAAGCCAGCCTTGTTTAGGGTCTGTTTTTTTTAAAACAACTTTATTTCAATTTTATCTTTATTCTAAGGGGAAATGATAGTTTGGAGTGACGGTAACAGTTGACACAGAGCTCTGATAAGTAGATTTCATTATGTTCGATGTACATTGAATATTCACTATATCTGCATCTAGCTTGGACCCACCAAGCAGCTTTCATTTATACTTCAGAAACATTTTTCTAAGAAATCTGTTGTTTCACTCTAGTAGTGTAAATTTACTATGTCTTTCCACTAGACATTCTTAGGCTTTCACTCTTAAGTATTAAAACCTGAAGTAGTTGAAGATGATGGTAATGTTGATGGCAATGGAGAGCTTAAGAATGGGAGTAAGATGTAGTGTTCGCTACTTGATTCTAGTTCAGATGATGAAGTTCTTGCTTTTCCTAAAATTAAAATAAAAAGAAGTCTGCAATTCTGTCTGTATTGTCTGAATTACTTTTAAATCAAGGTGTTGGTTTGTATAGGGGAGGGAATTATTTATCAATCCGTAGTGATCTAAGTTGATATATTTTACTTCGCATTTGAAAGTGGCTGAGAGATCATGTGGGTCTCCCATGCTTTGGGAGAAATACTTTATTTTCTGCTGATCTACCTGGTCAAGCACTCAGGGAAGCAGAACCAGTGAGTTGTTCTTCTTAGGAGACCACGTATCATAAACTGCTCATTTTGGAGATCTGGGGTTGGAGGTAGATCAGAAATGAGATCTGACAGCCTCTACGCATTGCTACTTCCTAAAACAGGGCTACACCAGGAGCACAGACAAGTTGCCAGGATTGCTCTTGGCTTGTCGATGGCCAACAAGATGGACTAACCATAAACCTTCATGCTAGTTTTACAGGTCTAGCCTAGAAAATGTTTTAAATTTCTGTGGAGCTTCATTCAGCTCAAAAGCCATGTATCGACCCCCTAATCCATCAAAAATACTATTTAAATCCATCCTCTTCAGCCTTTCTAACGTTACATAATATTATATAATATAGAAGCATGAAGGGAAAGTGTCAACCAAATGGTCTGTAGCTCCTATGGGTGAGATCTAGCCCTTTCCAATGTTATTTAGTTGAACTCAGTGATGCCTTTAAGAGAAATCGAGGATTATCACAGAATCACAGAACGGTAGGGGTTGGAAGGGACCTCTGTGGGTCATCTAGTCCAACCCCCCTGCCAAAGCAGGGTCACCTACAGCAGGCTGCACAGGACCACGTCCAGGCGGGTTTTTAGTATCTCCAGAGAAGGAGACTCCACAACCCCTCTGGGCAACCTGTTCCAGTGCTCTGTCACCCTCAAAGGGAAGAAGCTCTTCCTTATATTCAGATGGAATTTCTTATGCTTCAGTTTGTGCCTGTTGCCCCTTGTCCCATCTCTGGGCACTACTGAAAAGAGTTTGGCCCCATCCTCCTGACACCCACCCTTCAGATATTTATAGGCATTTATAAGGTCCCCTCTCAGCCTTCTCCAGGCTGAACAAGCCCAGCTCCCTCAGCCTTTCCTGGTGGGAGAAATGCTCCAGTCCCCTCACCATCCTGGTAGCCCTCCGCTGGACTCTCTCCAGTAGTTCCTCATCTTTCTTGAACTGGGGAGCCCAGAACTGGACACAGTACTCCAGATGGGGCCTCACTAGGGCGAAGTAGCGGGGGAGGAGAACCTCCTTCGATCTGCTGGCCCAGGATGCCATTGGCCTTCTTGGCAGCCAGGGCACACTGCTGTCTCGTGGTTAACTTGTTCACCGGCACTCCTAGGTCCCTCTCTACAGAGCTGCTTTCCAGCAGGTCAGTCCCTAGACTGTACAGATGCATGGGATTATATCTCCCCAGGTGCAGGACCTTACACTTGCCCTTGTTCAATTTCATCAGGTTCCTCTGTGCCCAGCTCTCCAGCCTTTCCAGGTCTCGCTGAATGGCAGCACAGCTTTCTCGTGTATCAGCCACCTCTCCTCGTTTTGTATCATCAGCAAACTTGCTGAGGGTACACTCTGTCCGTTCATCCAGGTCACTGATGAAGAAATTGAACAAGACTGGACTGAGTACTAATCCTTGCAGAACACCACTAGTTACAGGCCTCCAACTAGACTTGCACCGCTGATGACAACTCTCTGAGCTCTGCCATTCAGCCAGTTCTCAATCCACCTCACTGACCACTCATCTAGCCTGAGCTTCCCTATGAGGATGTTATGGGAGACAGTGTCAAAAGCCTTGCTGAAGTCAAGGTAGACAGCATCCACTGCTGTCCCCTCGTCTACGCAGCCAGTTATACCATCATAGAAGGCTATCAGATTGGTCAAGCATGATTTCCTCTTGGTGAATCTGTGTTGACTACTCTTGATAACCTTCTTTTCCTCCACTTACTTAGAGCTGTTCCATCATCTTTCCCAGGATGGAGGTGAGGCTGACCGTCCTGTAGTTTGCTGGGTCCTGCTTCTTGCCCTGTGTGAAGACTGCAGTGACATTGGCTTTTCTCCAGTCCTCAGGCACTTCTCCTGTTCTCCTGGACCTTTCAGAGATGATGGAGAGTGGCTCAGCAATGACATCTGCCAGCTCCCTCAGCACTCGCGGGGTGGATGCCATTGGGGCCCGTGGATTTGTGTGGGTGTCCGCTTTGCCTAAATGATCTCTAATGTTATAGAGATATAAAGGTTGAGTGGTCAGAGGATGGGATGGTCTGAGGTGCCGGAAATGCTCTGCTGACACTGTGCTGGCTAACGGCAGTTGAGAAATTCTTAAGGGACTTTGAAATACTAATTGGGCTGGCTCTCTAATTTCATTTTCTTATTTTCCCTCCTCCTGTCAGGCTTTCCTTGGTGTTTATGATGCAAATTTAAGGGAAATTTGAGTTTATGTACTACGTACATGGCATCCTCTTGCTTATACATATTTCGGGTTTATTTCCTATTAAAGCATTTTGGTTAAGGACCTGTTCTTTCCCTGAGAAAGCTAATTGGAGCTTGTTTTTTTCATGCCTGACACATTCTTTCTGTAAATATAATATCATGGCTTTGAGTTCAGAGTTGAGCTCCACTGGGAAGACTTGGAAGCTTTGTTTTACAAGTATTTAAATGTTTATAGGAGTTAAACCATGTGCAGGATAGATACTGAAATCAAAGCCGTGAATATTGGTGTAAGAATTAAATCTTTCTTTGTAAGGAAACCTTGAATCTTTTTTTTTTGGATGTGTTGCATGTGCCCGAAAAGCAGAGAAAACAAGACCCTTGTTTTTTTTAATCACTTAGTTTATCACTTATTTTCTTAGGAAAAAAACCCTCTTATTGTAGCACTTTACTGTCTTCTGATAAACACATGAGCATTTGGGTCGCAAGCTTGGCTTGCACTCTGCATCTCCATGGGCATCCTTGCATTGCTAATGATGCAACCCTTTATGCTTTAGACTGGGAAAAATTTTTGTTATCTAAGAAAATGAGATACTAGGGAGCCGGGAGTTTATTCAAAAGGTGATAAAGCAGCTTTCACTCCGTGGTGAAGTACCTTAAGGGCCGAGTGTTACTTTGTAAAGCAACAGTCTAGTTAGCATGACAAATGCTCTAAATTTTGTAGCATTTATAATTCATCAAAGCTGAGCTTTACCTCCATTTGCCAAAGCTTATAAACTATACATTTGTGGCTTGCTGGCATATGAATATTCCCAATAGTAATTTCTGGGCTTTATCATTGCTGTTTTCTTGACTGCCAACTTACTCAGACTTTGCCAAACTGGAAGCTCGATGCCTTAGCTTATAACCTTCCCCCCTGCCGCACACACAAGACCATTGTAACTATTAGTGTTTCTGTTTGGGTTTTCTGCATTCCATTTTTATGCTGGATTTCAACTCCAGTTTTGTGCTGGAGAAAAGAAAATGTAAGAATAGTTAATATAGTCTGGTCAACTCTTCCAGCTAGGAATTAATTTCTGTGTTTTGCTTTAATTTTGTTGCGGCCTGAAGGAGCTATGTCTTAAGAAGTATGTTCAAAACCCTATGTGATGCTTAGGTTTCAGTGAAATTTATCTGAGATATAAAATTAAATCATCACTGAACTTTGATATTGCCTCTGAAAATACAGTATTCTGTCCAGAGTCCCTTTCTCTTGGGGAAAAAAGTCTAAAAGCAAAAAGATTCAAGTTCTAAGCCCAAATTTAGTGTGTTAACACTAGTTGCATTATTTTTTTATTCATTTGTGACTACAAAGGTGGGATAGAAATATTTATTATCTATTTTAAAGCCGTTCTGGAAATACTTTGACCAGTACATACAGGGCTTTGAAGGTAGAATTTAAGAAGATGCCAACAAATTATTGTTCTCTCCATCAGATGAATTGCCTTCATCAGTCTGGCTTGCAACACCTTGTTAGAGCTCAACCATTGAATTTAATCTTACAAATGCAAGTCTGGAAGAAGTGGTGGGGTCAGTCTAAAGCTAATAAAGGCATATTGAACCTGCTTTCTTTACTGCTTTTCCTTGTTGTGATTTTAATTAAAATAATATTCCTTTGAGTGTGCCACCACACAATTATAAAGCTGTCAGAATTGTTGATTTTCCTTATATTGTTCTTCGACTGGTTTTCTCTAGATGAAATGGAGCTTGTGTTGCTAAAGTATAGATCAGCTATAGCATGAATATCATAGAATCATAGAATGGTTTGCGTTGGAAGCGACCTTCAAGATTATCTATTTCCAGCCCCCCTGCCATGGGCAGGGTCACCTTCCACTAGACCAGGTTGCTCAAAGCCCCATCCATCCTGGCCTTGAAAATTTCCAAGGAAGGGGCATCCACAGCTTCTCTGGGCAATCTGTTCCAGTGCTTCATTACCCTCATAGTAAAGAATTTCTTCCTTTTATCTAATCTAAACCTACCCTCTTTCAGTTTGAAGCTGTCATCCCTTGTCCTGTCCCTACCTGTCCTTGTAAAAAGTCCCTTTCTTGTAGGCCCCCTTCAGGTACTTGGAAGGCTGCTGTAAGGTCTCCCTGGAGACTTCTCTTCTCCAGGCTGAACAGCCCCAACTCTCCCAGCCTTTCCTCCTAGGAGAGGTGTTCCAGCCCTATGATCATTTTTGTAGCCCTCCTCTGGACCCACTCGAACAGGTCCATGTCTTTCCTGTGCTGGGGGCTCCAAAGCCGGTCACAGTGAATATGTGCAACATTTGCCAAAGCGCTTCCTCAGGTGACTTTGTATGATCTTGTATGATCTCCTCCCCCTCTACTGTGCCCTAGTGAGGCCCCATTTGGAGTACTGTGTCCAGTTCTGGGCTCCCCAGTTCAGGAAAGATGAGGAACTACTGGAGAGTGTCCAGCGGAGGGCTACGAGGATGATGAGGGGACTGGAGCATCTGTCCTCTGAGGAAAGGCTGAGGGAGCTGGGCTTATTCAGCCTGAAGAAGAGAAGGCTGAGAGGGGACCTTATAAATGCTTATAAATATCTGAAGAGTGGGTGTCAGGAGGATGGGTCAAACTCTTTTCAGTGGTGCCCAGCGACAGGACAAGGGGCAATGGGTACAAACTGAAGCACAGGAAGTTCCATCTGAACACGAGGAAGAACTTTTTCACTCTGAGGGTGACAGAGCACTGGAACGGGTTGCCCAGGGAGGTTGTGGAGTCTCCTTCTCTGGAGATATTCAAGACCCGCCTGGACGTGGTCCTGTGCAGCCTGCTGTAGGTGACCCTGCTTCGGCAGGAGGGTTGGACTAGATGACCCACAGAGGTCCCTTCCAACCCCTATCATTCTGTGGTTATGTGATCATACTGCGTGTACCTGAAAATGTGTTGCTACCTTATACGTGGTCAGCTAAAACCAAGAGGCTTGTAATTATTCTTACTTGCAGTTATGCACTTTGCCTGCTTTGCACAGTGCTTTCAATCTAAATGCACAGAAATAATTTGGTTAGAAGGGTGAAGCACACGGATGAGTTGACTTGTGTTAGAAAAGGAGGGTTTTAGAGGAAGAACATTGTTAGAAGATGGGGAAGTACAATTTGATTCAAGCAAGAAGAATTGTGGTAAGGGCAGGTGGAATTAGCTGCTAAAGAAATGGGCTGAAATACATAAACAGGAAGATATGTACTGCAGGAAGGGCAAGGAAAGAGGTGCCGATGAGGTGGAGGTCAAGTGAAATGAAAGCCCTGCGTGACTGGGCACTCAAGGAAGGACTAGGGGAATATGATTTGAGTGTTGGAAGAAAGACTTGCAGTATTTTCAATGAGACCAGAGGACAGGAAAAATAGAAATATATAGTTGGCAAGAGATGCTAAGGTAAGAGGCAGCTTCAAATCCTACAAAATCCAAATTTGTTCTTCTTCCATTCCTTGTCTGGAAACCTGGTGGGAAGGTTGGAAGGACTCATGGGTGGGAATCAGATACGGTAGCATGACTGAGTGTCAGTGCTAAGTGATTGGTGCAGTGGTAACTGGTGACTATGACCGAGAAGTGGCCTTCTAGAAAGAAGGTTTCACCATGTTGAATGTGTTATTTGGCCAGAAGTTGAGAATAAGCTATAAGGCAGTATCAGCTGAAAATTACGCAAAAGTCACATAAGCTGTAGCAGTTTAATATATCTACTAAATATAAGTTGTCCATACTAAAATTGGAAACCTTATGACCATTATTTTCAATCATTAGCTTTTTTGGGTGCCTACAAGATTCAGCTTGAGAGGATATGGTCCCATCATCTTGCCAGGCCCTTTCAAGGAGTCTCAGCCTGAATGCTCTAAAAAGTGCATCCTCAAAATCTGCTATCCAGAAACACACCACATAAGAAGTAAAACTCTGCAAGTTTGCATCCTCAGTCTCCTCCAGGCTCTTTTCCCCTTTTTCCACTTTGGCACATGGAAATAGGAAAAATGCTGCAGTTTTTAGATCTGTCAGAGCCCATTCAGGATCAGGGTAACCCAGAAGTAAAGACTTCCTGATCCACCTTCTCTGGTCCCTTTTCTGAAGACTGACATGATAATAGTTGGTATTTGTGATTCTGATAGAGAAGTTTATTTTTTGATTTATTAGTCTTTTGGAGAATCCGAAGAGTATTAATTGCTAACTTACTGCTTTGGCTTTCTGATTTTATTTACCCAGAGGTTTTTTTGGGATGATATAAGCACCCACAGCCTAACTATATGCATTTTAAACAATTAACCTAATTAATTTCATGTTATAGTTCATTTAGACATCTTTTCTTTTTCCTAGGACAGTTACTTCTCCTTAGTTTCCCTATATGCCCAGTGCTCCCAAAGTAAGGAGTTGTTTTTTTCACATGTAGCAGATACATTTACATGAGCCTTTACTTACTTATTTTCATGTATGAGTCTGTTATCAATCTGTAAGTGGCAGCAAAAAGGTTGAGTGTAAAGATAAATAAATACACACAGGCCAATAAAATACCCTTGAAAGAAAACGTATCAAGCTTATCCAAATTCTAGTATTCTGAGAATTCCTTTGTTTTAGCTCAACTCCATCCTTGCTATTGTTTATACATACTTTGGGATTAAAAGATCTGTTGGTCTTTTCTGGGGCTTTGTGCTTTAGTGTAGCTTCAAACAACACTCAGTGTTGAGGGTGTTTTTGGGGAGGTTTTATCACAAATCAGTGCTGGGGCACAGCAGACCTAATGCCTGCAGCTTTCTGCAGTCATTTGTCCAGTAGAAGATGTAGGTAAAGATGTTGGCTGGGAAGCTGGGAAGCTCTTAGCGTTCCCTGGCCTCTGCTTGCTGTTGAACTGATGTTTTTTGAATTTGCTGGGGGTAGAGCATCTCTGAGGAAAATGCCAGGGTTTGGGGTGAATGAATATGAATGTAGTCTTTATTTAGGGCATACTAGCTTTTTATTTTTTTGGTGATGTATGGATGCATATTGATTTTGATAGGGTAATACAAGGGATGAAGCTATCCTATTAAGTTTAGATGCAAGCATTGATAAGCTGTGACATAAATTTAGCAAGGAATATTCCACAAAACAAGGCAAGAAAGACAGATTGAACTACTATAATAGCAGGAGAAGAGCAAAAATTATTTGTTGAAAGCCCTTGCTAGCAATGCTGGAAGAATACCAAAACAAAAATAAACAGCAAAGAACTATTTTTACAACAGACATATTATTGTATTTTAGTTCATGTACTGTATTCTCTGTTGAAAATTTCTCTGTCTGGTTTACTTAGTATAAATGGATTTAGGCCGTGAGGATAATTCATCTGGGCAAAAGCTGGCACTAGCACAGTAAGAAGAAAAATGGGCAAGCCATAAACAGTTTCGTTTTAATTATTATATTCCTTGACACAGGACAATTTTTAAATCATGGCCAGTGTCAGACTGGGATAAAACTGGTCCAGGGTTATGTTTCCATAAGCATTGTCTTGCAAAACTGCCAAACTGTCTGCAGAATAGCAGTGTCTGATTCTGTATGTTCATCTTTTTTTTTTTTTTTTTACAGACACACTATGAAAGTGGAGAGTATATTATACGACAAGGTGCTCGAGGGGACACTTTCTTTATAATCAGCAAAGGAAAGGTAAGTTGACACCCTTCAAAGGCAGCTGGGATGACAGCAATGGTGGTGATGTGCTCTCAAAATGCAGTGCCAGTCAGCACTTTTTTTTCTCCCTGAGGCACAAATGTTGCAACACTTGACATTTAATTACACTTCTTAGCCCTCTACCAGTAGGGAAGAATGGCCTGAAGGGGAAAAAATAGATATGCTGTTTTGCACATGTGCTCACAATGAACACTTTGAGGTTGAAAACAGCTGTTGAGGATCTCAGTAAATTACCAAAAAGCTCTTTTTTTTAACAGTTTACCCTACAATACTCAATGTTTTCTTTGCTAAGTATCCCTCTTAGAACGATGACTTCCAGAATTCATTCCCATGGCTATCACTTCTCAGCTTCTCCAAATTAAATTATACGAAGCCAGAGAAATCTGTGCTCTCTCCATGGGGAATAAAAAAAATCTAATTTTCTGTTCCACTCCTCACAGGAAAAATATGCTGTTTTTACCTCTTTTCCCATAAAATCCTGATGGGATTTTATAGAATGAGTTTTTTCCTTCCACTCAACTTTTTTTAGGTTTTTTTTAGCTGGCCTAATACTATTACACTTGAGAAACATATGGCTTCTTTCCGTGTAGCAGGATGGAGCTATTCAAGGGAATATACAGTGATTTCCCGCTGCAGATGAAATGTGATACATTGAAAGTAAACACAATATTAATGTTGGCCTTGCATAATTAAGGGTAGCAAAAACCCCATGGCATCTGTAGAGGAAGAGTGTGGGTGTTGTACATGCTGTTAGGTTGTTTCCTGAGGCAGCTGTCAGCTCTTGGGAGCTAAAACTAGATATTCACCATTGTCTTCCACTCTCTATCTCTGGGAGCCAGTCTTCATCAGAAGAAAAAAAATGTTCTTTTTCAGATGAATAAGGTAGTCATGGACAAGTTTCTGAAATTAAGATAATCATGGACTGCAGAAATCCAAGTCTGATGGTATACCCTCATGCCCTTTCACTTCCCTCCACTCAGAAGTAATATTTCCTCTTGTCCCAAAATGAGGACCACCATGATACATGCTTCAAATCCTTTTTTTATGCCCTTTTTTAATGGGCAGAAATAATGGGAGAGTGCACCTTCCTCCCCCATCAAATATTTGAAGCCCTCCTTGCCATGTTGGCCAGCCTGTTGGCAACGTTGCTTCATCCCCAATTAGTCAGGAGGACCCTATCCTTCATAGCAGTCCTTGATCTCCAAAGAGACACCCTTGGTTGTAAAAACCAAATCTCTGTTGTTGACACCAGCTGGACAAACAGTTGTTGACTTGCATGGTCCATGCACTCCTCCTCAAGCTCTTAAACTTCGCCTGCAGGATGGAGGAGAAGACCACCCATGCCCTAGTCCATTGCTTCAGAGCCCTTGAGATGCTCCTTGGCTTTATCCTGCCTTTGCTACTTTATCTTGCTGTGACAGCTGATGGCCAGAAAAAGGAAGCTGAATTAAAACAACACACATGGGCTTGCTGAGAAATTCCCAGACCCTCAGCTGGATTCTGATGGCTTGACAGAAATTCCCACAGGGACAGTTAAATTCTGCCCAGTTTTCTCTTCCAAGCTTCCTGATTTGCAAAAGACGTATCAGTGACTGATAGAAGATGGACAGAGTTGGGGAGTGTTTAATTTTCATGCCTGTATTGGGACATAAGAGCTACACAGTGTATGTAAGGACTAACCCGTGCTAAGGTTACAGCCCAGGAGAGGAGGAATAGAGCCTTAGCAGTGAAACATGGAATAAATAGCAATGAAATACAGAATTAACAAATCAATGTATGCTGCCTGGGACTTGCTGAAGCAGGAGCACATAATGTCCCATGCTAAAATCCAACCCAGGCAGCTTAATAAGTCAGAAAAAATGCTGGCTGCAGCTCATGTACTTTGGACCTCACATTGACTTTTTGCATTCAGCAGCATCGTGTGAGTATTTTCAGCAAGAGCTATTTGTAAAAGCTCTGCCTTGCCTTTTATGTCAGTGTGTCTGTGACAGTCAAGTGCATAGAGAAGATTTTTTACATTTCTGAGCCCAGCACTTCTCTCAGAAATGCTTAGAAAGACTTCTGCTCTGTTTTCTTGCAGCCCATGCTCCATGGATAGCTCTTTTAGGAGCGAAGTCATATTTCCCCTTTTTCTCCATCAACTCCATCCACTGCACTTGATCCCACTCCTGAGCTCATTTAGTTTATTTATTTTGATGTGTTTCTGTGAGTACAAGTGAATAGAAATCAAAAGTGTGTTCAAAACACCCTACATGCAGAAATCTGTTGAGTAATATGTCAGATGAAAACAGCTTGGTCCCTTCCGCTTGCTGAGTGCTGCTGCTCCGTGCCTGTTCTGTACCTTGACTTTACTCGGAGACAGGGTGTGCAGTGCTGTGCTATTGTACATCATTTTCCCTTTAAAAGGCATGTCGTGGCACCAATTTAATGCTGGCTCATGTGGGTTGTTCATTGGTGCTGTGGCTATTCAAATGGCTCACTGCATTGGACCACACAGAAATCACACTCCCATAATCCCTTAGCACTCATTGCTTAGGATCAGCAGAGGTCGTGGAGGAAGAGCTTAAATCTTCATTGAAGTTTCCTTTGTTCAGTTTTTTTTGTCATCTGCTACAAGTGTTCCTGGCTTACCTGTTATGTGTTCACTACTCTCATCTGATCTTCGATGAGTCACTGCGGATATTAAATGTAGTGTGGTGTAGATTGAATGCTCATTAAAGACTCAGACCCATTGGTTTTACCATCTATAAAAGAGATAGGAAAAGGTGCAGGCCACATTTGTAAATTTAATAGTGAAATTAAACTGGAATGTCTCAAAATCTGAAAGGAGGTGTCTGACGTCCCAGATTTTGGCTTTGTGAATTTGCATACGCAAAATCTCTGATTAAAGCTGAACAGCCTGAAAAGGAGAAGCAGATGAGACATTTTCCCGTGTATGCGAGATGTCTCCAGATTGTTGCCCATCCCAATTAAATTTTGGACAGCTCAGGTTTTGGAAATGCCTGTCCCTCTCCACCAGCCATAGACAGAGCCTGGAGAACTAAATTTATAGATGGTAGAGCTGATCCTCACCATGCACTGATAGCAGGAGGTTGTATTTCACCTGCCTTCTTGTACCGTAAGAGGTATGAGTTACCTCTGAGAACAGCTGAAGAGGAAGAAATATTTCTCATAGAAGGCCATTATGTCAAAACCATTCATCTCTCATGGAGCCCTTTGCATCCTTGGTATGTCATGCCATCTTCAGCACCCAGTGAGATGTTAGGGCCTTTGTCATTACATGGCAGCTGGGATTTGTATCCCATACTGGCACAAGAAACCAGAGCCAAAAGTTTTAAGATGATCAATTACTATTTTTCTTCTGAAATCATTGCAGAAAATAAAAAACTCCCCTCCCCCCCCCCCCCCCGCGATAGGAAATCATCACTCACAGATGTGAAGTCATCTTACTGTTGTTGCAGTGCTAGCTTCTTCAACATAGGGCTTACACTAGGTTATACTACCCATGGTTTTATAGTGGGTAGAAAGTCTGCTTTCCATCAGCAGTGATTGATTTTCTCTTTCACTGCAAAAAACAACAAATTAAAAAATAAGATGGTATTTTCTTTTAAACGTCAATGAAAATACTTGGTTTTTACTCCAGCTAGTTACCTCCTCTCTGAATTTGAGAGAGTAAAAAAGAGATATCCTTCATCCTGTAATGCTCCAAACTGTTTAATTTCAGTTGTGTCTAAATATAGATTATTTTTGTTATTCCTTTCCCTTAAGCAAATTTAGCAATGCAAGAAATCATGTGGAACAAAACTAACAGAAGCCTATGCCATGTGTCTGTCTGATGCGCAGAAAATATTCGGAACTTATTTCTGCTGCTGACTCCATACAGGCAATGACTGTGCTTGTGCAGCCAACTCCATGTTTAGAGTTAAAAACCTTCAAAAAACCACAAGTATTGCATTTTTGCAAGAGTAGTAGGTACCTCAGTGGAAAAGAACTGCTCATTTTCTTGAATGGTTGGTTGGTGATGCTGAGGGAAGAGTGCAGGACTCTGGAGAATTATGTGGTTCCCAGAGGAGATATGAACCAGAGCTTTTCCTGAGAGTTCTGGGAGACGACGAATTCCTCTCTGAATAAACAGGTTTTATTTGTTAATTAAAAGTTTTCTAAATGCTGGGGGTTTTGGCTTTTTGACAGGTGAATGTTACTCGTGAAGACTCCCCCAGTGAAGATCCGGTCTTTCTCCGTACTCTAGGGAAGGGAGATTGGTTTGGAGAAAAAGCCCTTCAAGGGTAAGTGCTCCTTATGATGTAGCTCTTACGTTGAGATAATATTTCAAGGACTTTTGCAGCCTTCAGAGGGCTTTTGCAATTTGGAAAGAGATTGGGACTGTGTTTATGCTTTTGGAGTCAGACTTTGTTACTTCGTGTTACGTGTTGCAAGGAGGCTGCACCTTCACGGGGAAATAAGGTTTGTTCTTCAGTTGAGTGGCCCAATGTAGATCTTCCTGTGTTTGTAGACATCAGAAGATAGTTTACACTGTCTTCTCTGAACATGCATTTGAAGATCAAACTGTTTGATGTTTTGCAACTCTGGAGTTTTTTTCATGTACAGGAAAAGCGTAATTATGGTCTTCTTGATCGGGTAGACGGCTGAAGGCAGGATGGTGGTGGTGGTTTTTAAATTGTCTTATTGTGTATATGTGATTTTGGTGGAGGTGGGAATTGTATGCAAGTGACCTGTTTTATATAAATATTTTGCTTTGGCAATGAACTAAAAGAAGAGAAACTGTAAATCCATATTCAACAGATGACTATTATAAAAAGATGCTTTATTTCCTTAGGGAGGAATAAGAATAGGAATAGTAAAACATGTGCTTTAGGCAGGAATTTGGGGCACCCATCCATCTTAATGGATAAGTACTCATCCCATCCTGGGTTATCTCCGTATAAGAGCTATTGGGCTTCTCTCTGATGCTGTGATAACGTGTTCAATCCCTCCTCAGTTGGTCGTCTTCTTCCAAAAAGAAGGCAGAATATGTGAAGGGCAAATTTTATCTCGCTTCTTGG
Organism: Opisthocomus hoazin; assembly: GCF_030867145.1. Lineage (NCBI taxonomy): Eukaryota > Metazoa > Chordata > Aves > Opisthocomiformes > Opisthocomidae > Opisthocomus > Opisthocomus hoazin. The sequence goes on along the minus strand of NC_134419.1, from coordinate 57,377,507 downwards.
CAGCCAGGAAGATGTATCCAGCACAAGACTCAAGTCTGGCCCCTGCAAATCTATACCTTAATTTTAAAATAATATGGTTATTAAATAAATGTCCTTATTTCAGTTACTTTTTTAATATTAAGATGGAGATGAACTCTAATTTTAAATTTTCCCCCACAGACACATAAGATAGAAACACTTTTTTTTAAATTTGTTTAGAGCCTCATGGACACTTGACTCTCAGAGCTGGTACTTTTTTAAAACAGCACCAAATATATCGTGGCATCCGCTCTAATAGTGAGAGCAGGCAACAGTGTGCCAAACAAAATCGTCTTCAGAAGAAGACCCAATATGGGAAACAAAAGGAATTTCCTTCCTTGCATCCCTAAACAGTTCTAGGGGCATGCAGCACCACCGTGATGAGAATTTCTCAGCATTTTAAATACAGTATTTTGGCTGACTGACTCAGACTGAGATTAGTTAATTTACAATAAATACTTGTTTGCATATATTGAAGTATTCAGTACGTAATAACTTTGATCATCTGAAACTACGCAGAAACTTAATAAATGAGAGTATGTTCTCAACATGCAAGGCAAGCATAATACTGGCATATTTTTTTGCTAGGGAGACGACATACCTGAAGTACCATACTTCCACTTTGCTAATAAGCTCAGTAGTTCTGTAGCTAGATTTAAATTGAGTAGTGTAAAAATATTGTAATGTAAAGCATCCAGCAGCTCAATAAATTGCTAATAAATGAGTATCTTTCAGGACTGTCTAAGACATCACTTCAGCATCTTGGGAAACCTGTAGGGTGTTTCTACTGCTGTAAAGTACAGTTATGGCTGGCAGCACAAGATAAAATCAACTTTTTGATGTATTTTCTTTGCTTTTTCCTCTGACTAATTTTTCAAAACTTTTCTGGGACTTACATAACAATACTTAATTACATGCTGTTAAATCATGTTGTGGTTTCATATGTGTAAGGGTAATGACAACTAAAGGACATTTCTTCCTGATGATATGAAATAATAGTTGCAGTGTTCATTCAGTGTAGTGCTGCACAGCAGGAGGAGGGATAACGAAGATCTTCTAGTCTCTGACAGAAATGTGTGTACTGACATGTACATTGGGTCAATGATATACATTATTCTGCTTTTCACTCTCGCACCAGGTGGCATGCATTATTTCACAGTATCCCATTGCACACCAGCAGGAGCAAAACAAGTCATGAAATGATCAGCCACAACATCTTACAGTAATACTCAAGGCTCCCAACTGTTATGCTGTTCTCTTACCTTCCTGGCTAATTGGCGCTGAGACAGCAGATGTATAATTTATGGTACAACAATACATAATTTACAGCATACTCACAATCAGTTATTTTTGGTGATGTTTTCTTAATTGGAAAGAAAACATTTTAGAAGGCTGTTTACAATAATAATGTCTATCAACAGGGAAATAATTAATTCAAGTAAGCAAAGGGAAACAACTCAATGCAACTTTGTGGCTCACATACAAAAACTAGCTAATAATAATGGTGTGCTGCCTTTATGGCATCACACAGCTGAATCTTTGCACGACAGCGTCTGTCTGGACCACAGCACATCCTCATCCAGAGATGTTTGTGGAGCGGCCGTCCATCCATCTCACTGAATGGAAAACATGGTTTAGTCCGCAGTGGACAGTCTTATGGAAAAAAATGGGGGCAGAAACAAGGACAGAAAAGCAAATCTTTAGGAATGTAAGAGAAGGCTTTTTCTGCTTCAGAAATTGTGTTTCCCATAGCCCAACCAAAAAGAGGAACAGTTTGAGCCATTGCCTCCTTACATGATGTATCGCATCATATATAACGTTTAGGTAGAGCTGTCATTTCGGGGTTTCACCTGGTTTTGAGGTCCAGGAGGAGCTACAGATCATGGGGCAGAAGAGTGGTGGCACATGGCAGAGGCAGTGGCAGAGCCCACCTCGGTGAGCAGGAAAGACGTTTTGAAAGAAATGTCATTCATAGTGCAGTTCATAACACTTTGACCAAACTGACCAACTCCAGAGGTCCAGTAAGTGGGATTTTCTGGTGAGTGCATTGGCTTTTAGAGAAGGGGATTCCTAAAAACTCAGCAGCCTGAAGTCTCCTGGAGATGGCAAGAGAGGAAGAATTTGGGAGAGTAGCTCATGTTGAAGCGGACACAGGACTTGCCCTGGGCTCCACAACATATGTATATCTATTTAATGTATCTGTGTTTAAATATAAATGCTGGCAGTGCATTGTAGTGAAAAAAAAGTAATGGAAATATGGATGCCAGGCTTTGATTTAAACTTATGCAAATACATGAAGCGGTTTTAGTGAAGATGTTTTGTGCATAGTAAGATGACAATGGCAACTTGTTTTAAGGCTGTTTTACTGTATTTCTAAGCTGTTGTCTTTGAGAAGAGCATTTTTAAAGCAGTTACCAGAGGAGGTAGCTACTTCAGTGTGGCTGGGGTGGACACTGGTGAGGCAAAACAGTGTTACGGAAGCACAGTTTGATCTTGAAAGCAGCTTAGTTTGCTCATTTGTCCATGTGAGCTGTCTTTGAAATAATGAACTTATTTGTTTTTCACTTAGAGTTTATCATCTTCAGTTGTGTTGATTTATAGATCCACATGGGCATGTATTTGCAATGTAATTAAGCCACAGCAAAACACATTCGCTTGAGCATGAGCAAAACCAGAGCAGTGTGACAGCCAGTTTGAGGAGATAACAGCATCTTGGAGACCGGTGTGAATGATTTTAGGGCATGGCATATGGAAAAGATGTAGGAATTTGGGAAGCCTTGCTGCCTCCAGGGTTGTGGTGGGTCAACTCGCGGATGGGACCACCAGAGGAAGCTCCTGCTTGGCACAGAGAGCCCCGGCCAAAGGGTGTCCTGCCTTTGTCCTCTCATTTGTAAAGAATGAAATACAGACTTTTTTGTTTATTATTATTTTTTCAAAATATCTTCTTCACATGGGGTGAAGAAGAAATTGTGGTCTTTGGGTCGTGCACAAAGTGCTCTGTTGTAGTGACAGTTAATAATGATATTTGAGCTACAGTAATAGATTTATATAAATTTCTTACCTGTTTCGTTTCTGGTTTTCCAGAAATTCTTTTCCCCAGTTGCTCGCTATTAACTTTTGAAGGACTACAGATATTTTTTCGCTCTGTTCAAATGCTGGGGAAATAAGATTGATTCTTAGCAGTTAGAAAATAGCTAATTTGGTAAATGGTAAAATGGATTTGCATGCTGGTGTCTTCAAATGTTTTTTATTTTGCAAGATGCACACACAGTGCCCCATACACTTCACAGCTGCCTTGGCTTTCCAGGGAATGAAAAGTGCAGGCTGGAGTGGCTTTTACTTTATGTTGTTATAATTTTTTTTTTTTCCTGTAAAATGGATGCCGCTTCTCAGACCGATCTTCATTCTTGCAGTAAAACAGGGTATTTTTCACGCTCCCTTGCTGTCAGACATTGCGTGTTCTTCCCTTTCATTTGACACACATAGATTTCTGCTCATTAGAAATCACCTGTTGGGAGGTATCTAACAAGTTTCAATTTACTGTAATTTATTTTGTTTCATTTAATTTCTTTCAGCCCTTGCTATGCCTGAACAGTTGTGTCTAGAAAAGCTTTTTCAGTGTCCTTGACTGAACTTCTCGGTGAACGGTGATGCTTCATCTTCATAGGACAGCTTCCTCTAGATACTGTGCTTCCACCAAAACCTTGCCATGTGGTGACCTATTAACCTAATTGTCTTGATTTTTCTTGGTAAGAGAGAATGGGATGGAGAATTTGAAATGTTTATTGCTCTGTGACATAGAGCAGCAAAGACTTTCAAGGCAGTCACACAAGTATATACATGGCAAACAGGAGTCTCATCTCAGGCTGGCATTATATATATATAAATATATTTTTAAAAAATTGTGTATGTGTATATGTATAAAAAAGAGAAATACATATTCTATAGAATAATATAGTTTAATTTCTTTTTCTCCAGGGAGAATTACTAGTCTTTCTGTTGCAATCAGTGTGTTTGGGAAAGAGGCATCCAACCACGAAAGAGTGTTGGGGGGCTGGGCATGAGGAGAAGCAACATTACGGTCTAAGAAAGCAAATGGGATCTGTGATGTAAAAGGGATGGGAAAATGGGCTGTGAGGTCCTGGCTGGGAGAATTATGGAAAGCTCCTGCCTACACCAATTTCTCTTGCTCACAGTCTTGGCATAAAGCCATTACTTACAACTGCCAGGGGTCATGTTGCGAAGAGATTAACAATTCCCATTTCATCCCAGTTAGGAAAAGGCGAAAGAATAAAAACTAAGACAAAACAGCCATAGGGTAGAAATTAGGTTAGGGAAAATGTAGTTTTCCAGCCAGGAGCCTCATGCAGATGAAGACGTACCCGTAGTGGTGGTGGTCATCATAAAATTGAAGCAGTGCTTCAGATGTTGATGGGCAGGAGAATGAGTCTAAAAACAATAAAAAAAGACCCTTTTAACTTTGGCTAAGAGGAGGGAGCAAGTTGGGAAGCACTTTTTATAACCCCAGTTGCTAAATAACAGAGTTTTCTTGAAGTCCAGGATGTTTTGTAGCCCTTCCTCCTGCCTGGCACCTGCAATAATGTGTCCGTAGGTCATGGACCGTGGATGCGACACACAGCCCCCCGAGGACCAGCTGGAAGTTGCTTCATCCATTATGTCAGCTGCTTTTTGTATTTATTAGAAGTGTTGGGTGACCTGAAAAGGTATTTCAGCTGTTATGGCTGTATTTCCCATTCTCTTCCCCACCCTTGGTAGATACCTGCCCATAAAGTCAGGCGAGACCTGGGAGGTGGGAGTGGGGGGTGGATTTTGGCCCATCACCCCAAGATGCAGGGAACACCAGAATCTTTTTAAGGGTGTGGAAAAGCTGTTGGCAAACCCCTGAAACAAAACCATCCTGGAGGATTTGGAGGGTAAGAGATTGAAAGTCCAGACAGCTTGTCACTGCAGGGCGGCAATAAACAGAGTGGCAGATGCTCTCTATTAACACCCGCCCTCCCACCAGAGGAGGGGGAGAAGGAGGAAAAGGGACAGAGACTTACAAATCAAATGTAAAAACTACACAAATAATACTAAGAATGTTAATAATAAGAGGAATAAAACAAAACATACAAAACCAACACCGAGTTTCCCGGTGTTGGGTGCTGGGCACTGGTGTCCCACCAGTAGCTGCCGGGCAGCACCAGGCAGTCCCAGACTGGCCTCGGCAGCAGACAGGAACTGGACTCAGGAACGCACGGATCAGGATCTGGATCAGGATGGCAGGCAGAACAACGAGCAGGGTCCTCTTCAGAAGCCAGTCATGGACAAAGAGAGTGAGACCCTCGTGATCCCCCAGCTTTAAACCGAGCATGACATGCATGGCATGGAATACCGTGTTGGTCAACATCGGGTCCCCTGTCCTGTCCTCCCCTCCCTGCAAGTGCAACCCTTTATGACTCCTCACTTGGGGGATATAAGGAGTCTATTGGTGACCTTGGCTGCTATAGTGATAATTATAAACAGGGGCCTTTTTCTGCATTCCATTCCTACCATTAGCTCACCTATAAACATTAGGTGTCACCAGCTTTGGAGCAGACACTGTCTGTAAAATACGCAGCCAACTGCAGAAAAATGCAGTTACTTAGAAGAACTTAGGTGTAAGGAAGATTCACTGAAAGAGAATCAGTTCTGTTTTAACCAAAACCAGGACACAGCTGGAAGCAAAGAGGCAAAGTGACACTGAGATGGTGCCACTGTATGGTTCCCTGCAGGGTTGGCTTTCTTCTTGCAAGCATCTGGCCTCTGCTTGGGTTGGGAGAGGTGGCCGGGTGGACCTTCAGTCTGATTGACAGCAGTAATTAAATGCTGCTAAAATGTCTCCCTGTCCTGTCCAGGCTGGCTTCTGTGTTTGGCTGCCCTGGTCTCAACGCCCTTATATAGGGCATCGCTCTAGCACAGATGAAGGTATTTTATGATACTGCTGTTGTGTGAAGTAAATTATGAAATCTTCATCAGGGGCTTTGCGATTTGTTTAATTACATTATTGCAAACACATATTGATTGCTGATGTAGTTGCTTTACTTTCTTCAGGTGCTCATTCTTCACTCTTTATTTCTTTATAAAACACAAGCCAATGTTACGTAGGCTTGTGCAGGAGCTTGCGGCAAGTGTCTTCAGCTGATGGCCAAAAGCTCTTAATACTTTGGGAAGTTCCCTGTCAGGGAAGAGGCTCCCAATTAAGGGACTCATCCAAAGCCTTTTGAAATGAGCTGGCAGGTTTGCCCCATGTGTTATTAGGCATGCTTTAACTCACAAAAACATAGCTATGCCTTTATCAGCTAGCAAAAATAAATCTGGGGTTTTTTTTGGAGCTGAGTCTACTTCAGCCAACCCATATATAAAGAAAAGAGGGAGAAAAGACCCCAAGGTACAGAGCAAGATGTGTTGGCTCTAACAACATCCTGCCTGGGAGCACTGCGTTGTGACTACTGAGATGAAGGTTACCTTCTGCTTTTCCGACAGGAATGAATTGATATTATTGACTCTTCTTGTCTTAAATAAGCATACAGAATAGATCACACTGAGTGAAACCAAAGGTCTGTCTAGCCTGGCATCCTGTCTTTCATAGCAACCAAAATCAGTTGCTGAAGAACGTCATGAACCGGAGCTGATGGCTTTAATAATTTATAATCCTTGGTGAGTTGTCAATTTACTTTTCAAATATGTGCAAGCAGTTTTAAAATCCATGACCCTCTCTAGCAATTAGTTCTATGGTTTAAGTGTGCAGGATGAAAAGAAATTCTGATTTTAATGGGGGTTGGTTGTTTTTTTTTTGGATGGGCCATCTGCTCCTCTTACAAGATGCCTCCAAATTCTCAGATGTGCAGTTGACTTCTTGATTTGCAGAGGGCTCAAGAGTCTGTTGTCTGAGACTATAGACATGGCAACAAGCTATTTAGTGTGAAGACAAACAGTAATTTTTCTTTACTGTGTTTATAGTTTCTAGCATCTTAAATGACTTGGTAAGGTGTCTGGAATTCAGTTCTACTTTAATAAGAACCACACTTTTCATATAAAGATATATGGAACTAGAACTAATCGACTGCAGTATCATTCTGCATTTTGACAAACAGCTCTTCAGTTAATAATTTGGGGTTTTGCTAACTTGTGAGGTGATGATAGAGAAAGCTGGTAACATCTTAGTCAAGCAGGTGTTGGTGAACCTTCCCAAAAAGCTGTGCAGCTTTTCAGGTTTGCTCTACATGGCAAGTTACACAGGAACTACTGCCCAAGCTTGAATAAGCAAAGGGTTTCTTTAGGACCAAAGTAATACACCAAGGAGAGCAATTGCAAAAAATCATACCCACAAAGGCTCTTTCAATGTCTGTGCTTAGATGATCACTTAAAATGCTCGAGTACAGCTGGAGTTATGCGGTGAGATGATGAATCGGGGGTTTTCAGCTGCTTGATTTTCCCCATTGTTAAATATCTTGTTTCCAAATTTCTTTAATTTTAGGGCAATTGACTTGGTAATGGGATGCAGCTTTATTTGATAATAATGTTGAACAAAACCTGTTTCAGCTGAGCGGCAGTAAACACCATGTTAAGAAGGAAAACCAAATGATTATGTACTTAAGCAAGATCAGTGAACACCAGATTTGGAGTCTTTTGGGCCTTATCAATTGCCTGCCTCATGCTGCATTTTCAGTGGCCACTTTGCATTTCATAAACTTGTTAACACAAAATACATAACCATGATAATACATCAGTTACTGAAGGAGTGTAGACAATCATATTAATGGAAGGCTTGTGCACAAAATATGCCTTTTTATTTATTGTCATAGAGACACAGAAAATAAATACCTGGCTTTTTGTTTACTTTATCAAACAAAAAACTTCTTTTGGGAAAAACAGCCATCAGAAAACAATTAGCAGTAAATTCAAAATTTTACTACTCTTCTAACAAAAAGTACATAAATAAAGTTGCTCTATTTTCTATAGGGAAGTTATGCTCAGAGCCAACTTCGTGACTCAAATGTAGTTAATAAATAATCAGGTTGTTTTGAGTCTGAAAGATAATAATTGTTATTTTATAAGAGCACAGTTTATTAATAGTTCTGGAATTTTTGCAACTGAATCATAGCCTGGGAACTAAAACTATATATTTGCTTTCCTTTGAGGATGCAGTCCTACAGAGCAAGCACAGTATTCCTCCCACTGAGTTGAAAATATATATATAACATAGGGCAACAAGATTGTGCCAGATGGAGGAAAGCAGAATTACAGGGGTTTTATAGTTAAGAATATATTTGCTTACACTTACTGCAGTGAATATCTCCAAAAATTCTTCTGGTGTCTTTTTGCCTTAGTGTTATTTTAGACCTTGAAAGAAACCCTATTACGAATAGGAAATGTGTAAAAATACCACAGAAATATTATGTTGTTACTTTTCATTAGATAATAAATCTGCTAGAGCACTATTCATATGAAAGTATATGCTCTTATTATAAACTTTTTAAAATAGCACAGTATGGGGGATGTATCCGCTTGTATGAACCAGGATGAGTGAAACCGGTTAGTGATAGAAGTGATTGCAAACGTCTCATCTGGTGGTTCTTGCTTGCTTAAAAGAGTATAAACCTGAGACTGCAGTTTGCTTTTCTTGTTTGGAGCATGTGAAATAGCCTGGAAGGACAGATGGCTTCTTCTGGTGCTGGCTGAATTCTGCCCTTAGCCTCTTTTTATGGTGGTTTTTTTTCAGCTAATACCTGCACTATGCAAAAGAAAAAAAAAAACAAACAAACCCAACTAATTTCTGTCCTGCAGCAACTTGTAGTGTTTTGGGTTTTTTACATTCTGAAGCACTAAGACATTTACATCAGCATGTTACTGTCAACAATAAATGTTTATGATTAAATCAAAACATTTTATCTGAAAATTTCAAAATTATGATGCTTTTGTCAAAATGCTGAAATGCTGGTTTATGACAGGTTTTTCTAGTTGGGGAGGGGGGAATCCGTAATCCAAAATAAATGTATTAATAGAGAGAGGAGGAAAAAAATCATGGTAGAAGACCTCCAGAGCAAATCACATGTTTTCTTGGGAAAATGCATCCTTCAAAATACTGCCGCTAACTCTGTTCAGGTTTGTAAGCATTAAGTGGAACTGAAAAATAAATCACTGAATTACAGTTCTCTTGACTGTCTTAAAAACAAACAAACAAACAAAAAAAAACCCACCACCAAAAAAACCAAATGCCTACTGGGGAGGCAAAGGCAGGAGTACATATTACTGCCGGGGATGCTGCGTGCTGCCAGCTGCTCTGCGTAACTGCCTGTGATGCATACAAGATAACGTTTGCTAACCCTCAGAGCAGGTTTACAACAGTATGTAATCATAGGGGAAAAAAACAGAGAAAATGCCTAGTGTTTGTTGGGAGTTTTTTTGCCTACCTCCTGTATCATTTACACAGCTATGCACGCATTTAAACGTACATCCTTGAGTGTCATCGCATTTAACGGCATTAAAAAAACAATGCCTGTTTATGATATCTCCTGGGATGGCTGCTCTAATTTATAGACAAACTTACTACGGCATAACATGATGTGACTCCTGTTCAAATCTCCTCTTCTTTATATAGCCGGGATGGATTTTGTCTTGTCTGTCAGGCTTGTAACTCCACATAAAATAACTGTAATTTGTAAGTTTTTCATGCATAGAAAATGGAGAGGTTTTTCTGCAAGGACGCATAGTAGCCCAGTATTCGGATGATGTGCCTAGTCATTTTGTGATCATTATAAGGCACCATCATAATAGGAAATACTTAATTATTAACCCTTGTGATTTAAAAATAGTAGAAAGTTCCTTATAGAAGCATGTTAATCCCATCTCTAAAAACATAGAACAATGTATTTTCATGACTTTCATTTTGCATACAGAGTAATTTCAGTATAAAGGGTAGGCAATTTAAATTAGCCAGTGTTTTTAATACAAATTGTGATTTAGCCATAATACAGTAAATTAGACTTCCACCCTTGGAAGAAATTGGTGCAAGTTTGCAATTTTGTACACATTTCTAATAATCTGTTATTTTCTTAATCATGGTTTCATATTTAGTGTTATGATCAACACTTAAAGACTTTTTGATTTAGTTTGTCATACAGGTTATTCAGCAGGGGAAAAGGGTCTTCACAATTATAGACTTGCTATTTTTAAGATGCCTCTTCTGGAGCGTGATGTCCTTCAATGGCCTAATTCCCTTTCTGGGCTTTCCCACCTGTCAGGATCCCAACCCTGACATTCTGCAGCATCGGCCACCGGCTACATGTTACTTCCCACATGCAGCAAACCCAGAATCCTGATGACTTTGGGTTTGCGCATAGTAATACAGTAGGTTATGAGTTAAGAAGAGGAATATTGTGTAGCAACACTAAAACTAGATAAATTAGCACTTAAGGAATGTTGGATGGATTGTGTTGTTCTGCAAGACCATGAAATAATCAACGTCCCTTCTAATTTATAAGCTTTTTTTCCTGGAAAGCTGCATATCCCACACATTTTTGCTTAGGGGTCAGTAGCCTATAGGTTTACAGGAACACAGTGACCCTTCAAGGGATGATTCATCCTGTGCTGAAACTCCTGTGCTGTCTTTCCCTCCAGAGCTGCCCGGGACATGCAGATGCCTGGGCTGGATGGGAGCCTAGCCTCATGGAGGGCAGCTGAATCCCACTCAGAGACACCAACTGCATTTCCTTTGGGACTAAAAAAAGAAAAAGTCTCTGAGTGGCTGCATATAATACGTATTACCAGGGGGAAGCCTAGTGATGAACATCTATTCTTCAGATTTTGTGTTACCAACCATTAAGTAACATAGTTAATCGCCACAGATGTACTCAAAATTAAGGATGAAATATTTGTAGGATCGGAGCTGGCTATTTGGCTTTATGACGCCTATTTAATTCTATTTTGTTAGGAACTCTACACTATTAAAAGACGATTTTAAGATCACCATTTTCATGTAATGCTGATTTAAATTGACAAGAAGACACCAAAAGAGCAATGTCCTCTTTTATGCCATTTAGTTTATGAATCTGTTTGAGCCTGGAGTGTCCAATTCTGGGGATTTTTGGTTTGCTTACTTGTTTTGTCTGATGAATGTGCTTGGTGATAGGCTAAAGTCTCTCTCTGTGGCAGAGCTATAACAACATTTGTACCCAAAAGACTTCACAGTTGTGTTTTCAAAGTCTGGAGCAAAGAACCTGAGGCCCTTATGCAAAGCTGCAGCTTGTCCCCTAAGTGGTGGACCAGCTCGAGGAGCACTTCTGCAAGTAACTGAACTTTTCACAGCCCAGAGTCTTTGTTTCCAGTGCCGTCCCTTTCCCAGACAAGAAAATGGAGCAAACTTTGGGGCTGCATGTGTGCCTGCCATCACACTGGAAACTCGGGGCAGAAGCAATGGCTTAAGTGCCCTGCTGTAATGCTAGACAAGAATGTTGACACATGAGAAATCCTCTTTGTTGCTTTTTTTTAGGTTAAAGAAGTGGCTCCTTTTCCGAAAGCACATCAGGCACTAGCAGTTTTATATCCTGGAGATATTTTCTATTTGAAGAGCAAACCTAGTGCACTTTGTTGTAGGGGAAGATGGCTGTGGAAAACTTGGTGTGTGATTATGTAGGTATTGTGTCCTGCAGTGGAAAAAAAAAAAGATTCAGACCATGTGGACCAAGCTAGCTGATAAACCGCAGAAAAAAGTCATGTCCACGTAGGCATTCAGTGATATCTGACTGGACTAATTACCTTCATAGCTCACTGTGTGTCATCCTGAAACATGGATTGATATTGTAATCTGCAGAGCATCACTCAACGAATAATCTCAGCCTGTTAGCAATGCTGGCATAAACCGGATTTTTTTTCCATTCACCTTCATAGCTGACTTTTAGCTTTTTTCACAGTTTCGTTACAGATTGGGAAGCTTTTCACTTTGGGTAGAGCTAACCATCAGGGACAGTAAACAAGTGCTGGCTGCACTAGCAGTGGGAGATATGCTTGTGTGTCCTGTAAACTAGTGATGACAAGTTAATTCCTAGTGCAGGTGATGACAAGTTAATTCCTAATGGAGGTGTGAGCACAGCATGAGAAATGTTACCTGGGCTGGGAACTTGGTAGTTTCTCCAGAGAAGTGAGATGTGGTGCCTGCCCTTTGTGAAAATGGCTTTATTGTTGGAGCAGATGCACACTGGGGTTGGGCAATGGGTGCAGGATCTCTAGACCAAGTCTCCTAAGGTTGGTTTTTCTCCTCCTCATCTTCCCTCCGTAAGTACAAGGAGTTTTGTAGACTGTATACTATTCCTATACTCTATATATTTCTATTTCTTTATAGTCATCAGTCTACCAGACCCCTGCTTTGAATTTAATTATTATTAACGTTAATTTTAAGTCTTAGAACAGATCTTCTCTACATTTCAAGACTTGGCACAGGGGCTGTTCATGCCGGCAATGACAAGTCAGGCTCTGATGCCTCTGTTTTTGGTTATAGCTTCTGAACATGAACTAAGTTGCGTTGACTGTTGATGCAAACAATCCACTTAAGCTTTTAAGTATGTGGCAAGTTAAAGCAAATACGTGTTGTCCCAGCCTGTCCCTGTCCTCATGGGGTCTTGCTGGGTCCCCGAAAGGGGAGCTGGAGCCAGCCTCACCACTGGGATCTTGGAGAGCAGCTAGGCTGGCTGGAAATATCACCCTGAGCATTTTAACATTTAAAAATAAATAGATTGTGTTATCACTAAACAAAGTCAGGTCTTATTTTAGGCAAAGGCGCAATCTGAGCATAGCTTTTGCAAGACACGACAGCACTCCTGTTACAACATCAGGACTTCATGTGCAAAGCTCATGTTACCTTTATGTTTGGCTCCCATAGCAAATGTCTGAAAGCCAATTTTCAGAAATTATTTTCCTATTAGGAGAGTGTGTTATTTACTTATAACATCGATATGGATGTTCACCTAAGATATCTGTTTACTTAACACAAAATATTCTGGTTGTTACATGCAGTATTATTAAGAGTGCTCCTTATAGGTGCTTAATGACCTACTAACATTTTGTTAGAATGAACCATGTTATCACTGACTCTCAGAAATTTTGTCTGGGGCTCAGAGTTTCCATTTTGAAGTAAAATTTAACTGGGGAATGAACTATAGGTAATTGTATGGGACAGCATGTGAACTGGTCCGAGCCCATGACTGGAACAGGAACTGTGCTGGCAAGCTCCTCCCTAACTGTCATAGCCAGGATGCTGCAAACCTTGTGAACAGGGCTTAAATGAAGGTTTATTATTGGGGCACTCAGTGCCCTGGTAGACAATGTGTTTTTTTCCAAAGAGACACCTTTGATGGATGTGGGAGCCTTAGGCAGCTTTCTTGAATGCATTGGGCTGCTGACGAGCAAAAGTGAAGGAGGAGCCTAGCCTCAGCACTGGGATTATGGTCACGAATGGTGTTCCCCAGGGCTCAGTTTTCGGTCCGGTCTTGTTTAACATCTTTATCAATGATCTGGTTGAGGGGATTGAGTGCTCCCTCAGTAAATTTGCAGATGACACAAAGCTGGATGGGAGTGTCGATCTGCTCAAGGCTCTGCAGAGGGATCTGGACAGACTGGATCAATGGGCCGAGGCCAGCTGTATGAGGTTCAACAAGGCCAAATGCCAGGTCCTGCACTTTGGGCACAACAACCCCATGCAACGCTACAGGCTTGTGGAGGCGTGGCTGGAAAGCTGCACAGCGGAAAAAGATCTTGGGGTGTTGGTCAACAGCTGGCTGAACAGGAGCCAGCAGCGTGCCCAGGTGGCCAAGAAGGCCAACGGCACCATGGCTTGTATCAGGAGTAGTGTGGCCAGCAGGAGCAGGGAGGTGATCATGCCCCTGTACTCAGCACTGGTGAGGCCGCACCTGGACTACTGTGTTCAGTTTTGGGCCCCTCACTACAAGGAAGACATTGAGGTGCTGGAGTGTGTCCAGAGAAGGGCAACAAGGCTGGTGAGGGGTCTAGAGAACAAGTCTTACAAGGAGCAACTGAAGGAACTGGGGCTGTTTAAGCTGGAGAAGAGGAGGCTGAGGGCAGACCTTATTGCTCTCTACAGCTACGTGAAAGGAGGTTGTAATGAGGCAGGTGTTGGTCTCTTCTGCCAGGTAACTAGCGATAGGATGAGAGGCAATGGCCTCAAGTTGTGTCAGGGAAGGTTCAGATTGGATATTAGGAAAAATTTTTTACTGAAAGAGTGGTCAGACATTGGAATAGGCTGCTGAGGGAGGTGGTTGAGTCACCATCCCTGGAGGTGTTTAAATGGCTAGATGTGGCACTTCAGGATGTGGTTTAGTGGGCATGGTGTTGCTGGGTGGATGGTTGGCCCTGATGATCTTAGAGGTCTTTTCCAACCTATGATTCTATGATTAACCTTTTTAAAGCCTTGCCATCAGGTCAGCACTACTGATAGGCATCTGGCTGGTTGAGAGCCCATCCAGCCACTCTTGCGGTCACCAGGACCTCTCCTTTCCTTCCCGTGACCCCATCCTCTTGCACCCAGCCCTGCAGCGGTTGATCCTCTGCAGATTTAAGGCTCTCAACCTCCCCTCTCTTTTGTCCTTCTCTAAGCACAGGGTCCTTATCCCAAAATCAATTTGCTCTTGTGCAGCCAAACTACCCTGGCAGAAATCCTGAAGCAGGCAGATTTCCTTAATTATAATTATTGTCTTCTCTATTCTGCCATCTCTTTAACTAAACAATGGTCTCCCAGCTGTCTTTTCATTCCCTGAATGTCATTTGTCAAGCTTGTGTCTCCTTTCTCTTCTCAATAGCTCACTGCTTTTCTCTTTTCAAAGAGAAAATGGACAAGATGAAGTTCTCCTTACTTGCTGTCCCATGTCCCACCACAACTCTCTTCTCCTTTGCTGCTGTGGATGCAAAAAAAAAATCTCACCTGGTCTCTTCTAACCCATGGAGTCATCTTCATGGCCTCTGCTAACATTTATCTTGTCTATAATCTGTATCTTCCTTTACTCTTTCCCTTCATTTATTGCTCTCTCTTAGATGTTATCCTTCACCAGATGAACATATTTTGATGCCATTGGTCTAAGAGATATGCCGCCTTCCCCCACTGCTGCCCTATTATCCTCTGTTCTTAGCACTGTATATTTATTGTCTTGAACGCGGTTGGGATTTCTTTTCTTCCAGTGTTACAGCATCATCATCTCATGATGTAAGCTGGAAGAGACTTGCAGAGGGCATCTGGTATAACTCCATGCTCAAAACAGTTTTAACTAGAGCAGGTCACTCAGGGCCATGTTCAAATACATGTCCATACCTTACCCTAAGGGTGCGGATTTTTTTTTTTCTTTTTTTCCTATTTCTTTGGCTTCTGGTCTGTAAACTCAACTGTTAGTCTTTTAGTGAAACCACTCTTAAGCATTCATTTAAACAATGACCGGGACCAGCAATCCATTTTTGTCCTTTTAAAGTTGTAATTGAAATTCAGAGTTGCCAACTATTGCCTTCTCTTGGCATCTCCAACTTTCTTCTTATTATACATGATAGAGAAGCCTTGTCTGTTCTTCAGCCTCTGTGCAGGGATTGTTTCCTCCTTCATGTCATTTTCCTCTCTCCACTGGAACTTCAGCTCATTGTGTCTCTCCCGATGTCTCACAGCTCATTTCTGGACTTGTCTCCCTCCAAAGAGGAATCTCAGCCATTTCTTTGATACTGGCTGCCAGTGTGCTTCCCGTAAGTTATGCAGACTTCCCACTAGTTTCTTCCTTTGTGCGCATCAGTGCCATCCTGTCTGTTCTTCATGTCCCCAAGGCACGTGTCATCTTCAGGCTTTTCACTGAAACCCCACCTCAAAGCTAGGTCGGATCTGTCAAGTTCTCTAGATAGAAAGTCTACAAGATGCTTTCATATATATAGCAAAATCCTCTGGAAGTTTTATGGTCTTTTGTTACTCCAAAGACATTGTAAGACTGCTGCAATTACTGTTATCCTAAATTCTTTGACCAGGACCCTTTTATTTGGGTCCTGACTCCTCTGCTTTCTTGCCTGAAACACCAGTGCTTCATCTTTGCTTCCATGTCTTACCTGCACCCAACCTTTTCCATAGTCACTAGTGATTTTGGCATCTAATACTCATTTCACTTGTTTGAAAAGTATCTTTCTGCTTCTTCCTGATGCCCTCCAGCTTGGGAGAAATTCCCTGTAAAGAAAGACCCATAAAGGTTTCCAGGCTTCAGTCCTCCTGCAAGCTCATCTTTACTGCCATGGGTGTGAAGTTGTTTCCCAGGAGTCCTAGCAGTGTGCTAAGACCACCTCTTGTCATTCTGGGCTGTTATATACAGTTTTCTTGTGTTCCTCACCAGCCACACATTTTCTCTTGGCTTTGAACTTGAGTGTATATTTTGGTGCCAACGTAATAAATTGTTCTTGCCATAGTTAGGAATTATACAGGTCTTCACTACTAGACCCTCTAGAGAATGCTAATTTGCTGACAAATATATTTCCTATATTTATTTCAGCAAATGTATGTGTTTGTTACTGAGGTCTCTGCAGGCTTTTGCTGTTTGAAGTCCAGGGTGAGTGTGGCCAGTTTACAGGCTCTTGGGCATTAAGCCACCAGAGCAATTCAAATCTTCCCAAGTCTTGGGAACTGAGCTGCATGCACTGGATTGAACGCAGCCATTTTCAATGGTCTAATTGTGTTTATATTCAATAAAAAGGGAAGAAGCTCATTTATAACTACCAAGGCTGTGGCCAACCTGCATCTCAATTTAATCATAGGTTTGTTCAGGCTGAAACATGTGTTATGTATTTCTATGTTAGAACTTCCCTAATGAAGCAATTTCACTCTGACTGCTAAAGGGGCTGGCAGAGATTTAAATTAATGTAATTTTTGTATTACTATCAAATTCAGTTTTTTTCCCTGAGCCTCTGGGCTTTGTAAAATCACGTTCTTGATTTCTCAAGTCTAAAGCTATAAAACTCACATCTTTAAGGCACTTGCTAAATTCCATTATTTCCTCAATCATGTTATAATTAAATGAAAAAATGTTTTCAATTATAGAATTGAGAAGCAGCTGGAACATTTTAGAATAGTCTTTACCATGATCTTATAAAGATGATAATGGCTGTTACAGCAGGTTAATCATCATTTGTCCTAGGTGCTGTTTCATTTTCTATGGTCTATTTTTAGATAGAAGGTGTGTGGGAACCTTACAAATAAGTTTTAAACTGCGCAATAAAGTGAGCCTTGTACTTTTTTTTTTTCTTTCAGAGACCACAAACTAGTGAAAAGAAAATAAACTCAGCAAGAGGGGCATTAAGTAAGGAGCGGGATGATGGTTTTGTTAGCTTGACATTGCTCTCTAGGGTCCAAAACCACTTTATATTTTCCTAGTTTTTAATATTTTTAAATATTGCCAGTGCTCATGTCACAAAGAAGAAGGTTTTTTTAAAATTTCTTCCAAATTAATCAATTTATTCTCACCGAGTCAGCTCTGGGTGAAGAATCCATAATGTTAGCAAGAGCCCCATGATAATCTAGCTAAAAATCTATGGAAGACATTACTGTACTCTTATTTTTAGTTCTTATATGTCTTCTGCAATGCCTGAGTGATTTTTGCACCATGCTGTGGTAGAGATGGTGGTATGAAATATGTAGACAAGCTTCCCTTGGTCCTGGATTGTAATCTTCAAAATTATTTCTCATCTTCTGCAGCTGAGTAAGTGAGGTCACATTTAAAAAAGGAAAAAAAAACCAGACCTGAGATTAAGTCAGAGAGAGTGAAATGTGTGTAAAGTTCCTTGCCAAAGAATTGCTTTTATAGACTGAAGATATACAGCTCCTTCATGCCAAACTGGTGTGCAACTGCAGTCTACAGCCAGCTCCTCTACACACTTGATTGCAGAAGTAGTTGGGGGTGCCTTCCAATCTCAGCGCTGAAAGGAAAGGAATTAAGCAGGGAAAACTCGATGGAAATATTTGGATGTTAAACAGAGCAGAGTGTATGCATAAGTCCATAAATAGCCTGGAAAGACTTTGCAGGAAGTATGCACAAGCTTTTATACAAAAGCTATAGAGTAAATCTTTCTTCCGTCAAATAACTGGGAGGTGATATGTGTTACCCACTATGTCTGCTGGTGAAGGCTTCTCTGTGATTTTAGTATCTGACCTTGGACATTTTGAAATTTCCCCAGGTAAAGGCTGAAGCTGCAAAAGGAGATGGAATGAATTTTCAACTCAATATTATTCTGTTCCAAAGCCAGGTTAATGTAGTGCTTTTGAAGTAAAGATGACTCTAGTTGTGATTTTCTCTCCTATCTTGCATCTGAAATCCTCATCTAAAATTCTCTTCATGCTTTCTGCAAGCTTTCTCTGAATATATCTGCCTTAAGGAAAAGTGAGAGGCTGGCATAAAATGGCATTTGGTTCTTGTTATTAAGGTGACATACCATATTCAGGTTTCTGACAGTTCTTAGTGCCCTAGTGAAAGTGTGTTTTACTCTAGAAAATGATCCTTGTATTACATGATTCTTAAAAATTAGATTAATTTACTGGAGAGAGGGGGTAATCATGTACAGGAGGTAGACAAAAATCAGATAAACGTTGGCTGAAAGGGAGCTCTGAAGATCTCTGCTCTGACCTCCTACTTGAAGCAGGGCTAGCATAAATGCTGGAGCATCATTGCCTTGTCCAGCCTAATCTTGAAAATCTCCAAGGACAGAGAGTCGGTCACCATTCGACCTGTTGCACTGCTGTACGTTTTTCGCAAGTTTTCCATCATGTCCAACCTGAACTTCCTAAACGACAACTTGTTACTGCTGCTTTAAAAAAAATCCTGGGGGGAAGATACCAACAGAAGTAATTTAAACCAAACAGTCTGGCATTCAGCAGGGATTATTGCAGCTATGTGCTTCAAAAAGCTGTTGAGCCCAGTCTTCTATTGTAATGAAAATGAGAATATATCTAATCTGCATGGATTATGGGGGCATCCACAAGAGCAAAAGAGTTAATCTATATGCATCACAGTATATTTTTTGATTTTACCTCATGTGTCCTTTCTGGACAGGTTCCTAGAGACTCAAGAAAGACCTAAATGATTTAGCAGTTTTGGAGAGATCCCTTTACCTAGAGGAGTTGAAGATCTTTTGAACGCTAAGAAAGTCTGAGCTTTTTGTGCTGTTCGTTTATTGCCCTGATGCTACAAAGAATTTAGGAAAGATTTTAATTTTAAACTAACCCCGTCGTGTGTCCTTGAGCAAAGTCTGATGTGTTACAGATAAAGATATTGCCTCTCTAGGCAGGCTATCTCAAAGGATTGCAAGCTCATTTAGGAAAAGTTTTATCATTTTAAAACTGTTCACAACAGTCTTGTAATAAAGTATTTTAGTTAACCTTATAGCCTTATTTTTCCTTTTTTTTTTTCTTTTTTTCTTTTTATGGCTGTAGAAGATATTTTTCCCGTGTGGAGATTCTAGATTAAGGATAGTAAGAGAGTGGAGGGCAAGTATTTCAATTTTCAGGAGCTTTAATTTAGTAATGAGACACTGACACTTTCTTCCTCCCGGCACTCAGGACAAGCATAGGACTGCTTCACAATTTGTGCATCTTCATTTTCCATCCACACTCAAGATGTTATCAGTACCCAAGGCTTAAAGACAGATGAGTCAACCATAGGACTCATCATGAGACCCATAAGCTCAGCAATTTTCACAAACTTTATTGTTGATACTCCCCAACAGCTGCAGAAGTCCTCAGTTTACCTGTGATTTTGGTGCTAGTTTTGTCAGCAATATTTGCATACTCAAATGGCTACGGTGTCTCCAAATTATTTGCACTTTATTGCCATACTTTCTAATATTAGTTAATCTCTATGGCTTTTCTAAATGAAGTGAATATTTGGTATATATCATTAAGTTCCCTGTCATTTCTAAAAACACAAGGGGAAAGCAGTCATGTTTACTTGAAAAACATTGCTTGTGCAAAAAAAAAGCAAGCCACCATGTTCAGGGAATTAGTCGACATATGTGCCAGTAACTATATGGGAATCCAGCCGACTGGATTTGTGTCCTTAAGAGCCCCGTGCCAAGAGAGCAAGACTTGCCAGTCTCCAAACTCATTTCGGGTATTCAAAGTCAGCTGGGTTATCTCTGCGCAGCACTGCACTGCCACATAGGTAAACCTTTACATTTTAGATTTATCTAGGGTAAAAAAAATACACTTTTCTCAGAGGCTATTTTTTTTGTGAACAGCAGATCTAATTTAATAATGCGAGATGTTAGAACTATACAAAAGGATGGTATTTATACATCTCAGTTCGCATAATTTAGTGGATAATATTATACATGATCAAATCCACTATACCAGATTTCATCATGGTCATCAGCATGTATTTCATCTCTTTTCTTTATTATGAACATGTGATGAGATTTATGGATTATGAGAATAATCTGGTTTCTTGTGTTGACAGAGAAGAGCAGGAGCGTGGTCTCATCCAGTACTCCGACCACAAAATGAGCAGCCCAGTTGATAGGAAGCACATTGTTGATGTGCACAGATCACCTTAAAATGAAGGTGGCATGGTTGATGGTAGGCTTTGATAAGGCTTTGCTAGAATTCATTTGCTTGTAGCACTGGAGACTTCTGCTAATTACTGCCCTGACTCTTTGCAGATATTCCCTCCTGACTTCTTCTGTGGTGTTTTATGGCTTTTATATGGCATTGACTGCAGTGAGTCCGGACCTGCCAGGGAAGGGTACACTCCAAGAGACATGGTTTAATTAGGGCACACTTTCATTAGTTTATTCATCTGCAATCAGACAATAACTCATCCCTTGTAGGTCACGTCATCTTTTTTCAGTGCCCTCACTGTTTCTAGTCCTAAGTGTCTCTTGCGGGAGCTGTAGGGACTAATGAGAGGGAGGTCTCGGGCATGGGTTTCTCAGCTTCTGAAATAGAGAGTGTGAGTGGGCTTCACTGAGGTACCATACATGGTACATATGTGCTCAGCAAAGGCTGAAGGACCTCAGTTTTCTTCATGTCCTTCCTTGCCCAAGGAAATGCTGCTTATCCAATTTAGTTGTCCATTTCCACCTCTCTGTTTTTCTTCTCTTCTCTGTCCAGTGGTAGGTTTTAAGCCTTTATGCCAGCTTAGTCCAATTTTCAAGGGAAAAAATTAAGGTATAAGTAGGTTCCTACACTCATTCCTAGAACAAAATACTGTCCTGGGTTTGGCTGGGACAGGGTTAACTTTCACAAGAAACCGGGAGGGGACACAGCCAGGCCGGCTGACCCAAACTGGCCAAACAAATGGGGTATTCCATACCATGTGCTATCATGCTTGGTGCTGAGTGGGGGAGCTGGCTTGGGGGAGGTTAACTGTGGCTCAGGAGCACCCTGGGCGTCAGGCGGTGAGAGAGTTGCTCTGTGTGTTCCTTTGTTGTTGTGTATTCTTATTGGTGGTGGTGGTGTTACTATTCGCTTCCTTTGCCGTTCTATTAAACTGTCCTTATCCCAACCCATGAGTTTTGCCTTTTCCTTCCCGTTCTCCTCCCCACCCCACTGGGGAGAGGGGTAATAGAGCAGCAACATGGTGGTTTGTTGCTGGCCAGGGCTAAATCACAACAAATACACAAAATTATTGGAAATGAGATTTTCTTTCTTTTGCCAGTCATGAAGTATCATGTTTGCTGACCCAGGTCCGGAGGAGCATATGGAGATTGTCACTGACGCCTTGAGTTTTGAGCTGTAGAGGCATCATGTGGCTTGTCCATAGGTTACTGTCTGTCCTAGTCATCTTTCAGTAATACAGAACTGGAGAAGCAGTTTTGTGTTGCTTTTCCAATTTTCATTTGAAAAAGTAAAAGCTTTTTCATGTTGTAGCCCGAACAACAGAGGTGCAAGAGTTTGGTTTCTTCTCTGCTTCAGCAGGTCCTGTCTTTGTAAGCAATAGGTCTCTTGTGATGGCAATTTGGGCTGAATAAGCTGTAAAGAATCAGACATGTAACAAATTACTGTGATTTTGTTCAAATAAAATGTTGTTGTAATCTTGATTTAGATAGCTTAAACAAGGAAAAACTAAACACAAACCCCAAGTTCTTAATCTGATTGTTTAGTTCTGTACAAGTTACTCAGAAATCATCTGTTTTTATTAGCTAGACTTTGATCTTAGATTTTATTCATGCTATTTAACTGGATTAAATTCTGCTCATTAATATGTTTTGAAAATTAATTTTTTTACTAATAATAGGACTTTGCTTCCTCTAAAGTCTTTGATTCTTTAACAAGGTTAAGATGTCAATATATCGCAAAATGAAGTAAATATTTGAGAGAGTTTGGGTTTTTTCTATTCCCCTTTTGTGTTTATCTCTAGTGACTTATTAAATAATATGCTAAAGTGCAGCTGTTGAGTCCTTCATGAAGAAAATGGGTCAAAGACCATTTCATGTGGCTCTGTATGCCAATTCTGTTGCTGCTGCTCTGCAAATTACTTTTCTGCAAGTAATCTTTGCAAAATTGTGTGGTTTGCTATTATTGATATCCTTTTCAAAATGCTTTCATAAGACCCTATTAATGTTTACCAATTTTTTTAAAAAAAGGAAAAACTTAGAAAAGCAACAATATACATGTGTCGATATATAAACATAGGCATCTTAGTACGTATGAAACAGTTTATACTGTTCAGAACTTAGTAAAATGTGACACCTGCTCAATTCTGCTGCAACACTTTATTTTAAGGAAATCTGTATGCAAATAAATGTTTTTCTCTTTACCTGTGGAAGTTTTGTTGTCTTTCAGCTTTGTCTAGCTTCATATTATCTGATCAAGTCTGGTGGATACATACCTTATGCAGAGTAGGTCTGCAAGACTCTAGTTTCTAGAACTCTTCTGATTTTCCCAAGATATAGTTGAATTGTCCTTGGATGTGATAAGTAACATTTAGTATATCTTAAAGACATTCTTGTTTCCCACTGGCTGATTAAAATTGTAATGTACTGTGTGTAGCAGGATACCAGTGCACTTTTAAATGATAAAGTTGGTCATTTCATACCTCTGGGTTGTTTCACATAGGGAATGTTATTAATTACTTGCTAGTGAGACCCTAGTTCATTACAATAATTCAGAATAAATTACCAGAACAATTGGTTTAAATCATTAATAGATTTGGCAAGCAAGTAAGTAGTTACATCCTAATATCAGCGTTACATCACTCAGATTCTGCTTTAGTTGTTCATTTCATCCATACTAAACTTAAGCCAATGGAACTGGTCTTCCTCTCAGTAAAGGTTGATTTCTAGGTATTGTTGCCATCTCAGTCATGGAAAACAGGCTTCTGGAGGCCTGTGAGAAGCTTCAGCCGCTGGTGATGGACCCCACTGCATCATGCGGGGTGGAATATTGTGAAATTCAGCATCTTTGCCTCTACCAGCTGCAGGACTGACAGGTGTTATGTGATGAGTATTGGTCACTTAAGAAAAAACAATACAGCTCAAAAATGTTAATGCGTTTGGATTGGCTTCTTTTTTGGGTCCCTCGTGTGCGTTTGGATTGGCTTCTTTTTTGGGTCCCTCGTGTCCCTTGTATTTTGCCTTTTAGTGCAAAATGTGCCTTTTTTCCCCCCACACTGGCTCTGTGCAATGATGGAAGAGCAGAAAAAAGTGCAATAAGGTGAAATTAAAACTGGTGAACATTTGAAAGATGATAAAAAATATGGAATGAGTGGAAAAAGGGTGGGGGGAAAAAAATAACCCAACGTTACAAGCATAAGTAGGGGGAAGTTTTTGTAACTGTTGCTATACAAGAAGTGTAAGGGACACTGCAGTCATGCCTGCACACGCAAAACACCCTAGCAGTGTCATTTGCAGGACTTTTAAGACTTGGTAGTTGTAAATTTACAAGTAAATTTTGTTATAGAAACTGCTTACAAGGCAGAGAGCTCTGCTTTCACACCATTGACTGGAGTTGCCTGCATGGGCCAAACTGGGACGTCACTGCTTCCAAGCAACCAAAAAGCTCCTAAACATATGCTTCTCAGTGCGTTCCTTCAGATGTTGTGTTTTATTGGATTTTGTTTCCCAAGCAGATGGCTTCCCCAAGGGACAGCACAAAGGCGAATTTCTCTGCCTTGTAAAAAGGCAGAGCAGACCTTGCATCAGATAACAGCCTACAAGTACCTGACTTGCAAACATTCACACCCCGATGTTGCCAATAATCCCTCTGTTTCCCTGAAGCAATATGGAAAGCTGATTATAATTAATAAAGAGGAGGGGTTTTTTGTAAAATGTCTCATCCTGGCTGTGAGTGCTGATGCTTTAGTAATTGGTATTTTACACTTTCAAGTGTTAACACCTGGATGAACAGCTGAGGTGAGGATGCCACTTCTCACAGCTGTATAGGCAGACTCCCAAGTTCATCTGCCACCTTCCTCAGCGGTACCTGCTTTTGGAAATGTTAGACCTTGGCTTGTATCTTGCTCACCAACAAAGATGACCACAAAGGACCAAAGGAAATTGTGTTCATGTGGGTTTTGTTAGCTGTTAGTTGTGAATCTGGGTGATATTTATCAGCAAGTGATGTGGTATTATTATCTTTGCATATATTTAATATGAGAAAATAATGTGGTGTCATGCATCTTTTGTAAAGTCCTGCTAATATTTAGCTTTCTTCTGCATTTAGTGAACATGTGGCTTTAATATGTGTAATAAAATGATAGTGAGGGACTCAGATCAAGTCTTTTAATAAGATAGCAGTGGTACATAGATA
Organism: Opisthocomus hoazin; assembly: GCF_030867145.1. Taxonomy (NCBI): domain Eukaryota; kingdom Metazoa; phylum Chordata; class Aves; order Opisthocomiformes; family Opisthocomidae; genus Opisthocomus; species Opisthocomus hoazin. Next base: position 57,352,687 of record NC_134419.1, on the reverse strand, counting down.
AAGTTTGGTAGAATTCCTACTGTTTAGTTCATTTGATTTTTTTTCAGAAACCAGGAAATTCTTATTTATATTTTAGAACTGAAGAGTGAAGTGAAAACCTATTTTCTTATAGTTACTTACCAGAGCCTTTTTCTGTGGGACCTAAGAATTCATATCAACTGCTTTCTTTCATCGCTGTCTATGTGTTTCTGCTATGGAGTAAGTGAAACAGGGCTTAGCCTGTAATACTCATTTTAGAGTATGGCCCAGGGACTCAAAATAGACCCAGCCCCCAGTTCGAAGACATTGTCACATGCAAGCACATGCAAAGAATGCTGAATAAAAGCCATTAACAATTTTTTTAGGTTCAACTTATTGGTGTAAGCACAAAGCAATATAATGTTGCTTCATAAATTTTTCTCAAAAAAAAGAAATCTACATATTTTTCAAACAATGTCTTTGAATCAAAAAGTTTATTAAGTGTTGACCTATGAATGCGTTTATGGATGACTGTGTAAGGCTAAGGGGAATCCTTCCTTGAAACACGCATGTGAAATTTCAATACTCTGGAAAAACAGTAGCTTTTATCTAAAACTTTGCTATGTCATGAATGGACCAGAATTTCACATCTTTAGAAAATTAATTGAGCAGAAATTGCATTTCCATAGAGATACTGACATCCCAAGAGCACCTAATAGTACTATTACTGCCGAGCAAGAAGATCCATATTGGGAATGTTAGTATAAGAACACTTATAAAGAAATGTAATTCTTAATTTCTAGATGACTTTCACAGACTACTTAGGCTACTATGTTCAAAAACCGTCTATATAATTCAGTCATTGACCTCATTTCTATAAGTAGGATTTCTGGGCTTCACACTGCTCTGATCACTGCAGGCAAGATGAAAGCTTTAGGTAGATGAAAAAAAAAAGCAATATCCCATTCTCAATCATTTATGCAGGGTTTGTATTTTGTGGTTATAGAAGATTACATAGGTCATAATATAGTAAAATAGTACAAAGTAATCCTTGTCATAGTCATTTTGTAAAGCTGTATGTAAGTTATGAAAAGTGATACCCATAAATTACAAGTATAGCTTATTTGAAATTCTGCAGTGCTTTTCTGGCATTTGAGCTAAATAGAGATTGTAGGGAAGAAAGCCCAGGTATTCTTTCTGTTACTATTGAGTGATATAAAAAGGTTTCTTTTTCATGTTCTGTAGAAGTTTTAACTAAACAAGTGGGTTTTAAGCAATTTGATATGACAACAAACCATCAGCAAAACCCTAGTGCTTTGTTTTAGCTAATGTAGGTTTTCTTATTAATGGGATCTATGCCGAAATTCTAATCCTACCTAAATTTTCTCCCTTTCCAGCTCTGGATAGATATGGTTTTCTCTATATATAATGAGGTAGAATGCAGTTCAATGTTAAATCAATTAAAAATGGTTGGAAACCAACCTGCTTCAATGTTCTCAATCATGTCATTTAAGTTTTGACTCATTTCTTCTTCAGCCAGGCATTTTTTTTAAAACCTTTTAATGCTTTATCCAATTTCATTAAGAGATTGCCCCTTGTAACACTTGAAGTGGTTTAGTGCGGACCTGTTACAGGAGGAGCTTGGACTTGCATTGGTTGCATCTGTGGGCCAAGTCACTCAGCTCTCAAAATGTTAGAATTTATGGTTTCATTTCATATCCATCTATCATTTAAAATTCAGATTTGAATTAGAAATACAATATGTAGTGGGGCATGCCTGCCTCACCAAAAGAGGTATGGTCTTAACTTGATTTATCTGGAACTTTTTGATGTGCTAGGGCTGTTGCATGGGACTGTGGCATGTGAAGGGTTTTGCTCCAAATGAAGCTGATGATGGTCCAATAAATTGTACATAGACTGGAGGGCTAAGAAGCTGGAGAAGAGCTGCAGTCCTGCTGTGCAGTACCTTTGCTCACTGGATGAGTAAAGGAAGGGGAGAACAAATTTGCACCTGCTGTTACTTACTGATGCAAGTCATTCTGCTGTTTCCTGTGTTCAGTGGCCCCATATTCAAACACAGTGTTGGGATTCATCACAATTTGTTCTTAAATAGCTACTTGGATGATATAAATTATAAAATAAGGAGAAAGTTTCTTGAAGGGTTATAAGGGTTTTAAAGTATGGCTATGATAATTGCTTAGGTTTTTATTGTGCATTCCCCAGTGCTGGCTGCTGAATCTTCCACCTTGATATTCAGGTATTCATCAGCACATGCCATATAAAACTCATATAAAGTCATATAAAACTAGCCCTCAAAGCCCTTGAAGCGACAAATTCCATTATGTCAGGGTGGTACACATCCACTCAGAAGAAGACCGGCCACTCCACAGTACAAAAGAGCTGGTATAACATTGTGCTGTTGAGACCAGCAGCTGTTGCTGTCGTACAATACCTTTTGTTGGGGTTGTTCAAAGCAGTAGCAACATTTATCAGCATGCCGCCACCAGTAGGAGACGAGGCCAGGAATGAGAATTGACTGTTTCCCAGGGGGTCCTTCTGACTAACTCCTTGAAAAGCTGGAAGTGTGCTTTCTTAAAGTTCCTAAATTTCTTAAAAATTGCTCTTCTATCACTTCTATTATAGTCCAGCAGCATAATTTCCTGTAGGTCAGAGAGGTGTCACCCCCATCAGTGCCAGAAACAAATTCATTTCTTTCCACATCAGTTTGATTCCTTGGCTAGGATTCTCGTGGCAACAGAGAGCTGGTCACAGACTCTCTTTGTAATTCCCTTAGACGTGTCGGTTGTAAAACATAATTTAAAGATTTTTTTTAAACAAAAAAATTTTGTTTTTATCAACATAATTTACTTCTAGCAGTTGTAATATTATCAGTTAATAAATATGAGTGATTATTCCTTTTATAAGGATGTGTTTATCAGAGTTCATTTTGATGCTTTTCTGCAGCTGCTGGATGGGGCAGAGTCGTGGATAGTCAAACATTGTATCTTGGATTCTTGCTCTGTGATTCCTTGCTTTGGTTTGGTTTTACTAAGGAAATACATTCTGGAAAACAAGATCTGCAAAATCCTGTGGTAGGGAAGTGTCGCATCCTATGTGTGGAACGTATTGTTTAAGACCAGTAATCTTTGTTATTTGAAGATTAGGCTGTTTTTCAAGTTTAAGCTCTATTTTCAATAGACTGTTATTGATTGATCTGGTACTTGTAATTTTATCTTTTCTAATCTATTTTCTTTAACTTTAAAGACTGTAAATGAGATGTTTGGTGTAATACTTCAATTGATGTTTTCTGAAATACTGCATGTCTTGTCCTCATCAGAGGAGCACAGAGCCACTTGGGTCAGAAGGGACCTCTGGAGCTCCTCCGGTTCACTCTGCTCCTCCAAGCAGAGCCAGCTGTTGTTTTCTTCATTAAACTGTCTTGTGACTGAAGTGTGATCAGGCCTAGTAACTGTGAGATTTTTGTTTGGTTTTATCAAGTAAAAGCATGATTATCTTATTCTTTTTTACTAAATGAAGAGTAGGCATCAGAGGAGAGGTGGTTGTTACATAGCTGGCCGTGCTGTGACCGTAGGCCAAGATGCAGATGAAGGCATAGCAATTATTACAAATGAAAGGTAATCAAAACTTTACAAAGAAAGTAGATTCAGACTTAGGGGACCTCATTATCTCCATCCTCAATCTCAGACCAGTCTAGTTTCTGAAAATGAACAGGTGAATCTATCAAGTCACGAGTGCCGTCATAAGTGGGAAGAACAAGAAACATCGGGAGCAAGGGGATCATTATGTCTACTACAAGCTGGAAAATGACAATGATATACAATCTTTAATTATCCTTTCTTTCCAAATTGGTTTCAAAGGCTTGAAGGAAAATGTCACATGTTGTGTATGTGCAGGAGAACCCTGTTTTTCGACAAGGGAACCACAACAGGTATCATCTGTCTGGACTTGAACACAAGGTTGTATGTGGCACTGGGTGCAGGTGCAGAAATTAAACGACATTAATGGATTTCTAGGAATAAAAATCATGATATGCTATACAAAACCTTTAGCATGAAGAAGAATAGTAAAAGACAATATTTAAAGGCAGTGGGCCAATCTCTCTCACCTCAACTGACTGTGAAAATTAGAATGTAAATTAACCTATGGCATAGCTGCTCTTATAATATAGAAGTATCGGTTTCTACGGACACCAGGAACAACCAAAACCAGTGGAGTTCAGGATGTTTCCTGAAGGCAAAGGCAGCAACACCTGACTTAATACAAGATGCAAGAAAGACAAAACCATTATTCTTTCTGTGCATTGGTTAGTGCTTAGATGTCATGTCCTCTGCTTTTACAGGATGAGAACAAGTGTTCACTAGGACAAGCGGAGAGTCAGTACTAGCCACAAAGAACCATATGTATTTCTAGTGTAATTCTGCTTTCAGAGACAGCCAATCATTTCCTACTGAAATAGATTTAGAAAAATAAATACATCCATCTCCACAGTAATTAGCATTAACTACATAAATGTAAAATGCCATGCAAATGAAGATGTGTGCTGCACAGCTGCTTTGCCAGTAGAAGAGCAACGAAACACTCTGCATTGCCATCCAGGACAACAGCACGTTTTTCCAGAAACTCAGTTGTAGAGTGGTTTTTAAATCTGCAGAGAAATTACAGTTAAGAGAAATTACAGTTAAGAGGTGGATAGCACTGCCTGGAGCATCAGCAACTTTGGGGTTGTATTTGTTTTAAGTTGTGGTTTATTTTGTGTTGTGGTTACTGAATGAAGACTGCAAATGCTGCCTTGAAAGGACTTTCCCCTGCTCCTCTAGGCTCAGTGCAGGTGGAGCATGAAATCTCTTTTGGCTTTTTTCAGTGCTTCTTCAAAGTTTTTATCTTCTCCTCAGTCTGCAGCAAATCAATTTTTCAGATTTTTCACTTTATTTTCTAAGACTGTATTATGCTGCTTTCCAGAACTTACTTAACTGGGTTTGAAGGGGTTTTTTAGTAAATTTATTAGTGATGATAGAGCATAAGCAAGGGAGGGTTTAGCAATAGTTTTTAAATGTACTGTATCCTTCTTTTTTTTTACTAGTGAGATTGTTCATTAAGGTCTATGAGTACTTTCTAATGGATAAAAAATAGGTTTCTTGTGATGATGTCTTTCACAGGCAAAATATCTTTTGCTTTTTCTCTTTAGTTTGATGCAATTTTTTTTTAAGCAGTTATATTGTGCTGGTTTATGTTAGAAATGCAACCTTTCCATAGCTTGGTAGTTTTTGTGATTAGTCAGTGGTTGCTTGAACGGCGAAATCATGAGGGAGTGCTGTCCTGATCCAATATCGGGGAGGTTTCGATACGATCCCAAGGATGAGATTAAGATGCAAACAGAGTCAGATGCCATGCAACCTTGTAAACTTTATTTTGGTGAACTGGGAATTGGAGGTCAGACGAGGATGGCAGCGGGGGGAGGACAGGAGAAAGAAAGAAAGGAGTAAAGTCGAAAAAACCCCAGCAGGTGAGGAAAGGAGGGTGGGTGGGGGGGGGGATGGAATCGATTACCACCACCATGGATTCAACGATGTCCAGTGATGTCCGATCAGTCTCTGTGCAGGCGTGGAGGCCCTGGTGAGGACAAGGTCTGGCGGCAAGGAGGAGAGCAAGAGAGCTCCGAGGAGCATGTGCTGCCCTTTTATAGGGGCATTTGCCCATGCGCAGAGCATGTCCGCGTACATGCAGTTCATGCCATACGTGCTGCCTGCTTAGACAAGTCCTCTCTTGCCGGTCCACGTGCTACTCCATGCGCAAGCGCTTTCATGCAGGTCGTTGTGGTGGTTTTTTGGAGGCCAGGAAGAGACAACAATGGCAATGTCAAGACAAAACCACTTTGTAGTGGTCTTCTACAAGTGCAAACAAAGTGTCTGAAAGATGGGGAGGATTTCTAGTCCCACCTTCACACCTTCGACAGACAAAACAGGGATGAAGGTTTGGTCATATGTATTTTCTAGGCAAGCACAGATCATTTAAGATGTGGTTATAAAGTCATCTCAAGTGATCACATGGCTGTGTTTGTACCAGAGACTGGTCTTGAACTTCCCTGTTCCTTCTTGGCCATGTGTTGCCACCAAGTCCCTTTCCCTACAACTAGTGGTTACTGCCTGTGGAGTGAGTTGCACTGATTTACCAGAAAACTAAGCCTGCAGAAGGTTTGATATATCTTGGATCAGTTCAAGGTGATCACAGAGCTGAAGTATAAAATCTGCTCCCATCACTCCATGCACAGAAAGGAGAAAATAAGACTGAAGAAAATGAGCAGATTTACATATTTATTGATGATAAACTTGGCTACAATTTTCCCTTCCATGCTATTCCCACCATAAAATAACACATAGAACAAAAAATTGAGTACTCAGACTAAAATAGGGCTACATCAGCGCTGCAGACCGTGATGTTGCAGAGGGATGCTCTAGTTGGCTTCTCAGGCATTAACCTAACCATCGGAGGAGTTGAGCGTTGCAGTGTGGAGCCCAGCATGGGCTCATTTAGTCTCTGCAGCTCTTCTGAGTGCGGCTGGTACTCACTCCAGCTGTCTAAAAGTTGGGTCAAGTCTCTGTGCTACAGTTTAGCGCAGTGCTCAAATGAAAGCACAAGCTGGATGGGAAGCACAGGCTTGCAGAGCCTCAGCAGAGCTAATTGCATCAGCAGGAGGCTGTGAGAAGTTTGTGGAGGACACTGATTTCTCACAGGAGCCCTGCTAGTTAGTCTGGAAGCTATCTGTGCAACCTCACTTAACAAGATGTGAACAGGCTGGTGAAGAAAGAGCAGCAGTGACCACCTCCAGCTCCTTTGCTGCACTCGCAACAGGAGATGTCAATGCGGTCCTCAACATGGTTAGCTGTTGGTGTCCAGGGTGTTAATTTTTTTGTTCAAGTCCAAAATGACTCTCGCTGCTCTTGCTTATGTTGCTTTTTTTCCCATTTATCAGCATGACCTTTCATGCAGCAAATACAAGAAAGGGTTCGCTGCTGTTTTTAGCAAGGCCTGTTGTGACAGGACAAGGAGTAATGGCTTTATACTAAGAGAGGGTAGATTTAGACTAGATATAAGGAAGAAATTTTTTATGATGAGGGTGGTGAAACACTGGAACGGTTTCCCCAGAGAGGTAGTGGAGGTCTCATCCCTAGAAACATTCAAAGCCAGGTTGGACGGGTCTCTAAACAACCTGACCTAGTTGAAGATGTCCCTGCTCACCACAGAGGGGTTGGGCTAGATGACCTCTAAAGATCCCTTCCAACCCAAAGCATTCTATGATTTGCTGTAATTAGCCAAGCGAAACTTATTCTGAGTGAGACTGGGTCCTGACCTGGGTGCTGGTAACAGAGTGCTCCTGCACTCCCAGACACAAGGAGGGAATGACCAAGGTCCTGAGTCCACCCAAGGAGTCCTGCCCAGAGCAGCAGGAAATGGGCAGAGACTGGGCTAGAAACCAGGCTACAGCATCAGGCATGGTCCATTTAGGAGATGGGACACGAGCTACCTACATTGTAGATCCAAGGTCCATCCAAGAAATAGGGCTAGAAACAAGAGACAGCTCTGTACATACAACTGATGGTCCCAGACTGAGCTGAAATGGAGCTCCTGGACAATGGGCAGAAAATGTTGGGTGAAGGTCCCAGTGAGGCTGCTCAGGGCAATTAAAGCCTGTTGGCATGCTCAGGGCAATGACAAACTATATTAATATAAACTGAAGTCCTTGACATCAATGACAGCATTTGGGTGCTATAGAAGAAAGTCAAAGGATTTATGGAGTAACAGAGGGATGCAGTGAATTTGGCCTGCAGAGTAAGGAAGAGATGGGTAGCTGCGGAGGAGTTGGTAACATGGGGAAGAAGGTGAGATGGGCACAGTGACCAGGGTGGGGGCACTTGGATCCACTGACACAAGCAGAGCAATGGCCGTGTGAAGAGGTAGATCAGAGTATGGTGGAAACCACATGCCTTAGGTGAGATTGCAGTGACCTGTAGTATAGGGGAGTCAGAATTTGGTACCCAGGAAGCCTGGTGGCGAAGGCTGGTAGTGCCAGTCAAGGACAAGCAGTGGTGAATGATTAGCTGCCACGGCTTGTCATCTAGGTGCTGCTGCTGGCATCCATAAAGGCAAAGCCATAATCTCATCACAACTCCCCTTCCCTTCTTCACAGTGCTTAGGAATTTAACAAGACCATTGTTTAGAATACAGTTGTTCTTAAGAAAAATAAGTCATGAATTCATGATAAACACTTAAAAAATGTTCTCAACTGAAAAGGCCTCTTGCTGTTTGCAGATAGGCCAGATATCCTTGTGATGAGATGTGGTTTTGATAGCCAAGTACATTGCTTATCACTTCAGCGTGACAGAGGATGTTTGTCCCATTGCTCTCAACACACAAAAAAGCCAAGCAAAAAAAAAGAGCATAACAGTCGTATAAATACTTGAAGGGAGGGGAAAAAAATCCAGCTACGTAAGCACCTCAGCCTGTAAGAAGACTGCTTTGGATGCAGTCGTTTCCACTAGTCTGACTGAAGAGACTTCTGTGTTATTGTAGGGTTTGGGATATAAATACAGTAGCTACAGATAATAAGGTTGGTATGGCACAGTTCAGGGATGATCTGACCCCTGCCTCTACAGCAATCACATGCATGTGGCTTGACGACCACGCCAACACAATAAAGATGTTAGGCCAAATGAATGTGGCCTTGTTAGTTCTTGAAGAGAAGCCAGCTGCCCATTCTGGTAGTACTGAAGCTAATTGCTGCCTGTGTGCATTGGTTTACTCACCTATAAAATACATTTAGAGATATTATTGTATACTTTAGCTGCTTCAGAGATTTAAATGTGGTCATGTGAACCTCTTGCACTTGGTTTAGAACAACATTGTGTAAGTGCAGTGTTGATATTATTCATGTGTAGTAGATGTACCCTGTTCCTTCAACTCTCTGATCACAGTTTTATTTGATTTTAATATAGCTGAGTAAATAATGGCAAATTAGTAACTTAGTGCTTGTGAGTTAAATTAGTCGTGGCAGAGGTCATAGATTATTTCCTAAGTAGTTTGCAATTATCAATTATGGATTAAATATGGTGAGAATATACCAAAAGTTATCTGTTCTTTATTAATGTTGTGACCCGTGTGGTTCATAACCCTTTCATGTTGTTGCAGCCATGATTACCTTGCAGCCAGAAATTAGCAGAAGAGCCTGATTATGCCTTGCAGCAAGGGGAAAATCCTCATGCTGACTGTCAAAAGAACAGGTACCATCAGATTTATGCCAACTTCATGGTAGAAAGGCCATTTTTCTCTGCTTTCAGATCACGAGGGCACATACCTTTCTCTTCTCAGAATAGTTTTCAGAGGACACAACACCCTCTAGGTTTCCTGAGTTGCTGGCAGCTTATGAACATGTATGTAAATGTGCAGGTGGCTAGCAGGGGCTGATTTTACACCAGTTTTTAAAAATGCAGCAGAATATCTCTGTATTTTCAATACTTGTTGCCCCCTGCATCTCCCCATTTGCTTCCAAGGGGCAGGATTGGGTTCAATATTATCATATTATATATGATAGTGCCTGTCATAGTGCTTCTGCTTTAATTAATGCTATTTTTGGCACCATTTATCTTCATTACATCTAACAATATCAGCATAGGTAGTCGATAATGTAACACTTGTTAATTCAGAAGCATCACTATGTCAGATCTTTATTTCCAATTAAAATAACAGCAGCCATCTCTTGTGTAGTTTCTTCTGTCTGTAGACCCAGACAATCACACAGTAAATTAAATTATTTTTGTCATTGGAATGTAGGAATTGGGTAGTGAAATTTAGCCATATAGTGAAATACAAGAAATTTTCATATATCTAGAAATATATTCCTATACAGGAAAATAATGGAATGTAGGAATATAGGAATCAGATAGTGAAATGGCTTGTTCAAGGCTGAGCTGTAGGCAGTGGCGACGCAGACAAGGGAGCAGTCACAGTCCAATGTGGTATTTGTAACAGCGGTTGTTTCTCTAACTACATACAATGACTGCAAAAATTATGTATATATATGTCTTTAAAATTAGGACATTGGCATTAATACCAAAATAAATTGTATTTTATATAAATTGGACTTGATTTTCTATCATTCATGAAACTTGAAAGAAGGAGAAGCCCTCCAGGTGATTTAATTTTAGTGATATAACATCCGTCATTAATGTGAAGCAGAAAATAATTGTCAGACTTCACACAGCATCCTGAAATGATCCCAGCACATTGTGACTTGTTGGGAGAGTTTTGAGTTAAAACTTCACATAATCTTCGTAGCTGTTCGGAGTTTCATTTGCTTTCAGAAGTGTTAGTACACAAAGGACAAATCAGAATTCTTCTGACCAACAGAGTCTTGAAAGACCTGTTCACCATTTCTGAGTCCTTAACTTTGTAAATATTAAAATGAGTAATTAGGAAGGGCTTTTTTTTGTAAATCCTGTTATGCAGTCCTTGCCAGGACTTAAACCTTTCAGTTGGTGCCACTGGGAGTATAAATATGTTTTAGAAACATATTTAAGTAAGTGGTAATGATATGCTCACAAAACATTAAAAAAATTATGAGATGAGGTTGGTACATTTTTCTAGCCAGTTTGGAGAGTTGTACATTTTGCTTATATTGAATAAAAAACCTGTAAAATAGTATTTCTAACCCATTTTGTCTGAACAAACTGAGCTGTTGTTCTGTAAGAGATGTTTCCTTTTCACAGTAGCCATATAGCCTAAATTACACAGGTGTGCAACTGGTTGTGTGTGTGTTTTGATACATGCCTTCAAATTGGGGTACCCTGAAGCAAAATCTCTTTCCTATCATATTTAATTCCTGTTACAGAAGGTGTGATTTTAATACCTTCTCCTATGCAACTATGGGATTTTCGTAGATTTTATTCAATGCCATAACTCTTTTCAAGTGAAGCTTTTTAAGTTGCACATTGTATTAAGTTCACGTTAAAATTTTTAGAAGTTTAGTAGACTACATTGTATTTGTTAATTCCAGTAATGTATTTTTATAGTCAAAACCAATGGCAAATCAATGTTATATTCTTAGAAAGCTGAGGTGTTGGGAAACCAAACCTCAGTCTGCACGGGGTGTTTTTTCCCTGTAAAAATCAGACAATAGATCCAGGTAACTGGTACAGACCATGGCTTATACCATCAGTCATGTTGAACCACATCGCTGTTCTGTAGGTCTGCACTGACTTGACTTCAAAAATGGCTACCGAGAAAAATAGGAAAGAGGGTGCAGAGTGGCACATACTGTACCAGTTTAGGGTAGCATAAAATTAGCCCACATTTTTGCTTCCTTGTGTGTTAAGGGATCACATCATTTACAAGGATAGTCCTAGTGTTTCGGGTAAAACTTCCCACAGGTGACACCTGCCTTGATCAGAGTGTGTTTCCTGGGAAGAGCGATGGCCGTGCTACCTAACTGAGCTTGTAGGCTGCAAAAGGGCTATTGTCTGCAGAAGTATCTCAAAAAGTATATTTAGGATTGTTGAGAGGTTTTTATTTCTTTGTCTAAAAATGATGATGACAACCCATTTTTCTTTGACCGAGTACCAAAGGGCCTTGACCACCCACCAAGAGTAGATAGGTCATTGTCTGGTCCTTGGAGGTTGCTCTGCAGAAGCTGCAGCTGCCTGGGAGAGGTCTGTGGCAGAAAGCTCAAGTCCCGTGGGACTTATGGAAATTAGTGTTTAGATCATTTAAACTTCAGAATGGTGTTAATGAGGGCTTTCAAAGAAAAGATGAAAAGAAAAAATTAGATCTTCCCTGGTGGGTTTTAAAAGTTTGCTGCAGGAAGGCTGTCCGGAGGTTCCTAATTTGCTGATATTGTAGTTCTTTAATGCATTTTACCACTTTCCGGCACTGTACACTTGACCTTGTTATGGTATTTTTAATTAGGTTGATTTAAAGTATTTAGGACAAGGTATGTCAGAAAGAAGTGAAAGGAAAAAAATTATGGGCAAAATCAGGTAACAGCTTGAATTTAGTGGTAATAGCTCAAAACCCAGCATATCTACCTCCCTGTATTATTTTGTTGGGTATTTTCTGATTACACCATGACTTTATATGGGAGATAAAAATTATATTTATTGGGTATTTTGAGGAGCGGTACCCAAATTTGGTGATGTTCCGGAAAACCAACCCTAGCTCTATCCTTTAAAGAGAGGGTTTTGCCTACCTAGAGACCTACAACCATCTGTACTATATTTTAGCTTGAAATCAATTTTGATTGACAAAATGCCAGTCAGGAGACAAGCAGAAGAGGCTCAGCTATAAACATGGTACTTCATGCAGCAGCATACTTGCACCTCCTAATAAATGCTATTTTGTGCTGGGAGCCTGTGTCTGGGGGGCACCAATCCCAAAAGCTGGGCAGACGTCATGCCAAGGTTGCACCAGTTGTGTCGTTCTTCTGGGGAGACAGCAGAGCAGTGTTTGTTGGTGATGTAACAGCAAGTTTCAAGCAAATATAATGATATATTGTTGAATTAAATCATCCAAATACAGTTTCCATTTATTCGAAGAATTATATCAGCATTATTAAGAGGTTAGGTGTGGCAGGACCTGTGAGAGCCGGTGTTGGAACAGGACTCCAATGAATTAGGGGTTGTAGGAAGGTAAAAAGTACAAAGATGGGAATAATTTCAAAGATTTTAAAATCGAAGTTGGATTTTTACAGCCTAAGGTAAATTCAGAGAACAGAGGCTGATGTATGACCTTGTCTCTGGTCAAAGCTGCCTATATTTTTCATATTTGCGTTTTCCAACACAGCCTTATAAATAATTGGTTCAGTACACTTTTAATAAAAAAAGTTCCTGGAAATGGTTAAAAAAACATGTCATTCTTAAATTAAGTTGTTGGCAGCTTATCATAAGCAGAATTTTTGAAACGTTACAGGTTGTATGTGGTGAACTGGGCCCAAATTATAATGAGGAAAAAATATATATGCATTTCATCTCTTAAATAATATACTCATGTTTATGGTGATGTGATAAGACACTTTGCAACAGCGTTAGGAATGTGGATAGCATTGCCATCTCATTCCACCATGGGGTTAAGGAGCTATGAAGCGCAGTGGTACAAGGTCTTCTGCCCCGTTTTTCAGATGCGTGCTTGTGGCAGGATTCATGGGCACTCGTGTGCAGCCTTGTACCTCTTTGTTGCTCCAAAATGCCTTCTGCTTGTGTTTCCCAATGCTGCACCCTAGAAACGCCCCCCAGCAGCTGTGACCTTTCTCCGAGTTCTAAAGTTTGAAGCTGGAGGGGCTGTAAAATACCAGAGTTCGCCCAGAGGACAAAACATAGTAACGGGCTGGAAAGAATCAGGCATTTTCGTGGGAGGAAATGGTGGAGGCAAACGTTAGCGATGGAGTATATGGAGAGTGAAGGCGATTCCTCTGACGAAGAGTGCTGTTTCTCGGGAAGCAGTGATGAGTACTCCTGCGATGAAGTCCGGACAGTATCTGAGTCAGTGTTCGCAAGCAAGGCTTTCACATAATTACTTGTGGCATTTAGTGCTGTGCAGTTCTAATAATTGTTGCTTTTAATGCCTTGCACTTCTAATAATTACTTGCTACATTTATTGCCATGCATTTATAATAATTAGTAGCTACATTTAATGCCATGTGCTGGTGACCGCCTGTTGAAATATTGCCTTTTAAAACATGGACTGAAAATTTGTTTTGCTTGAAGGTGACTGAGGTTAATTCATAGATCAGTGGCATGGACCTGGTATGTTTGTCATTTTTACGTGTATGTGAGGTACTGTCAGTGTTTGGAAGTCTGAGCATGTGTTGTATTTCATAGCTGATGCACACAAAGGTTTAATGTTCATATAGAACTGAAAATATGTTGATTTTTTTCCTCTGTTTCTAGAAACTTGATGAGATTTTTAATCCTGCTTGCAGCCTGGTTGGTAAAGACCCCCTAACAGGAGAGCATGCGAGGTTTATAAACCCATTTACAATCAATTTAAACTGTGGAAACAGAAAGCTGCTTTCCCCTGTTGGTCCCTTCATTCGGTATTTGCAGGACGAGGGGCCTGCAGCGATGGCAGAGGGGAGTTTGTAGGCAAGGATGCACAGGTTGGCTTTGGAGATAACCAAAGACAGTGATTTCTTTATTTAACACTTCATATATGAACCACATCATCATTCATTTACAAAACCCTGTTTTTTCCCTGACTTTTGCAGAACATAAGGAAACCTCAGAATCGCATGACTTTCTGCATTACAAAAACCCCACCGTCCCTCTGGTTCAGGTGTTTGTGCTATGTGAGGTGCCCTTTGGGAAGGTGCCTTCATTCTATGTTAATTTTGAGCTGATTAAAAGGATGTATTAAGTAAAAGATAGTGGAAACCATAACAGCTACTTACGCATTTTAATCACTAATGTTAAGGTTTATTGAAAATGTTTTAACTGAAGCCACCAATGGCTGTATTTTACTTTTCTGTAATCATATAACTATAATATAGTAACTCTAATCATGTCTATAATCTATAACTATAAAGGTATAAACTATCTTTTTGTTGCAGAAAAGCATCTGAGATAATGGGACAAATATGTTAAGTTTTAACAGAAATTAATGAACAACGAAAAAGTTTGCGTACTCATTTTAATGTATTAATATACCAGCAAAAGTTGGCTACAGCAACTTAATGGCATATTAAATATTATCATTCCTTATCCTGTCTATATTTACCAAAGTTTGTCAAGTTAATAGGGATAATTGAATTGTCTACCGCTATTCAGCTACTTCTTCTACACGCTTTAAATTACCATAATCTTGTTTATCGTTATGGATAAATTAGCAGTAATACACGCTTAATTTCATCAAAAATAGACTCAAAGACAGTATTTGAATATAAGCTTGAATATTAATGTTTCTTTCATTTGTATTTCTGCTTGCTCTGTTTTGAATATATTAAAGATAGCTCAAAAGTAATTAAAGTTGATTGATGATTACCTTAAAGGGAGAGTGCACATTCCTGTATGAGTGCACATACACCATACTTTTTTTACTGTATTAGTGCTTAAATACCTCCAGTCTTTAAACAGGGGAAAGTCTGTTTCTAATAGCTTTTTTAAATCTCATTTTCTGCTTCAGTGGAAACTTGCAGTGTTTTTCCAGTCTAAATGAATTATGTGTGTTTGAAAGAGGTGGGTCTCTTTTGCCTGTAATTCACTTACCTTTTATATATGGAAAGGTTTGGAGTGGATTTGAATAAAACAGTGACTCTGAATCCCATGCATTTGTTTGGCCAACACAGAAAATGCAACGACAGCACCATAACCCTGATGAAACACCGAATCTGCTTGATTAGAATGAATTATCTTCATATTTTACAGCTTTTTTTCAAAAGCTCCATCCTAATCAGGCCCCTTTTATAGGCACAATCCCAGGCTCCTTCATGCTCAGATAGCAAATGCATAGTGTAACAGCTCTGAGTAGGAGCTGATGTCCTACTTAACTGGATGCTTCATATTCAAACACTGAGATATTATGTAGGTTTTTGGGGAGAAGGACCTGAGCAGAAGTCTAGATGTTCATAAATAAATCTATGCAAATAGCTAATATTCTGATAAAACTCTGTGCATGAATGTGCATAGTAAGAAACAAGACTGTGCCTGAAACAGATGAAAATCATTTGCTGATGCTTGGGTGGATGTCTTATTTACAAGGGCAACCTCTTTTTCTGCTCATGTGGAGTTTTTAGCTTTTGTGTGCTTGAAGTCTGTACAGATGATGAATATCAAATCAATGTAGGGAAAAAGCTGTGAAACCAAGAAATTTATTGTTGAAGTGCTTTAAGAATGCAGTATACTTAGAAATATAAAATGGTCATGAAAATAATATGGCTTACTGAAGAAACGTATTTTTGCTTTCAGGGAGGATGTCAGAACAGCCAACGTCATTGCAGCTGAAGCAGTAACTTGTCTGGTCATAGACAGAGAGTAAGTACCTCATTTTCCTCCCTTGGGGTGGGGTGTGTCTCCAGTTCACGCCTTTTACAGTTTTTAACTAGACCCTTTGATCATTTTCTCCAGAGAGGTCTTTTAATTTTGAGTAATATAGTAGTCACAGTATATATGTGTCCTTGATGAAGTAGAGGGAAGGTGCCCCTAAAGCAATAAGACAAAACTCAGTAGTGACAAATGCACACAATTAAGAAGTGTAGAAAGACAAAATGGAAATTAAGAAGTGCAGAAAGAAGAAATGGAAATAAATGGGGAGATAGCATTGCTGTGGAAACGGATCCGGGCATTATGGTGCAACACAGATTGAGTCTGTGTTGGCAAAATGTCATGAAAGGCATCAAACTTCTGGCAAATGTTACAGCAAGATGTTGTTATTCTATCCCTCGTGGGGATGGAGAGCCCTTGTCCAAAGGATGTAGCCCAGCCAGAAGCTCTGCAGCTCAAAGGAGATGGAGGAGACGAGAAGAGTGAAATACTGTCTTCTATAGAGAGCTTGAAGGAATTGCGGGCGGGGGGGGGGGGGTGTGTTTATGTGGAAAACAAATGCCTGGACTCCAGAAAACAGTTCTGTGAATTCAGCTGTTCTCTACAATTGGTGGGAATGGGATTAAAAAATGTAGCATTACCTTGAAAGTTCAACATGACTCTTGCAGTGGTTTTCCAATTGTGAGGGCAGCGAAGCACTATCATAGACTATCAAAAGGTATGGACAAATCTTCCATGGACAAAGAGAAGAAAAATCAACATAATTAGATAATTTAGTAAGCGCCAATTCAGAGAAATATAAAGCAACAAAGTAATTCATGCATTTTTTCTGAATGCTTCTACAAGGAATATTTTTGTTTTGCACTGTAAGCATTTAATAAAACTCAAATAACTAGTACTTCAGAGTCAGTCCTTACTGCTCATTTTACAGACTGTTTCTTTCCTTGCCTACTCTGCCTTTGTCTCAGTATATAATGCCCTTGAAATAGTGAGGAAGTACAGGTTAAATTTAAACTGATGAAGCTGTAGTCAATCTATACCAAAGATTTTAGTCATGCTCTGCAATTAGTAGCAGAGTAACACTATTAATAAGAATCCTATTTATAATGTAAGAAAAGTAATGCTATTTATAGCACTTTATAATTCAAGGAATGTTGTCCTGTGTCCTGACCAGTTCTGACTTTCTTGTCATAGCTCTTCTCTTAGATTATTATTTTACAGGCACACGGATAACTGTAGAAGCTAATTTTAATATGGAGAAAATATTATTAAGACTTCCTTAAACTGGGAAAATCGAATCACAGAATCACAGAATAGTAGGGGTTGGAAGGGACTTCTGTGGGTCATCTAGTCCAACCCCCCTGCCGAAGCAGGGTCACCTACAGCAGGCTGCACAGGACCTTGTCCAGGCGGGTCTTGAATATCTCTAGAGAAGGAGACTCCACAACCTCCCTGAGCAGCCTGTTCCAGTGCTCCGTCACCCTCAGAGGGAAGAAGTTCTTCCTCATGTTCAGATGGAACTTCCTGTGCCTCAGTTTGTGCCCATTGCCCCTTGTCCTGTCACTGGGCACCACTGAAAAGAATCTGGCCCCATCCTCCTGACACCCACCCTTCAGATATTTGTAAGTATATATTAGGTCCCCTCGCAGCCTTCTCTTCTTCAGGCTGAACAAGCCCAGCTCCCTCAGCCTCTCCTCGCAGGGGAGAAGCTCCAGTCCCCTCACCATCCTTGTCGCCCTCCGCTGGACTCTCTCCAGTAGCTCTTCATCTTTCTTGAACTGGGGAGCCCAGAACTGGACACAGTACTCCAGATGAGGCCTCACGAGGGCAGTGTAGAGGGGAAGGAGAACATCCGTCATCCTGCTGGCCACACTCTTCTTGATGCACCCCAGGATCCCATTGGCTTTCTTGGCAGCCAGGGCACACTGCTGGCTCATGGTTAACCTGTCGTCCACCAGGACACGCAGGTCCCTCTCCACAGAGCTGCTCTTCAGCAGGTCCACCCCAAGCCTGTACTGATGCATGGGGTTGTTCCTCCCCAGGTGCAGGACCCTGCACTTGCCTTTGTTGAACCTCATCAGGTTCCTCTCTGCCCAACTTTCCAGCCTATCCACGTCACGCTGAATGGCAGTACAGCCTTCCGGTGTGTCTACCACACCTCCCAGTTTGGTGTCGTCAGCAAACTTGCTGAGGGTACATTCTAACTCTTCATCCAGGTCATTGATGAAGAAGTTAAACAAGACTGGGCCCAGTACTGACCCCTGGGGGGCACCACTTGTTACCAGCCTCCAACTAGACTCAGCACGGCTGATGACAACCCCCTGAGTTCTGCCATTCAGCCAGTTCTCTATCCACTTCACCGACCACTCATCCAGCCCACACTTCCTCAGCTTCCCTAGGAGGATATCATGGGAGACTGTGTCGAAAGCCTTGCTGAAGTCAAGGTAGACAACATCCACGGCTCTCCCTTCGTCTACCCAGCCAGTCATGTCATCGTAGAAAGCTATTAGATCGTGCAGATGCTCTTCTGTTAATGAGGAAAAATAGCATTTCTTTATATCCAGATACACAGAATATTACAATATTTGGTTTGTTATTGTGGTATTGGTAAATGTTTGCCTACAGTCAGAAGCTGTTCTGCACAGGAGTGACGTGTGTCTTTAAGTTCGCCTAATGTTTTCTATTACAAGACAAGTCTCTGCTTAATCAAATGTAACTATTGAAGCGCAATTTTTATGCTCAGTGAGTGTCTCGATCTGAAACATTTCAGCAAAATTGATGTTGCAATTTCAAAGAACAAATTATGGGAAAATATCGTTTCCTTAACGGTCAATCCATTTCCATGAGAAACTGTAGATTTTCAGTCTTACTGACAGTAGGCATTAATATTACTCATTGGCATTATCTTGTCATCAGAATAGCTCTCCCAACTTCCTTGTAAAATTCTTTCCAAGACATACAGAGATTGTTCCACAGAACACCTGAGAGCTACACTGTTAAGACAGCTGCCATACTCCCATCAGGTCAACAACATGAACTGTAAGACTCACACCTTGGTATCACGATGAGTTATTACTAAGAGAAGTGGAAGACTGGTCTCTGGATTTGGCAACATTATGAGCAATTGTAGGACTGTTTAATTTCTGGAGGATTTTGGAGCTAATAATGCAGGAAACTTTCTTTATAGGGAAGAGCCGGGCCACCAAGCAAGCCTTGGGAGACTTGGGTTTGAGATGGGACGTTGCTTAAGCGTGAAAGGATGAAATAGCTTGTCTAAAATAAATTCTGAAACTCAAATAATATGTATTAAAATGCTACAGGGGTGAAGCAGTGAGAGTTGAAGGTATCATGCGGAAACGCAAACAGTAGTACATGATGGGTGTTTAATTATGGAACTCTCATGGTGTCGGTGCTACCTTGATTTTTAATTTCCTTGTGAAACAAGAAGGCCATTACAGTCACAAAAACATCCCAAAGACACCCAAAAAGCAGCATAGCTATTTCTTGCAAATCTATGTAGACATGCTTTGCAACAATGGATTTTCAGCATCCTTGTCTGATGTAGAAATGAGCAAAGTCATGATCTAACAAAAAAAATGACCTCAAGTGCAGCAAGCATTTGATGTGTCCCATGGACTTTAAGCCATTTTGTTCCCACTTGTCCTTGTCCTGAAAATATTTGTTATGAAGGACAACCTTGACATTCTTTCCATCTTGCAATTATCTTTTTAAGTCTCTTCCTTTACCAGAATAATGAATTTCAGTGGGATTTGGTCCTTAATGCTCTCTGACTTCATCAGCAGTCTCCACCACGCAGGAGGTGAGATGAAGCTGATCACCCAGCTTCATTCAAGCTGTGGGAGAAATTTTGGCTGACTTTGCTAAGGCTTAATGTCAGATTATACTGAGTTTCACTCCCATGTGGATGAATAAATATTGCTACTGAACAACCTGCGAGTTGGATATCCTTTTCTCTAAATTGGAGAGATATGGATTTAATGGATGGACTGTTTGTTGGGTAAGGAATTGGCTGGATGTTCGCATCCAGAGAATAGTGGTCAATGGCTCAATGTCTGGATGGAGATTGGTGACAAGTGGTGTCCCTCAGGGGTCTGTATTGGGACCAGTACTGTTTAATACCTTCATCAGTGACACAGACAGCAGGATTAAGTGCACGCTCAGCAGATTTGCTGACGATACCAAGCTGTGTGGTGTTGTCAACATGCTGGAGGGAAGGGATGCTATCCAGAGCAACCTTGACAGGCTAGAGAGGTGGGTCCATGCGAACCTCGTGTAGTTCAACAAGGCCAAGTGCGAGGTCCTGCACATGGGTTGGGGCAATCCCAAGCACAAATACAGGCTGGGCGGAGAATGGATTGAGAGCAGCCCCGAGAAGGACGTGGGGGTGCTGGTTGACAAGAAGCTCAACATGACCCACCAATGTGCGCTTGCAGCCCCAAATGCCAACCATATCCTGGGCTGCATCAAAAGCGGTGTGGCCAGCAGGGCAAGGGAGGTGATTCTGACCCTCTGCTCCGCTCTGGTGAGAGCTCACCTGGAATCCTGCATCCAGCTCTGGAACCCTCAGCACAGGAAAGACATGGACCTGTTGGAGAGGGTCCAGAGGAGGGCCACAAAGATGATCAGAGCCATTGAGCACCTCTCCTAGGAGTAAAGACTGAGAGATTTGGGGCTGGTCAGCCTGGAGAAGAGAAGGCTGTGGGGAGACCTTGTAGCAGCCTTCCAGTACCTGAAGGGGGCCTACAAGAAAGCTGGAGAGGGACTTCTTACAAGGGCATCTAGTGATAGGACTAGGTGTAATGGCTTTAAACTGAAAGAGGGTAGATTTACATTGAATATAAGGAAGAAATTCTTTACTGTGAGGGTGGTGAGGCGCTGGAACAGGTTTCCCAGAAAGGTGGTAGATGCTCCCTCCCTGGAAGTGTTCAAGGCCAGGCTGGATGGAGCTCTCCTGGTCTAGTTGAGGATTTCCTTGCTCGTTGCAGAGGGGGGCTTGGACCAGTTGACCTTTAAAGGTCCCTTCCAACCCAAAATGTTCTATGAATCTGTGACTCTGTGAGCCTTTAGGAAGATGTCCTTCAGCAATAATCTGAACACAACAGTGAAGATACAGGCTCAGTGCTGAACTTTTAATTTGGTTGTTCTTTTAAACTAGGTGAACTATTTCACATAGACTATGCATCATATTTTCTGATACTAGCATGCATGGTGTAGAAGAAATGTGAATGTGAGTGTTGATTGTGTTAAATGAGTGCTTTAGCTCAGTCTTTTGATAGCATTTTGGCCTAGACGTAAGAAGCCAGTAAGCAGTGGGAGTCAGTAAACTTGGGGAAGAAAACAGGGAAGGTGGTGGGTGTTCTTATGACATAGTAAGAAGGAAGAAAACACAACAGCGTGTAAGTTAATAGTAACAGGTGCAGTATATTTATTCAGGGAATGGAAGTTACTGAAGATCTGTGCATGTGATCCTTGAGCTAGAAGCTGTGTACAGTGAGCTGGAAGCTGCGTACAGACAATAGATCACTTGCTATGGTTCATGGAGGAGAAAACATGAGACTTTGGGTTGATTTTGAAGACATGGAGAAGTGGATGTGCATAGAACTGAAGCACTGCAAGGCACCACTTGAAGCGTTGCAGATATCAGCTGAGACATCAGTGGATGGCAGATGTCTCAATAAGGACCATGACTCTTCAGAAGTAATGATCACAAAGAGGGGGAAGCAAGAGCTAGCAGAGGGGAGGAAGGCATAAAACAATAGGTTTGTTGTGCTGGCGAATGAACATAAGCAGCAGGCTGTTACTGAACATGAGAAAGCAAGGAAGAACACCTAGCTCCAGCCAAGAGCTGGAACCTGTAAAGAAATCCAGGCTGTGACCATGCAAGGAAGGGAGATTTTGCAGCCGTTACGGGAAATTCTACAAGGAATCTGTTGCAAAACTGAGGATTGTGCAAGGAGGCAGAGAGGGCAAACTGGGCCCCCCCGAGCTGAGGGAGTCGTGGGCTTATCTCAAAACCAGAAAGACGTGTTGTGTGTCAGGAGTAAAGGGGCAAAGTTTTTGCAGCGATAGCGGAAGTAAGATGGAGCAGCCACACATGAAACAGCTGGAGAAAAACACGATTAAGGTAATAGAGATTCAATGGACTGGAACCTAATAAGGAGGAGGTGTCCAGCAAGGGTATCTGTTTTGGATCAAAATCGCTTTGAAGAAGATAATAAAGGAGTAGTAGTGAAGACACTCCTGGAAGTGTTTGGATATGGAAGTGTTTGGATATGAATAGCATAAATACGAAAAGAGAGAAAGAGAGATTTCTGGACCTGTGTCATTGTAAGTTCAAGAGAAGAGGGAAGAATAATTGCTACTAAAAATACAAAATATCAGATATTCCTGAATAAGATAGTGTAACAAGTAGTTACTGAAACAACAGAGTTGGTTGGAGCAGGTTTTGGCACATAATGAACGCGAAGTCATGAGTTGTTTTTTGGTAAGCAGCGATGAGTGGACCATGGAAGATAACCTTGGATGAGATGATAATTTGTTGATTTAGCTTAAATTGAATCATTTAAAAAGTGGGTCCGTAACTCTGATTCTCAGTATTAAAAATGGAAAATTGAGAAATTGGAGGAGCTCTTTGGGAAATCAGCTGGACAGGGGCACCTATGATTCCTTCATCTAATGGCCTTCAGTTCTTAGAAACCTAGATCATAGAAAGGCAACGCATTTAGGAAATTATTTATAAGGATTTAAAGGAGTTTGTGTCTGGAAACAGCTGAAGAGCATTGACTAGTTGGTTTGAGATTTCTACCAGTATTTAGAAAACCTATAGAAAATTAAGTGAGTGTCGGAGATGAGATTTCCAGGTGAGGCAGTTGCTGTGGTGCAGTTATACAAGCTCTACAGTGACTACATTGGGAGTACCGTTAATTTTGGTCACCCAAAGAAGAGGACTATGACAGCAAATAGATTATTTGTTATAAGATTAACAGTTGTCATCTTCCCAGAAAAAAATGGTGTAGTCCTACCTGTACAGGTGTATATCAAAGAAACAAGCTTAGTAATCAGCAGAAAAAATTTCCAGGGAATTCCACTTTATATTCAAAGTTTGAACATATCCATGCACCCATGCACGCTATCATTGAAGAGGAGGTTCTACGAACCTGACAGGGAAAGCAAAATGAGGTGGTGACAAGGCTGATGAAATGAGGATGACAGCTTTGCCGAGGAATCTCAGCATGGGGTGGGCTGGCGTCTTCTCCAGGCTTAAGCTTGAAGACTGGGTTGATTTAGCCAGGCTGTCTGGAGGGAAGGAGATGTTCTTCCTGCCAACCATGAAGCATAGACCCAACTGTGGGGCTTAGGAAATTGACTTGAAAAGTTCAGCAGAAGCCACATGTTGCTCATGGGAACTGTAAAGCTATACATCTGACTATTTCAAGAAATTTGTAGAAGCCTTTGGATACTTGGGAAGCCAGACAGCTTGTTGGAAGAATATAGTTTTCTTCTTATCAAACGTATGATCTAGATAAACTTATTAATATTTTATAGCAGTTGATAGTTGTCAGGTGTCTTTTATGCAGTTTTAATTCCAAGAGTAATTTTTCTTCACAATTCTTAGGCTTTCTATGTTTATGACTTTCTAAGATCTGATGTAAAATAAAATCAAGACTGTTGCTAGTTAAGTATTTCCTGTTGTGGTACTGCAGTAATTCATCCTCTGCGAACAAACTAATTGTGGGAGTTGCATGACATAGTTGCCTCCAACGTGTTTCAAGCTTGGCCCTGTTCTAGCTTGTCCTAGTGAATTTTCAGACTCCCTGGAGAGGTTATTAGATTTGTTGCAGAAGTACAGTTGGACTGACTGGGGAAAAGTTAACAGTTATGATATGCTGGATTTGATGGACTGGTCCTCTAGGAAATAATCTGTAAAACATCTTCTGATAAAAATTGTGTAGACACAAGAGGGACAACCTTGAGCATCTGTTCTGTAAATCAATTTGAATGAACACATACAGAAACACTTTACTTGCAGCTACTTTGTATGGACATAAAACAGGAGGAAAAGGTTCAAAACTCATTCCTAACATTTTGATCATCACTGGGACCCTGAGAGAGAAGTTGGTGCAACTTTTTCAACTTTTTCTTTTCCACACAAGCCTCTTGAAACTGAAAAAGCATTTGAAAATGTTCATAGGTTCTCCTGAACTGTAAGAATATTTACGTTGAGGTTGATTTGGATTAATCTTTTATTTTTATGTGATTTTTTTTCCTCCATATAATTTATTTATGTTGATAACAATATTTTCCTGGAGCGCTGAGATTTACCAGGTGTAAATGTTGTGGGTGCTGGGAGTACAGAATTGCCTAATGCAAATATTAGAGAGAGGAGCTGAAGGATAATAGCCACTAAAAGTCAGGGCACAGCTGCTGCTGATGGAGGCCAGTAGTGCTACAAACTACATGGTATTTGCAGATATGGAGTGCTAAATGCTGTTTTTTTCTGCTTATTGTATTCTTTGGTTGCACATATCAGGATGATACAGGGTTTTTTAAGTTTTTTTAAATATTTCAGATTTTCTCAGATTTTTTCACTTTGGAGTTTATGTTTTTGTCTGTATTTGAAAGCCTGATTTTGTTTTTTAGTGGGGATAGCTATGAGGTGTCAAGAAAGGCCACTGTATCGACCCTTTTGGCAATGAAAATTGGATAAAAATAAAATAAGAGTATTATCCTAGCATGACTAACCCTATACAAGCTGAGCCAAACTCTTTCATTGGAGATTTTAGGTTTTGCTGCTTTACTGTTTTTCCCAGTTGGAGTGAAGTTTATCCATGGAGAAAATTGGTTATGAGAAGAGACTAGAAAAAATGAAGATAGAAGTCTATGCAGAGAAAAAAAGAAGCATTTTTCTGATTAAATTCTTGGGGAAGTTGTGACCAAGATGATACTTCCACAGCACTGAGATAGGCAATAAAAAAGTGACCTAAGTATCTTGCTCAGTCCTAAGCCTTGCTGAAGATATTTTAATAAAAACTTAAGGATATTAGACAAACTGTTGTTACTCCTTTCAGTGACTTTTTCTTATTTGCCCATATAATGTTTCACTAGAACAATATTTATTTGCATTGCCAAAAAACTTAGGTGTTTAACCCTGCCACATTTTCCTAACTACATGAAAGCAAACCAAGCCTAGCTATTTTAAATTGCATTTTAAGTCTTAGCTTATGTATTATAGCATTCCAGGAGGATTACGGTATTACTGTGTCTCACTTAATGGCCTAAATATCTGTTTGTGGTGCAGCTGAGCATTAACATACACATCTTGCTTTGCTTTCACTGTCATGTTTCAAGGGTTTGGCTTCATCCTATGGCACATCTTCAGCACAAGAAAGATAAATCTTGATGTGTTGAATGAGCTGAATTTTTCATATTTTCACTGCAGAGTAAGGAGTTTTGGGTCAAAAAGATACCCTGGTGATTAACATGTCTTATTATTGAAAATTACAGCCTGCCTTGTTAAAAAAACCTTAATGCATTTTCTATTTAAGAGCAAAGGGGTCTTTCCCTTCTATTCCTCATTAATGATTTGTTTTCCCTGTGCTGCGTAAATGATTTCCTAGATTGTATCTTTTAAAATATTACAAATTAAGCAAAGTGGAAAACTCAGGGAATTTGTGTAGGTGAAGGATATTTCCAGAGCAGTGATGACTGATATTATGCATAAGGCTGTGCTGGAAAGGCCCATTGTAGCAAGCAGCTCTAGATATATATCAGTATAAATACCTCTCCCGACTGTGACCTCTTGCCTCATACTTATTACAATAATGGGTAAAACAGGGCTTTTTCCAGCTGCTGTTCATAAAGCAAAGATAATTAAGCCTCCTTTTGTTCCTCTGAAAGTCATGTCCTGGCTCACCATGTGCCCATGGGTTACCTCACTTAGGGTCAGGCACCTCCTGATACAGCAGGACACTTGAGTACCCACTTGAGACCGTATGGCCTGTTTAAGCTGCTTGGGCAAAGCATGAATGGAACAGTTTCATCGCACTCAAGGCCAAAGGAAGCCCGAAGTCACCCTGGTTAACCTCGTACGTTGCAAGATATTGCATTTCCCACAGCTGCCCTCTGCTCAATGTAAATACGTCAGGTCAATGATTTCTGCTCGTTGCTGTATTTTCAGAAACAGCTGTGTTTGGAGCTTTTCGGTTAGTAGGTTTTTCATCTGTGCCTCTTTATCCTGTATAATATGTGATCTGAAACCAAGTGATTTTGGGGGGAAAAATGCAAACAATCTGCAAACTGTTACCTTTATTAACCTGCCCTATATTTTCCTCATCTGTTCAATAGCATTAATTCTCTTTCATCCTAAAAGTTTTTGTTGACAGAGGGCCATATTAAATATTCTGTTCTTATTGTTAAAGATGTAAATATGGCCCTAAATGGTGATTTCTTTTTAAATTTTTTCAACTTTTCAATTATTTTTTTTTCAACTCCTTTGTAGCTATTTCTGTTCTTCAGTTCTGTGTTTAGTGCCTCAGGAGTGTCATGGATTTATAGAAGCCAGAGGACCTGCAGGACTTTTAATTTCTGAAGCCGTGACCTTAAGGCAGAGATTAGTCAAGAGACTGTAGTTTTCAGCAGTTCATCCTTTCAAATTAGCCCAACTCTTTTCTTACTTTGCCAATGGCACTTTCTTCAAAAAAGAAAACCTGTGTGTGACAGTCACTTTGGGAATGGTGGAAATGTGTAGTGGGGAACTATGCTTTTCACCTGGAATATTTTCAGTTATAGGTCTTAAATGATTTCAGTTATTGAAATTACTAAAAACATTCAAATTGTATTTCTTATTTAGTCCCTGATGTTGTGTAATATCACTACCAAAGACATCACAGTTTTTTGTTGGTTTTTTTTTTCCTCTGGAGTGTTGCTTGTTAGTTGACCAGGTGGTCATTGGGTGCATTTGTTGGAGTCCCTCATGATACAAAAAGATTTTCTAATTATTTTTCCAATATGTCTATGCTCTTTCTGTCTCCCCTGGGACAGAGGATGGTGTTAGGGGACTGCTCAAGCTACTTGCAGCTTGTACAGAAGACAGCTCAGTACAGAGTATATCAGGCACTCCTAACATTTCACCCCATCTTACTCAGTTTAACCCAGTTAAAGCCAAATTTCCTCTTAAATGTCATTAAGCAGTTTGGCTTATGACAATGTATTTTCCTTTCTGCTCTCACTTTCTTTTCCTTCTCTACTTTTTTTTTCGCCCATTTTATTTCTCTCTGCTGTGTTTTTGGTTGCTGTTTCTTGTAAGATGAGAAAGCTAAGATATAGAAATAAAGTTTATACTTCATTTTGAAAGCAGAGGGATTTTTAGGGTTTCTGGTTGGAGGACAAGGATATGGTGGTGGCACCTCACTGTCATGAGACTTAGGGCCACAGTGACAGATTTACTCTACAACTCACATTGGAGGGAGGGAGAGCTTGAGCAGCAGTTGCAGGGGATTCAGTCCCTAGAAAAGGTGGATAAATAAGTTTGGATCTTCTTGGCACTGGTTATTGCATTTCCACCCCTTCTCCAGCATGTCTGAGGCCAGGTTTCCCAGAAGATGCCTGGTCCTGGCCCTGGCCCTGGTTTGGCCGGTCACGCCCATCCCCAGCATTGAGGGGTGGCCCCTGGTTGCTGCCAAAGAGCCTCATTGGCTTGCCTGACTCCCAGATGGAGACTCTTCCTCTAAAAATAGCCCTTTATTTTTACAGCTCCTTCAAACATCTGATTGGCGGCCTAGATGACGTTTCCAATAAAGCCTATGAAGACGCAGAAGCAAAAGCAAAGTAAGTATCTGCTCATTGTGTTCAGCATTAAATCTTAACTTTGTTTTTATTGATGGTACATCACTGTAATTTAAAAAAAACCCTGCTTTTTTCCTCAACATGATAGTGTAAAACAGTTAAAAGTAATGAATGAGGTGCTTACTCTGAATTTTCCTCCGGATGGGCTTGCTTCGGTCCCCCTGGCTCTTTCCATGAATATGGGAGGACCAGAGAGAGATGGGTCTCCTCAGGTCAGTGCCCAGAGACGAGTGGTCCCAAGGTGCATCTTTTTCACAATATTTCAGTCCACAGAACTGTTGGATCTTCAAAATTTATCACAAAATATTTCTCTTGAAATGTTTTAAGGTGAGAAATTACCAATCCTGGAAAGCTCAGACACTGAAGGAAATTGTTGTTGAATATGTTTAGTTTCTTTAGAGAACTCTGTCATACATTTTCACAAAATCAAAACATATTCTGAGACAAAGAATGGGAAATTGAGTTTTTCATTTTTGAATGAATACTAGAACTACTTTGACGCGAAGGAATATATTCATTTGAAGCCCTACTATAAATATTCATTCCTTTCAGAAGTGAACTGTAGTGTATTTTAAAATATTTCCAGAAAAATTGCACTCTTCATTCATTCTTGATCTACAATTTGTTAATAGGAAAACTTTGTTATGTCTGTCCTTTGATTCTATACCAACAATAAAGCTTCTGAAGAGGAACATGTTCTGATTAGAGGGATGTTGAATATAAGCCAATATGATTCAAAGGCAAAATTAGTTTCAAAGAACACTGAAGTTGCTCTGTAGAACATTATTTTACTTTTCCTCTTACAAAATTATTTTACTTTTCTTCCGTTTTCTTTATTATTATTACCACATTGAAGAAGAGGTTAGATGTTTTCTCAAAGCTCCGTGTGACTGTTAATCAGTGGTCTGCAGCTGTCTAAATTTAAGATTGCTCTTACGTTATACATAGTAACTTCTCATTAAACTAGAGGGGTTTGAAATAGTGTATAACAAAGGAATTTGGCACTGTGGAGAGAAAACGAGAAGCTCTAATTAGTTGGTTGATTAAAAATAGCTTTTTGTTTGTTTGTTTCAGAAAGTAAATATGTGTCCCAAGAAACTTAGTTTCTTGGACAAGACTTGTTAGTATTTCCAAGTACCCACAAATAAAGATAGTATTTTCTTTTTTATCATTTTTGAGTGATATTTGAAATACATTTTAAATCATGTTTAGTTTATTTTGAGGGACTAGAAGGCACCTCAGGGTTGCGTTTTTGTTTAGAATAATATTTCTCTGCCCAAAATCAAACATGTGAGCTTTGTTCTTCATATTCTTGTTGACTTAATTAAAAAGGCAGGAGGCTATCAGATTCTTTTACCATCCCAGAAAATAAGTATTTGGGGCACAGAATGCAAAGTCAAATGGACACAGTGCTATAGCAGCAAATAACTAGGTATTAGATATTATTGACAAATATATGTTACTATATATGTTAGCTATTAGTACCAGCTGAAAACATGGCATTTTAATACCAGTAGCAGCTTATGCAAAGCATTTTACAAAGTGTTGGAAAATTAACTTAAGCAGCTTCAGAGAGATGGTCCCAAGTATCCCAGGTGTATGCTATTATTATTTTAGATATTTATATTTTTTTAGTGTTACTATTTGCATTATATTGATTTCCATCTGAACAAAAAGGAAGAAAACATTGGTAATGAAACTGGGGGGTTTTGTTTTTTGTAATAAAATGACGTTGTTATCACAGCTTTTATAAGGTTACACCACAACCAAATAGCACCAAGCAAAATTTGCAAATAGGACTTGCCATTCCCCATTTCATAGTCTGTCTTTTCATGGCTATGATTTTAAGCTATATTATTAATAGAGTATTACATAGAAATTTATTATCACAGGCCATGTTTTTGTATGCAGTTTGTGTTGGAGACTTTTCAGGATCATTTTACGAATTTTAGGGACAGGCTTTCAGGATCTGTTGTGCGTTTTATATTGTGTCTTTAGGGAGGCTGCAGTTTTGGATGTATTTGGGATAACCATTCATTTTGGGAAGCAATGGGACAATGCTGACCTTAACATTTTTGAGCTTTTATGGTCTTTATTGCTCTTCTTTTCTTACAATGTCAAGTATTCCATCCCAACAGAAGGGCAAAGCGAAGGATTCCTGGTGATGGAGGAATTGTTCCCCAAAGGAAGAAGTGGTTAATTTTGATAGTAGCTTTTCTGTCTTTAATGTCAGAGGCCTGTGCTTGAGTCCTGTCAATGGAGACTGTGGGTGACAGTGACATTATTGCCCTTTGCATGTTGATATTTTGGCTTCGAAAAAGCAGAAGGGATCAGTGCTGTCTGCCTGGGGAAACACTGAAAAAAAGAATGCTTTTTCAAAAGATATGGCATTTATTAGTCAAATACCATATTCAAGTTTGCTCGACTCCTTGAAAGCGAGCGCATGCCTGCAAAAAGATGAATAGTAGAGGGAAAAATGGCAAAGTTACTTTGAAAGTAAAGTGAGATGCATTGGAAGCTGCTGCAGAAAGTTTTGTTACTCGAGAGTTATTGTTTCTGTGTCTTGCAAGATAAAACTCCTCTGGGAGAAAAGTCCACTTTGCAGAAATTTTAACCTGGACTACTTTTCAAGCAGCTGTTAATTAGCTCCAGCTAGCTGTCCTTCAAGGGCTTATCTTTTTCAAGGGGAAGTTTCTGAAAGGGCACATAAAGCACATTCGGGTTTGGTGAGACTTTACAAAAATCACATTAAAAAAAAAAAATCCCTCTTTTTGCATCCTTGTAGCTTCGCATTTTCAGGGCTTGTATGGCAGATGGCAAAAGGCCTTCGGAGGGATAGAAATTTTCTGTATACCCGTGTCTCACTATGTACCAGATGGATCAGGATGATCCACACGAAAGTCAGACATGCAGCAGATGTAACCACGCAGAGTAAATACAAAGGACGTCATTGTGAGATGTCATTGCAGAGTGTCAGAGCCTGCTTTTGGTTGGTGTGGTGGCTGCACTGAGGGCCAAAATGTCAACGGTTCTTATCAGTTGCAAGAATATCTACAAAATGGCAGCAAATATATTTTCATGTAAATCTACCATATCAAGGTGATTATTAAATTCCTGTTAATTTGTAGGCTCCTGTTCAGCAAAAGCAGAGGTTTAGACTACATCCAATGTAGTTGGATGTAGTTAGTTTATGTTCCTAAGCAGGACTTGGGCCATGGGCAGGTGTTCATTGCAGAAATATCTACCAAATTGGTGGCACTGGTGGGGTTTTTTTTCTCTCCATGCTGGATTGTGACCCTGGGGTTACAGAGCTGGTAGTCCCAGTGCAGGGCATGACAGAGAGGATGCTAGGCACAAGTTGCAGGGTCAGAAGATCTTTCCATGTATCCAACAGTCCTCCAGGTCTGAAAGGGCTGAACAACTTTTTGTACAGTTTATTTCTTGGCAATCTGGTGTTTTCCCAGCTAAGCCCTGAGATATGATTAGGGTGCTCCTGGGACATGGGAAAATGTTCTAGCAATCAACTGCTGTAGACAACTGAGCTACAACTTCCTACACTTGGACATGATTTGAAGGAAAGAGCAAGCTCTACTCAGTTCTTACAGGCAAAGAAAATACATACCACCATTCAAAAATAGTTCAGCTGAGGAGAGGGGCTTCCTGCACCACTAAATGAGGTGTCACAGGGGAACTATGGCTTTAAGTATCTGCATACTGGCCATGACAGTTGTAGGTGTCTCTGTTCTGCATGGGCACCTTTGGATTGTGTCCTAAATGCTTGGCTTGTGGCCTGCATGGGCAGCTGGGATGCCCAACACAAGGCTGTGTCAGTGCTCGAGTGAGAAGGTGCCCAGCAGTTCCTGCCAAGCAGACCTTAAAGCAAGTCGTGTTCTTCAAGGGTTTTGGCCTTCCCGCAAGAAGACATCTCTCTGTCTAGATAAGCAAGCGTGCACCTGGGCTGCTGAAGGCTATGAAATTCAGCACAGTTGCTCAGGCGCCCAAGCTGAGTCGTCTTTGATGCTGTTTTGTGAGTTTCCTTGAAGTCAGTTGACTATAAAAATTGTGGCTTTCATCTGAATGGCAGAATCCTTTTTTATCCTCAAGATTACAAAGATCGTCTTTATAACATGAGCTTACTCCAGCACCAGACTGATTTACTTGTTTACAACTAACAACTTACTACCCAACTAGTACCTATTTTGGAGAAAGTTTTTCCTGTTTTTTGCAAGCATGGGTCTGGCAGCTCTCCTTAATGTCCATTTTTGAAGTTTAGTCTCTTAAGTCAGAAATCATCAAGGTATATAATTAATATATAATTAATATTCTACTCCTCAGATGTATTCAGGTAGGTAAATTAATAAACTAATGACTATCATAGTTACATCCTTATCAAAGTAAAGGTGAAGGGGAGAGGCAAACATTTAATTTGGTTCATGTTCTGAGAAAACAGGAGCTTCAGAAGAATGGCACTCATGTCCCAGTGTCAGGCCCATCCGTGTTGGTATTTAGGGCATGAAGGAGATACCTACGTAAGCAGGTGACCCATCTAAGTGTAGATTACTGCCAGACAGAGCCGCTACTGCAGCTCTCGTAAACCCAAGAAGAAACAGTTGGTTTCTACTGGAGTTGTTGCTGCCAAGTGTGGTGATGGTTAAGCTAACACTGTTAGCACCAGGCACACAAATCCCTTGTGCTGGCACCTTCCCCATCCAGAAACTTCTGAAGTTAATCTCTGTGCACTATTTCAACCACTAACAAGGTCATCAGATGAGGTTTCCTCTGGCTTGGTCCAACTTTTCCATGACATGGCTGTAGCAAGGGATAGCCTTTCCTGTGTCACAGAGACAAGGACAGCAACAAGGTGGCCCTTAACACCAAGCTGGGAAATCTGGCAGCTGCCTGGGCTCTGTCTGGCCAAGCAGAGCATATCCACTCCAATGACTAGGGTTCCTGCGCTCCTTTTTTCCTGTCACATCCAGAATTTTCTGCCAATTTTGATCTTCTGTGTCAGGGGGGCTTGAAATTAATACCCTACTGAAGTTCAGACACTGGTGCCTTCGTGCTGTTGCTCCAGGGTCTCTGCAGATGTAGGCTATTTTGACTGCACTTTTTGCCCTTTTATTTTTTTTATTCCAGCTACGTTGCAGCACTAGGGGAATAGGTCTTGGTACTCACAGCCAAAATTGTCTCCTTTTCATAGGACTCGAGGAGGCAGGGACCTTTGTGTAGGTATATGATGCCTTTTCCTTGACTAGCAGCTCTGGCTCCAAATGCCCTTTGTCTTTACTTGAACGGTGTTTTAATAAAGAGCTCCATCCAAACCTTTTTTTTTACTGGCTGGAGTCATCCCTTTTTTCACTTTACACCTCATCTCTTACTGCATTTATTCATAACAAAAAGCATCCTAGCAGTTCATTGACTTAGTTTGTTGCAGAGGGTGGTTATTAATATTTTTCAATTCTGTATGCATACTTTGTAGATACTTTTCCCATTCCACCTTGGCTTTAAAGGTAAAAATGGCTTATTTCTAATGAGAAAGATACAACTACAGCTTTACAGTTTAATCAAGCAAGGTGGTATGGGTGCCCTGTCTTTTTCCCTTTCATTTGCTGCTTACAAAATGGTACTATGTACCGCTATACCTTTCAGCACTAGGTTTTTTGAAAATGCCAATTTAGGAAAAGTTTTCGTCTCCCAGGTGTAAGCAAGTGCTTGTTTGTGTGGCTGGGCTGAAGCCTGCTCTTGATGGTCTCCTGGCAGCTGGTAGCTGGTGTTCCGGTGCCATCTGCTGTTGAAGACTTCCCCTGAGCTGTGTCGAAGTGTTGTGTTTTGCAAGATGAAATCCCCATATCCCCCAGTCCATCTAGTTTCTTCCTTGCCACTGTGTTTACCAGAGAAAGTATTTTTTGAGTGTCCTATGTGGCTCCTCACTGGTGTTTCCTGGGAGGGCCACTGCTGGCTCTACGTGTGTCTCCTTCTTATGCACCCTTTTCTTCTGCTTTGTGAGGTCATCTTTTAGAGTTATTTTAATAGTAGAAATTCTTTCTGGGAGTTGAAAGCTTATTGCACATGGATAGGTCTAGGTATTAGTAAGTAGCACAGATCCAGAGGAATAGATGTGTAGAGAAAAAAATTTTTGTGACAAGGACCAGCTGTGCAGACTGTCTGCATTTCAGTGAGGTTTTCCTTTGGGCTACTTCAAAGTCTGGTTCCTTGGACTCAATGCTAAACAGTGCTTGGGGTGTGTAAATCAGCTTCTGAGGCACATCTTCCAGTTTAGCTTCACCTGAGAGGAGCCCGGTTCTCACGCTCTTGTCCCACTCAGAAGTGAGAAGGACCCATCAGGGGACTTGCTTCAGAAACATACTCCTCATCTGGGCTAGGAGATATTTTAATGTACTTTGTCTGTCAAGACTGCTCTTTATTGATAACCTGATTGCAGTGTTTGCCTGAAGGTGGCTGGCAGTGATCTGGTTATAGATGTTGGAGCACCTGTAGTGTAGACATCTGCTCTTTGGTGGTCTGTGGGTAACAGGGTGCAAGTTCTGGCCAACTTCTTCATAAATGTATGAAGGGAGGAGTTGGCCCTTCAGCTCAAAAAAAATGTGCTGTGGCATATGGCAGACACCAGCTTACCTTGATGCAAACTCCTGTTTCAGTAAGATGGGAAAGCTTTGCAGATGCTCTGTCTGCAAGCACACTGGTACATGGTGGTTTTGACCTACAGCCAGTCCATGGATTTTGTGTGGATAATAAATGGCCCTGTGTATTAGGAAAGGATGCTTTTAATTATTTTATGTTGCTTTCTTTTAGAAATACAGATGAGATAAGCCCAGAAAGATTTTAACCCCTACCAAAAGGGAAATTTCACAATGAAATGTTTCAAAATAGGAGCTACCAATTAAACAGAATGATTTAATTAAGGTCTGACTTTCTGTTGGGCTGCAGCTTTGAAAAACTTTGCCTGAAATAATTCACTAACACATGGAGTGTGATTAGATTAGTAATTTTTCTGCAAGAGAAAATATTTTCTGGTTTACAACATTAGAAAGGTCTGGGTAACCTGTGAGCTGTAACAATTGGCTCCATCTCCCTCTGTGTCAATTGTTTTCTGAATTAGAGACCATATAGGAACTAGCTTTTCCCTTGGCTATCTGCAGAGCCAGACTGGGGGGAAACTCGTGGGACGTGCAAGATGCGCAAGAAGCGGGTAAAAAGCTTGTTAATGCTGTAAAAAGTAGAAGTTGCAAGCATTTCTTTTAAGCTGTGTAAATAATTGAAACAATTGGTGAGTTCTGCAGAGACGTCATAACTGATCATTGGTACCTGTTGAATTTGTCTGAGTTCAACTATCTTGCTCTTCAGAAGAACCAAGGCTTTAGATAGTGTTATTTGGCCTCTGGTGTGCAAGAGCTTTTTTTCTTTCTGCTGGAGAATTTTGTGTATAACAGAATTTAGCCTTAAATAATTTGTAATTTCATATTGAAGCCAATGGTAATTTGTATCCAAGTCTGGCTATCAGATTTTCCCAAATGCTGTAACAAAGAAGTGTTTACTTAGAAAATCAGTTCTCAGAAATAATTTTCAAAGGTGAGAGCTCATTGAGATGATATGCAGTGTGATATTTCTTTCTTGGAAGGTGAATTGCTGTTTACTTGAAGACTTGCATTGCTCATGCAGAGATCTGTGCCGGGTAGACTTTATGGCTGCTTTTCTCTTGAGAAAATGCACTGTGTAATGCACTGCATCACTCACAAGGGATATGTTAAATTAGCTTTTTAAAACAGGTCTTTTTTATTTAGGTAACAATCTATAGGCCTTCCTCTTGCTAACTTGACCTTTTGATATGATAATGGACTCTGTTAGATGGAAGCGCTAGTGAAAAAAACCAGTGCCTTTGAAGCAGGCTGCTGTTATAATATTTTACTGCATTTGTTTTATAGAATTAGGGCCTGTACTGATGAAATATAAATGCAGCAGAAAGCTTTTTGGTGATAAGAAGTCTCATTCCAGAGGAAACAGAAAAATGTTACTGTGAATGCATCCATGTGCTTGGCAGTTCCAGTTGTACGTGGTAGCACTTGATGGAAATGGAGGTCTATGCATTAGAAATATTAACCATTCCTTTGGCGTTTATCTAAATATTATTTTCAGAAGCCACTAAGAATACTTTAGTAATCCCAGGACAGTCACTTAGAGCTTCATGTAGCACAGTCTTGGTATCTTTAAATAGAAACCTTCACAAACTTTGGCATCTGTGAGGGACAGAGAGGCAAAGGTAGCATTAAAACCTTTTTGCTCAGTTTCTGGGTCCGTATATTTGGCATCCAGAAGATTTTGGAGCTGTCCTGAAGATTCATCTAAATAACTTTGTAAAGAGTATGCTACTCGAAGATGGGCTATTTCTGTCCCATTTTCATCTTCTGACTTCAATAACAGAGAAGCACTTGAACTTTATATATTAGAAATAAAACTCAGTCATCCTTCTGCAATAGGGAGCTACTGATGTTTTGAACTGCTGGAAATAGTTGTGGGATCATTTGTGGCTTTTCCAGTGCTGGAGTTGCCTGCTAGACCAGTTGTCCTTGGTTGTATCTGACCAACTCTGAAGAGATACACCAGGAGTTGGGTCAGACCTCACTTTTATTTTCAAATGTTGGTAAAGGAAAGGAAAGAAAGAAATGTAGCATCAGTGCGAGCTGAAGGACAAGTATGTGGATGGTGTTGGCATCTGGGGGAGGTTTGAGAGGAAGAGATTTGGGCTCTGGGGAGGGCAACAGAAGGGGAGGAGGTCGGGGAGCACCATGTCCCCACTGCCAAATTGTCTTGGCAGAGCTGGAAAAGGTGTTGCCAGATAAAGAAGTTTCTTCCAAATTTACCTGAGAAACTTCCCAGGCTGGGTTGTGATGGGAATAGCTCCAAAGCTGTGAAACATTGGTGTATGCAGTTGTTTAAACAACAGGGAGAGGAGAAAGAGCAGAGGGTGGAGGTCC
Source organism: Opisthocomus hoazin (assembly GCF_030867145.1). Classification (NCBI taxonomy): domain Eukaryota; kingdom Metazoa; phylum Chordata; class Aves; order Opisthocomiformes; family Opisthocomidae; genus Opisthocomus; species Opisthocomus hoazin. The sequence continues at coordinate 57,315,831 of NC_134419.1, read as the reverse complement.
ATATTTCAAAGATGAGTGAATATTAATTGTTTTCCCTGCGAAAGTTAGTAAACATGGTACACTAAAACTGCATAGCAAATTCAGGTGACCCCTGAAGAGTAATTGTGTGCAATTTGAAGATTAAATTCAATCACTGAACTGTGAAATGGAAGAAATTTAATCATGCTGTAAGTGAAAAACTCAATGCAGCTATAACTCCAAAGTTACTGCTGACATCTCCATCCCACCAGCAGCTGATCCACCAAAACAGACCTTTTTTCTTCTTTCCCTTCTCACTTTAAAGAATACATAATTGGTTTTCCAGAAGGCTCAAATTAATTTCCCTGTATAGCTTACAGTCTAAAAGTAGTCCACATTAAACCCAGGATTTCTACCCACATCTCATCCTTAACTAGTGAGCATGAGCAATGTTGGACCACTGCAATATTGGCAATGTGGTGCCACCTGTATTGCCAACACTCAGCTGCAAGACTCTCTTAATTTTGATTTCTCTTAATTTTGCCAGACATTAAGCACTAATCAAAGGGGGTCCAAGAGGGGCTGTGGAAGAAGAGCAGATCATACTGCTGAGATGGTCTCTGCCTTCACTGCTGCCGGCAGTCGGCTGCAGGACCCACACGATACAACGCTCCCTTCTTTGGGTGCAACAGAAATGTGACAACCTGCCACTACAATAACTTACTCTGCAATTCAGAGTAAAGCAGGTTCATTTAAAAAAACCTGATGCTTCCAGTATTGTTGATGGATCCTGAGAAACTGCTGCCTTGTGATAATATTATTATTTTTTCAATTTGCTTGTTTGCAACACTTAGGGCATCCCAAACCCCACAGCTGGGCAGTGTATTTATTTATCCTGACTATGCTGTGCTCCACTTCTATTGATTTACTCTTGGTTGCATTTGCTACATTTTCTTAGTGCCTGACTGAATAGTCTATTAAATGATCTGAGCAGTGAAGTGCTGAGCTCTAAATCTTTAAATCATCTGAAAAAAAAAGCAAAAACTGTTCTTGTGATTTAACTGATCCCACAGCTTTTACATAGGTATAGCAAGATAAAACATCAAAAATATAGATAACATGAAATTTTGAGTATGTGAGAAAGCTCAGTGTCTGTAAATCTTTAAAGAGAAGATCAAAGTCTGATATTGTCCATTGTATTGGGTGTTAATGTAAAACTACCTGGAGACTGATAATAGGGCTGTTGTAATTAAATTTCTGATGTAAGGTAAAAGGACCTCATTCATGGCTGTATTTAAAATTCATTGTAGTAATGGGAATGAAGTGTTTCTAGCTCTATCTGCTCAGCATACCATCATGTGCAGATGTTTTTGCACTCTGTCTTTAATATCTCTTAGGTTTTCTTACATCATTTTCAGGTGCTATTGTCGGGTCACTCTACAAAAGACATAAAATAACATAAAATAACATAAATTGTTTATAGTAAAGCAAGGGATTAGTCTGATACAATGGGGCTCAAAACAGCATTTGTAGACTGCCAATTGCAATTTGCTCAGCTGTTGATTATCTACTACAAATAACTGTGCTGTACGTCCACCCAAATCCATTAGAGCTGCAGGTGCTTGGTCAGATCCTCATACCAATCTTAGTCTTGGACTAAATCACAGGCTTTGCCAGACTTTGGTGCATTTCCTAACCCTTTATGCTTTAAGAAGATGCTTTCTAATAAGGTCTATTTCTCACACGCTGCCATTTTAATGGATAGCTATTCCTTATTTCATTTGCAGACTGTTTCTGTGCAGAAGTGATACTATTCCTCTTGGATGACAGAATGTAATTCTTATTGCTTGAAATTCTTTTAGGAGCCAGTAATCAGAAACAGCCTGGCAGCAGGCCAGTAAATGGCTGTGACTCTTTTAACATGCGGGGAGATTGCCAGGGAGTCCCTATAGAAGCTGGTTTTGCAAAAAAACCCCTAACTACTCGGCTGCTTTGAAACATTAGCCATCTCCTTAAATCTCCTTAAATTCCTTGGCTTCCTAGCTTGATTTCTGATTTCATACACTTAAGGAAATGAATGCCTCAAGTTTAGCTTTGAAAGATGTTTTACGATCCCATTATCCATCCCACTGCTTCCAAATAAGCTATTTTAATAATTATGCAATAGTTAAATTGTTATATTTTGCATCTAGGTCAGATTCAGACAGGAAAATGTTTGTTAAGCGTTGAGCATGTGCTTAGTGAAGGCACGACCTCCTGCATGCAAAAAATAGCATGTCAAGAGAATACTGCTCCAAAGTTCACGTCTCAGGAAAGCAAGACCTGCATGGGATTACTGCTGATTCAAATGTGCCCTTGCTAAGTATCAAAGCTGCCATTTAAAAAAAAAAAAAAACAAACAAAAAGGAATTACCCTCATCTTTTATTGTTGCAGCCTTTGCAAAGGGTGAAGTCCTGCAGGACCAAGTGCTGGGAAGAGTCTTCCCCCGGTCATGGACCATGCTTAGCACCTCACAAAGTCACCTCTAAAATGAAACTTAATCAAATGCTTTTCTTCCAATCAACTAAAACAAAATTCTGGTAACCTAAACTTCCTTTAAGTGAACTTGTTAAATGCAGAAGCAAAATTCAGAGTATCTTCTTTTTTTTCTGCGTGTTTCAACCTCTCTAATTTTTTTTAAAGCAGACAGATTTTTATCTTTGCCTTGTTGTCCAGGACAGCTACCATCTATTGCTCCTGGAAATGGAAAAAACACCCAGACTTCTCAGGAGAGTAATAGAAAGTATAAAGGCTGGAAACAAGCAGTCCTGTACCTTCCCTTTCCTAATGTGATGCATAAGGGTTGGTGATGATTTCAGATGAGGGCCTACACAGTGGTAAGAGTCTCTTGAGTGAAGGGTCCTTTTATAGCAAGTCTCTTTGAATATTCAAACTTTTTACAATATGGTTTTGAACACAGATGGGGGAAAGAAATTTAAATGTTTATTTGACCTGCAGCATCTCCTATGTCACGTAACAGAGGAGCCAAACATTAAAAAGCTGTGCTCTAGGTGTGCCAGGGGCCATAGCGCTCTAGAAGTCAACAGGAGCCGCTGGTAATGAATTCCCCTTTTGAGTTAGTGAATGTTGGATCTCATAGTTTGGCTTGGGGGGAAAAAAGAATCATACCTTGTGCTATTTTAAAGTTTTTCTAGTTTTCCATAAGTTTTAGTGGATGGAAGAGCTTAGAAAATGAACATTTCTAATAGAGGGCATCACTTCTGCTGCTGCTGGGGCTCAGGAGAGGCTTATCTGTGTCACCCCTTTGCAGACGGCACAATGAGGGTGCTCAGATGTAAACACTAATGGGGTATTTGTATACGGGTGCTTGAAAGTGTCTTCAGAAAAAAATTACTACATTCACATATATCCAATCGTTTTATTATGGACTTCTAAAATCTATTTAGAGCTTGAAATAATTTATAGTTGCATTAGTATCTCCTATTTTCAGTGATCTTTTTATGATGTGAAGAATCCTATTATCATATTGGCAGTTAGCTGGGGCAATCAAATTGATAATTTTCCTTAAGTCCAGCATCTTTAATAAACTTCTTTTGCTACATTTTTGAAGCTTGTTCTGTTAAAAAAAAAAAAAAATCCTGGAAGAACGCGTTCAAAATACATCAACTTCTTCAAAGGCATAAAGAAAGCATCTGGACTGGTCTTTGCTCAGAAAGCCATTTTTACAGTGGAAGTGATTTTTCAAAGAACTTCGATCTATATGCCAGTATTCATTTAAAATTATAAAGTCCACCTTACAACGTCCTAAATGCCTGTGAAATTAGTGCTTGTTGCCCCATTCCTGTAATGCAAAGCTCCAGTGTCAATAGATGAGAATTGACAGCAATTTGGGGCAGTTGGGGGATTCAGGATCAGACCTGCAGATGAGGACAAAGTATATCCAAAAGTGGATAATCTAGAAAACTATTCAGTTTTAGAAAGTGGTATCAACCCGTTAATAGTCAGCACTCAATGACTCCAGTCTTTTATGTGCCCTGTATTTATTTGATCACATGTAGCATTATCTGGCTTTTCCATTTGAAAGGAGTTCGTACCCGGTGCCAGTTCGTCATATTTATACGTCTAATAAAACATAACACTGCCAGGTTAGACCTGTTCATTTGTATTTTATGCTTTTGCTCTTTACTCTCAGTTTCTATGGGAACCTGGGCTGTTACGGCAATAGAGAATAAAGAGATGAAGAGAGGTCATAAAAAACATAGCTCCATTTCTCTACTGAGTTGCCAGTGTGGTATGCCAGGCACAAACATGCTTAGAGATAAATAAACTGGGAAGGGAAAATCAAGGCAAGTCAAAGGCAAGAAAGTTGACGGTAATTGAGTTTCCTCCTTCCAGAAACATCTTGACTGGATGCTTTTATGCTTTTTGCTTTGAAAATCTGTGTATGGTGCTTAAAAGTTAGGTTTACATTTTCTGACGAGGAGATCATTTGCCTTGCTTACCTTTATGGCTATTTTAGGGCAAACGGCTCCACTGCAAATAAAAATTAAAAAACCCTCTCCTTCTGCTGTTATTAATTATAACTCATGAGTTGGAAATGTGATGTTCATTTACAATTCCATACATTTGCAGAGAAGCATACTCTGGTTCATATATTACAAGGCATCATTTAATACATGCTGCTTCAGTATCTGTCGATGAATCAAGGTGAGTAGTGTAGATGAGCTGACATAATTAGTAGGAAATTATAAGAAAAACCTTCTAAAGGACATTTCTTGCAGCACCACGGTGCGTATATGAATTTCTTGTGAGATGTTTGCCTTTCAGTCTAACTTGGAAGCGTATGAATGTAAGGCTTTGAATACAGAATGTCTAAAGCTATGCTAAAAAATTAAATATATATTTAATATCTTTCAGCAGGTCTGGATTTAAAAACCAGTGGATATGGCAAACATTCCAAGGATATACACAAAAAAAGACTTTTGTAACAATGGGGTTTGGTAGGACTAATACCAGTAAGACTTACAAGCAGTTCCTGAAACATGTTATTCATATATTTTAATGTTCACGTGCATAAAGGTGAATGTTCACAGCTGTGTTCCTGAATATCTAGAAATGTCTGTCAGCAGTGAGATATTCCTCGCAGAATCAGCTGAAACAAAGGCACCCTTTGGGATGCTAAGTAATATTATCTTTAGGCTTCTTTTTGTTCTCACAAATGCTTATTTTTAAGGCCAAGCAGGCCTGTTCAAGACCATCTGGTCTATAGTCTCTCTCCAGAACCCACATTTCTCTGCAGGCTGATGTGGTAGTCACCTTGAGATAACCCTAATACTGACAGATGGCTTTTCTTCTCACTTCTGCCTTCCTTGAAGTTGGTTTCAGTTAGTATTGCTGAGTTAGGTTTATTAAGTTGTAGTGTGAGGTGAACTTGTGTGGCATCGCCTACTCCCACTATTTGAGTCTGGAAGAAACAGGGTAGCTCAAACCCTTTTTCTCAGTACTGTTGAACAGCACCATCCGTAACCCTGGGTAAGTTGCTTTTTGCTGTCCTTTGGCTTCCTGATTGGAAAAACAGCATTTAAGATCTACTAATCCAAGGTACTACCTCAGAAATAGCTATTGTTATCTCCATCGTCCCACGTTACAACTTCAGGATATGTCTCAACGTTTATGCTTCCTGGTCACTTTGTTCTTGCAGTAAAGTTAAAATAATGTTCAAAAGCAGAGTGGTGAGCACTTGACCTCTTAATACACCATCTAGAAATGGTTTCTTACCCATACCAGGAAGGTGGTTTTTGAGTCTTTATTTTCAGGCATCTCTTTACAGTCGGTGTTGCTCTCATATACGTATATGTATGGTTTGTATCTGGTGGCCATGAAATTACCTTTGTAGTCTTTATCAAAGATGAGAGTACATGGGCCAAACCTGTTCAAACTTTTTTTGCTATGAGAGAAACCTCATACTCCCCTTCTCCTGGGCAAATCTGTGTTACTTAATGCTATGAATTCCCTGAATTATACAGGCATGATTTTCTGTCCTTGGTAATGAGGTGCTCTGCAGCCTTCTGAAATGTCCTTTTGTGCTTTGAAGTATCTTTGTTCCAGAAGAAGAGAATAAATGAAATAGCAACCAGATTCACTTCCCTTCTGCTCCATAGGTAGTTAAGGGCTTTATGTTTTGTAGATCTTTGCCAGGGTAAGCAATGATGCAGCAGCCTGGTCCTTCTGGTGCTGCACATCCCTGTGGTGGAACAGTACTGAGGCTTGTGGCAGAGTCCTGTGGTCTTCAGAAAGTGGTCTCTTACCACTTCCACTGAAGGCTTTGGACCTCTCCAGTGGCCTACCGTTTGGAATGATGTTGCCAACTTCATAAAGGTTTACTAAAGACATAATCTATTGAGTTAAAACAACTGAGTTGGTTATGGAGTCTAGATTTACCCTTCTCAAAACTGCCAGGGTGTTTGGTGAGCGTAAGAGGAGCAGAATGGCTTTTGACTCATGATGAGCTTTTAGGGCTTGAGAGGTTGGGGAAGAGTAGCTTGCTGGTATCTGCTGTGGGCTAGAATATTCTTGGGGATCTCAGAGGGGCTCCACAGGCTGTAGAAGACTTTAAGCTGGTAGGATGGGTAAATCTGACCTACCACTTTATAGCATCATAGCTCAGATCAGTCAGTGGCAGAGGAGAGGTGATTGCACAGAGAGATTCACTGTGTAGCACACACTGAGAACCCAGGCAGCAGATTTAGCCCTGTTGTGAGAGCTCCTGAAATGAGATCTGGACTCCCGATTCAAATAGCAGGCAGCCTCTTGACCCCTGTGATAATCACAGGATCTCTTCCTCAGCCCCCGCAGGAAGAGGCTGGAGGATGAAAGCTGCAATGATCTCAAACCTCTGCCTTTGAATTCAGGGAGTTTGCCTACTGTGCATAGCCCAGACATTTGATCTACTGGACACCTGACCTTTTGGTTTATAGGGCAAACGTAATCCTTCCAGTTAATCACTACTGACTCCCACGTACATCCAAGCACGGGATGCTGGAGCCTGGGGCTCCCTCGCTCCTTCCCAAAGCTGAGTAGCAGCAGGCAGAGCTGCATCACCTGGTCTGCTCAGGCTTTTGGGTTTCCCCCATGTGACTTACATCTGGAGTTGTCCGAAGTAGGCACTGAACATCAATTAGTGCTTATGGGGAATATCCGAACTGAAAGATGCTTTCCAAGCACAAACAAGCTGAAGGAGGCTACTGCAAATTGCAGGTGTCTTTGGCAAACTTCTTACCCCTCAGTTCAGCCATAATGAGGATCTGCTGTAAAAACTAGAGACAAAATGAAATAAGTCACAGAAAGTATGGGTTGATGCTGCTGCAGCCCAGTGGTGCCAACAGTGATAAAGCATGAAACTGCACACATAAGGACAACGTAGTAGGAAACACTGAGCTGCCGGACAGGAGATGAATTTGGGAATAGTATCTGTTCTGGGACCAAGAAGGGTCCCATTTCCTTCACCTTAGAGACTAGAAAGGACCCGATGTCTGAGAGCCAATATTTTTAGGTCCTAAGTGTCTGAGATCATAAAAGGAACATCTCCAGCCAACATTTCACTGCTTTTTTGAAGGGCAGCCTGCATTGTGCTGCAGACGAATAGAAAAGCTGCACAGCAGGTAGAGAAATAAAGAGAAATATAGGAGTAATGCAGAGTATTAAAGCAGCTAAGCAGGAAACAAATAGCAGGGGAGGCAAGTGCACAGTGGAGGCAGAGAGGGCAGTGTATTTCAGCATAGCGACCCTCAACACCAGCGGCTGCCACTGAGGTTGGAGGCTCCAGAGAAAAGCCTATTTTTCACAACAGCTGAAATAGTTTTGTCCTTTCTTCTGTGAACCCAGGGGAGGGGTTTTGCCCATCTGGAGCTCCAGCAGCTTTGGAAATAACATGACTGCTGTCAAAATGGCTATTACAGGTCTTGTATAGCCTGGCGTAGAAAGCATTGAAACCCACTCTATTAGAAAATAAACAAAGGACATATTTTTATACCATAATAAGATAAAATACTGCTACCTATTTAAAAAGCAAATTTTTATTTAGCCCTGCTGGATACAGGCATTCCTAATCCCCATGTATCATTTACAAATGAGTTCTGACCCTCCCTGGCTTGCCTGCTATTAATCAGGAGTCGGCAGCATCCAACGCTGAAGTGCTTGACAGTAAAATGTCACAAGATTATGCTTGTTTGGCACGTAGCTCAGTTCAGTCCTTTTCTAATTCATTTTCAGGCAAAGGGAAGCTAATTTGAAACCACCACTGCTAATTCCAGGAAAAGAAGGCAGCATAGTCTCTTTTGAGAGTTTCAAGTGACAGCGTACCCATTAGCGGAGGGGAAATGCAGGAAGGCAATCTTTATTGGAAACCATGTGTTTTGCTATATAGTTCTTCCCCAGAAGTCACTATTTACCTTTTGGCTAAGTATTATTTTTTTACATTAAAAAAAGTGTTATTTGATCTCTCTATCCTCTTGGTGAGTAGCAGTTAGAATTTTGTCATTTATTAAAGATGCTGAAAGAGGGAGGAGAAAAACCCACTTGTTAAAGGAAGTCCGTGGTCCTCTTTGAGAACAGAAAGGGACTTTTGGAACGTTTTTGTGTATAGACTGACCACCAGGTGATATTGGAGAAGCATTTGCAGAGTAAGAAATCTTTGCTGTGATCTGAGCTTTGTATCGTATTGTGCAGTAGAGAGGATCATCCCCTGTGTGATTGCTTAGGTTTCTGTTGGAAAAAGCAGCTCTGGGTATTCCTGTGCCACAAAGATACTTAAGAGTTTAATAAAAAAAAACTTGGGTTTATTACAATAGTACAAATAGTGTAACAGTCCTCCTCTTATGTGGGTTAGGGAGGATGCTAAGCTCCATTTCCCGCACCTGAAGCCCTTGTAATGGAGCCTCTCATGGAGATCATGACAACCAGGATCATTTGGGTGTGCAAAACTTTGCTGCTTCATGTAACACCTTTACAATAGCTCCTGGAAACCCATCAAGCCTAGAGAGGCTGCAAGAGTATTTAAGGAAATACCAGTACATGATTGCTCTGCTTCTCCCTGTGCATCCTCACAGTTCTCCAGAGCAGATACTGGGCAAAAAAGGACCTTTGACCTCATCCTGGGCATCTCACAGGTGATCTGTTCTTGAATAAGTCTCCTAGTGTATCTTCATTTTACAGATAAGCAAACAGATATGGAGAGTTTAAGCGAATTAACCAGAAGTCAGAAAAGCCAAGGCAGAACTGGAGCTGGTAGCATCTCACTCACTCCCATCTTCAGTCCTCAGATGTAAATGTAACTGGCAGAGAAGGAGACGGAGTGGAAAAAGGTTCACCTGCAGGGTTAGTTCCTGTTCAATGTGCTAGCATAGGGTCATGATAGCAAATAGCAAGAAAATTTTGGCATTTTTGGTTTCAATTGTGAAAAAAAATTAGTCTGTAAAACTGAAGTATTTAAAGGTGAAGAAGAGTGCCGTGTAGCAGACCATGTTCAGCATTATACCAGATACTAAGCCTTTCGATACTTCCAAAAACACCCCCGATTTTAGTGAAGTAGTGTCTTTATTAATCAAATCTTGAAAACACCAAATTGCAGGCAATTTTCCGCCCAGAGAGCCCCGGCTTGCTCAGTCATTACTCGTGTAGAGGCATTTCCCTTTGGCCCGTCCTGTTGCCTTTCTCTGAGTGCTTCTCAGCAGTGCTCTGTCTGCACCAGTGTGGACTAGAAGGACACAGAGGTACCGGATGCTGTAGGTTTGTATAAAGGCAGACTGTTGTCTGCTCCTTTCCTAGTAATCCCTGACATTCAGTCTGGCTTCTTGACCAGCACTGAGCACTCATCTAATGCTTTCATGGAACTGATAGAAATGCTTGAGGAGGAACGATCATCTTGGAGCCTATCATTAGAAGTTTGGGTTGTTTTTTCTGTGCGTATCAGTTCATCTCTGTTTCATTTCATCTGACACTTTATTGGCAAGTCACTGAATCTCCTAAGGTCCTTCTGCAGCTCTTTATGGTTCACTCTGGTTTTTTTCTGCTACTCTGAATAGCTTAAGAACAACAAAAAATCTCATTCCTCTGCTATTGAACCTTTATCCGTATGAATTTTAAATCAATTAGCCAGCATAGGGCCCAGCACAGCACAATGCAGGATTGCAGATGACTGACCTCTGCTCTCTGAAGCAGTTATTTCTCCGTGAGAAGACCTTTTCTTTTGTCTCCTGGAAGCTTCATGTCTTTAATTGCCTTTGCTGGGGAACCTTCTGAGATGCATTTTGGAAACCAAATAAACTCTGTCAAGGAAATCAACCTGATGCGGAACCCCTTGAATAACTCCAGTATGTCCCTTGACAGAAGACAGTATATCAAATTTGCTCCTGTGTCCACTAATTCTACCCATGATGACAGTTTTCACTAATAAAGATACAGAAAATACAAGCCGTAGTTCCCCAGATCAGCTCTGTAAGCTTTTAAAAATATTTTAATTGCCTCCTGGGGAGGCAATGACGATGTTAACAGCACATATGTACATACTTCCAATATACTTATGCTACCTATAGGAAAGGTAGGTGGGGAAAATAGGGGACCTTGGAGTGCTGCAAGTAATGCAGGGAGCAGAGGCAGAGGTGCACTGGGAGCAGGTATATGTGGGAGTAAACTGGGAATATTGGAGTTGTTTTGTGAAAATAAAGGGGGTGTTTTGAAAAAACGAAGCTACTCATAAAAGCAAGATATAAACCAAATTAAAGTCTGTAAGTGTACAAGAAATGTCTCCCGAAGGCCAGGCTTTGCTAAAGCTGTTTTAAGCGTATGGGTGTGTGGCAATGAGCTGAAGGGTCGCCCGGGGAAACGTGGGGTATACCTGCCCTCCAGTGGAAGTATGGGAAAGTGCCTTTCAGAAGTTGTCTCAGCTGTAAAGCGGATGGGAGCCCGCAAAGGGATGCTGAGAAACTCCCAGCACACTTACTGCTTTTGATCTAATGTCCCCTGAGTTACTGTTGGTGTTTCATAGCAGAGCCCCTTGTTCCTCTCTAGGTTCATCTGCCCATACATGCTGTTACACCCATCCTTACCTTTTCTCAATTAAGTTTTCCAAATCTGGGGCACTGAACTGAGTAGACGATGTGTAGCCAGTGACATTTCAGTGTTGTGGTATGGGAGCATGGCTTGGAGGTGTGTTTTGGGGAGCAGTCAACCATGCAAGCTCCTGGGATGCCATGAGCCCTTCTCCAAAATGAGCTGAGTATAGAAGAGGTGTGTTAGGAAATAATTTCCTCCATTAGAAAAGAGGCAAATGAGTTGTTGAACTGCTGTGATGTGAGGAATTTTGAGCCTTCCAGCTTGCTTGTATTCCTGAAATGAGAAAGCTTGCATCACTTTTCAAGCCAAGGACTTATCTGCAGTAGAAAATCTTTAGGGTTTGGGTGGTTTGTTTGGTTCCTTTTTTTTTTTTTTTTTCTCTCTCTGTAATTAGCACATGATAATATTCAAATGTTGACAGAGCACTTGGTAGTTTTCTCATGTGGTGAATTTAGGATTAGCATCAGTGAATGAGAACTATGCTTTTTGCTTATGTCGATCACCATGTGTTAAATAAATGTCTGATTAAAACTTCCTTTTATCTAGTCAAGACAAGTCGTAAGATTGAACAGCGCATCTCTCACCATGTAGAACACAAACAGGCTTCCAGATCAGGCACCAGGCACTGTGAAACAGAACTCTGTTGTTTTGAATGCTATTATGCATTACAAGCAGGGGCTTTGAGTTTCTCAATTTATTTCAGTTATATATAGATACATTGGAAGTGCCATCACAGGAGTGCCCTCACTGCATCAAGATGTAGCTAACCTTGTATCCTGTCTCTCACCGTCCACAGCAGCAAGTATCTAGGAAGGACAATAAGAGCAAAGAGATGCTCATTGATGTGTGATCAACCAGTCTCCAGTGATCTGGGAGTTGGGGACTTACTGCGTATAGGTGCTGTTGATATACTTAGTAGCCATTGGTGTTTTGGTTTTTTTTTCCTCTGAATCTGGTTAGCTGCTTTCCATGGCACACACAAGTTTTAGACCTTTGTCATCTCCTACCTGAGTTGTCTTTTTCCGAGGAAGAAGCCTGTAACACAGTCATTCCTGCAACTGAAACCAATCCAGACCTGTGCTCCTTACCATCACACTTCTCGATACTTTTTCCAACTCTACTCTGTAGCTTTTGAGATGGGAGGGGGGGATAAAGGTGGATAAATCAACACATTACTGCATGTGTAAGATCAGGACTTTTTTCTCCCTGTTTGTTCATCACTGTATTTCTACAGGATTTCAAGTGAATGTATTATCTTGTCTCTCGGTATTTTTAAGTCCTTGTGCAATTTTTAACCTTGGGCTTTTGTTTGCTATTTTTGGTGATATAATATGACCAGTGTTGTTATTTTACTTATTCCCCACTTTTACAGATCATCTATAAAGATGTCGAACAGGGAAGATTTGAGCATTGTTGGCCTCCATCCATTAGGAGAATCAGTCTTTTATTACTATCTGCTGTTTTCTATTTTTAACTTTTTTTTTAATCAATGCAAAGACCTTTCCTCTTATCTCAGAGCAGCTTAATTTCTCTAACAGCTTCTCAAACTTTGTCAAATGCCTTTTTTGGAATCCAAGCCAACTACATCAACCAGGTCTCTCCTGCCCATGTGCCTGTCTACTCCTTCAAAGAACTTCAGTAGACTTGTGAAGCATTTTGGCTCTTCCCCAAAGAAGTCAGATCTATCCATATGTCAACTGATTCTGTTAGGACAGATATTGGGATTAGTCAAGTACAGCACTCTGTATCACATCAAAAAGACACTTCCATCCCTTGGCGAGCAGAGCTGGTTACAAACCACAGTTAGTAGTTCACCTTGAGTTCATGCAGAAGTGCTGGGTGAACACCATCTGGGCCTGGAGATGGGTTAATGTTCCTTTGGTCAACTTGGGTCCCCTACTGATACTTCAAATGGAGGCAGTTACTCTGGTGATTCCTCTGGGAAGGAAGATTGCAGTAGGAGGATTTCCCCAAGATCTTCCATGTTGAACCCAGGGGTAAAAAGCGCACTGAGCTTTTCTCACATGTCTTTGTTCTTCTCAGTGTGCTCTTTATAGAGCATGAGCCTCTGGAGACCCTACAGCCTATAGTCAGGCTCCTTGCTGCTGCTGTGATTGAGAAGGATTAATTATTTGGTATTAAGCCTTTTGAAGTTGTAGCTTGCATTATTTTTTTTTGTCCTTCCTTATGATGTTTTTTCCTTCAACTGGACAGGGTTTGATTCTTTTTTTATTTTCTCTTTATTGACTTGTTTAAAACCGCTTCATATTTGAAGGATGCCTTCTTGCTTTTGATGTACTGTCTCATCCTGCTGTTCAGCCACACCAGCTTCTTTTTGACCTATCCTAGGTCCACATTTGGTAGGTGGTATGTTTGCTATCTGCTTCCGGATACCTAGATGTTGCTGCTAAGACTTAATTCTCCTAATAATTCTTTTAGCTACTCTTTGAATTCCATTTTTGAATTTTTAGGTGCGAAGTGGTGCTTTTATTTTAAACCTCTTTTCAGACCTCCAGCCATGTTAAATCTCAATACATCATGGTTTCTGTTACAGGGAGATTCTTCAATGGTAGTACTTTGAAATGGGGCTTGCATATCATTCAGCATCAAGTCTCACATTTCCTTTGTTCTTGGACCACCTGATTAGCCATCTCCTAAAAAAATCATTAATTGCGCCCAAAAATTTAGGCTTTACAGGTAGTATATCTAGAGTTTGTTCTGCACTCATGCTGAGTGTCTTGTCTTTGCTGAGGTTTTATTGGAGCTCCTTCAGCAGATCACAGCAACTCTCGCCGGTCTGATGGGTGGTCAGTAATCTCAATACTCTTCTTGCCTGTTTAGACTGGAATTTCTATCTACAGATGATCTGCCTGACTTGATAATTTGATTTGTTAACCTGATTTAATACAAAAAATTGCTTTTTCCTGAGGAGAAACTATTTGGTGGAGCCTTCATGTTTCCTTTGTCTTCTGTGGCTACTATTATGTCATCCCAGTGATGGTCATTTCATGCCTTCTATACATTTGTCATGCCACAGCCTTGTTGAGACCTAGACCTTCTGCTTCTCCTGTTCTGATTTCTTAGACCTTTCTTAGATGTTTGTGAGATGGTGCATGTACAGTTGCTTTGTTTTTTCTGTTTCTCTGTTTTTTCTTTAAATGGGCCCTTCGTTTTAATGCTTTCTTCACTTGTGCCGCTTTCGTTATTTGTGTAGAGTTGTTAAGCTCCAGGGGAAACTTTCTGCCTCCACAGAGTCTCTCCCACCTCAAGCCAAAAGGACCTGCATGGCCCAAGACACTGATTTTGCTTTTGAAAGCAATATTCATACAAGAAAGCAAAATCTTAGCAGATAACTCAAATTAAAAGTGAGTTTGACACAGGGTGATACCAGGATGGAATTGGTTATGTGGAACCCAGTTTCACTGATCTCTTCCCACAGTTTCATCTGTCTGCCAGAATAAACAAGCAGAGCGAAAAACCTCGCTTTGTATGCAACACGTACTTGCTTTGTAAGGAAAAATCTGCTTCCTGCCTACTCCCACGTTTTTGGTAGGATTTTATGTAATATTCCCCTCCTCCCCACCTTCCCCTTATATGTCACCATTTTTTTTTCAAAATAAATTGACATGAAACATGCTGGATGCAAGAACTTCCACCAGCAGTGCTGGCATGGCTGGAGCTCTCTAACGTTGGCCAAAGGAATAAAAGCTTGAGAGTTTTGCAGTAACACTTTAGGAATTGTAGTATAGCAACCCCAGTGCAATTAGTAGCTCTCACTGATGATCTGTGGGCATTCTGGTGAGCCACTGGTTTAACAGGACATCAGTGACCTGTCTGCTACAGCAGCTTCTCCAGATCCTATCACACATGGGTCTACTTGAGAATTTGAATGAGGCTGCAGGAAACATTATAGAAATGTCTCTGGGCAGCCCTTGGAGAAGGGACACAAGTTCACTCAAGGTAGACATCTGCTTTTTAGCAGCCGTCAAGCTGGAAACCATCTAGCAAGTGATTTTTTCCTAGAGGATTAGGGCCATTTGAAAAAAGAAATGAGAGGAAACCATAGCAGCGTGCTGTTGTCTGAACCCATGGGACTTGAACAAATGTGCAATAACAAGTGAACACTGTGAGTAGGACAAATAAGTATGTCTAACACTAGCAATATATTGATCTGTTCTCCACATACTTTAAAAAATCTAAGAGAAGAAAACTGCAACCAAGCCTTTTTATTCTGGGCACTGCTGTTCCCATGGTGAGACTTTATTTATGCAAGCAACACAGTCCTACATTAAAGCTGGAGGCAAAAGGGGTAATTAGTGTTTACGTGCTTAGATGAGCAGATTTGGGGTTTGTAGGATCTAATTAGCAGTTTGCAATTAGATCGTGAGAATTTGTGAAGTAGAAGGGCAACCAGCAGAACTTACTGTGATTTGAGCAGTTTCAAGCTGTAATTAGACTGAATTTTCCTTGAGATCACATCTCACTTTCCAAGGTTGTAACATGGCCATGGCTCTTCCCCAGTGACTTCCAACAAGCTGTCTTAAAGTAACTTTGGTGTTCTTCTGTGGTGTATAATGGCACTTTTGAACCAAGTCTGCTGGCTGGGATTTATTGACCTTACAGAGGTCATTTGGAGTTTTAACAGGAAATGCTTTTTTCTTGAGTACTTCTCATAAGCATGGGTTTTCCTTGGAAAAAATAAGGGATCTGTAGGTATTTCCTCTGAAGTCAATCAGAAAGGTGAAAAAGGAAAAACCATTGACGCCTTATCTTCCAGACATATTTTCTTGTCTACAGATCCAAACTGTTAAATTCAGAGCTGATGAGGACAATAGAGGGAAGTTAGTGAATTGTCTCTGTCCTTACCATAATACTTTTTTTTCCTTCTAAATTATTCAAAGGCTGTTAGCATCACCATTGGAGCTTTATTTTTCATTGACTCTGTATTACTTTAAAAGTTAGGGTATGAGTGCTACAATAGAATTTGCTGTTACCGAATATACCCAAACTATAGCTGATTCAGCTGGTGAATCCTGGGATTTAAACCCAAATTTTATCTCAGTAGTGACCTGTGATTTAGGAAGAGTTATACAGGGATAAATATTCTATCAACATAAAGTCCCAGGCAATCCTTCAATGAACGGCATTTGAGTCCAGCCATCTCACCCTGCAGTGGGATGTTAGACGTTGTGCTGCGACACAACAACATAACTCTAATATTTTATTTTGAAAGGTTGCTCATTCATATTAGTGTTAGCATGTGAGGAGAGAGATACGCCAAGAAGGCCATTAAGGCATAATGCTGTCAGGTGCTGGCATAGCAAAAATAAAAAAGCCAGCTGAAGTGCATTGCGTGCTCAGTTTATTCTCATCAGCCAGACGGAAGAGCTTTCTCTTTGCAGTGCATGTGTCTGAGAGCATGATAAATGTTTCTTTGCAATTTGATCCTTACCCCACACTTCTGTTAGTAATAAGCACAGCTGTAGGAAAAACAAAATAAAATGAAAAGCCCCCCTCAAAACCCCAAGAAAACACCAACAATTTTCTTGGAAGTAGGGATGGGGTGGCCAGGACATGAAAGTCTCAGTGTACTATAGTGAGCTAAAGCATATAATAGCTGTCTTATATCTAGTGGCTGTAATATTTCAGCTGAATATCCTTAAAAAACTCACAGTAAACTCAAAAAAAGAAACCCGTACTGCATACCTGCTGTCATCGAAACATGATGATATTGGGGTATGTATAGAGGGAGGATAGTAAACCAATATTTCTTCCACCCAGCAACTGTGACGATACCCATTGCCCAAGGAAAACTGGTAGGGGTTTTTCGAATTAAAATGT
Source organism: Opisthocomus hoazin (assembly GCF_030867145.1). NCBI lineage: Eukaryota > Metazoa > Chordata > Aves > Opisthocomiformes > Opisthocomidae > Opisthocomus > Opisthocomus hoazin. The sequence goes on along the minus strand of NC_134419.1, from coordinate 57,298,919 downwards.
TGAATTGTCTAGGAAAAATTCTACAAAAATATGTGATTTGAACAGGAGTTTATTTGGGGGAACAAAGATTTTGATAAATAACATTTTTAAATGATCTTTCATTTTGTATTTGATATTATTTTCATTGAAATGAAATTAAGATGTCAAGGTCTGAGTGCAGTGTTTGAGGTGCCATGAAAAATCATTTGCTTTTCCTTAGAATTTTTTTTAGCATGGAATTTCAGGTTATGCTCTTGCTGCCTGTCTTAGAGTCAGAAAAAGTTATTCATGTTTTATTTTTCCACTGTCACCAATTAGTTTCCCACCCAGGTTAACCCAGCGTACCACACACAGTAGTGGTATCGGCAACTATTTGGAGTTCATTCTCTCACTGCTGAGCCAAGATAGAGATGCAGTACAAAGACAATGAGGCAGTTTCTTTGGTCTCCAGCTAGCAACATCCAGAGTTTTGAAAAAAAGACAAAAATTAGAAAAAAGGAAGGGGGGGGGAAGAAGAAACAAACCCTCTCCTTAAGCGATATCTTTTAATAGTGTACAGAACAGGAAACACCACCAGAGGAAGGAATACTCCACATCCTCCCTCCACCCCTTTTAATTAAAACTGATTAAAATCTTGTTTTTGTAAGTCAGTCTCTCCTGTAGAGTATCTTGTTTGAACTATTTCAGGACATTCTCGGCATTATGCATATCACAAAAGTGCAAATGTTATTGTAACCAAAGCTGAAACCAGGACTTCCTGAAGTAGGACCCTGAGAGAGAGTTCTGTTGCAAGCATCAGGCTGTTTCGTTATAAGTTGAAGCAGAAGCGTATGCATCTAGAATATAAAATGCGTTTCAGTGATGACCTCCCTTTGACTTCCAGTGAAAAGCAGGGCCTAATTCCCTAAAAACCATCTTGATAACCTTGTGCTCTGTTGAAAGCACCCTGCTTCGTTATCTGTATGACATTATCACCCCACAGTCAGCTGGTGTTTTATATCCCAATTTGTTTGGTCCTTCCACCAAAATTCTGGCTTGTGAGTGTTGTGTGGATGCAGACAGTCAAAATGCACCCACATTTACACAAAACTCTTTTATCTGCTTGGATTGGAGAAAAAAGGGTTTTTTCTGAGCAGTTTGATTGTGGGCTTAGATACATGCGAGCAGTCATATGTTTTAAAAGTGATGCATTTCCCCATGTTACAAGAGGAGATGATCCTACAGCAAACATCTGTAAAAAGGGTGAAATTTGCATTTTAGGGTCTTTTTTCCTAATAAAGTTGCTCCCTGCACATCCTGTGTTCAGTTAAGGTCCCACTGCAGTGCTCATACTCTTGCTAGATGGAAGATATAGAACCTAATAGGCATAAGTTATTTAATAAGGTATTACCAATCTCTTGGCACATTTAGGAGTTCAACAATATTAGCGTCAAAGTTAAGACTTTTTAAAAGAGCCTGGATGATGAGATGGTCTTTCTGAGCTGTTTTAACTGACTGTACTTGAGTAGTTACATTTCTTACATTTGTACTTACATTTCTCAGTGACGTTGGTCTATGTGCAATAGCAAGTCTTCAAAGCCCCATAATCCAAACAAATCTTCTATTTGCTTAACTGCTGAAACAACTTACGATGAGTACAGCTAATCGTAACAGCATAATATCATGTTCACATTGCCATGTTCTAACTGAAAAGTAATGTGCTTTTGAAATAGGGGGAAAAAATGATTTCTCTGTTAGTTTTTTAACTTTATGTGTTTAATTTCAGATCTCCTTCCCCTTCCAGAGGAAGTTAGAGATGCCATAGCTTTAATGTCTGTTTTAGCTGCCACTCAAATATTCACTTTCTGTAAGAAAATCTAAACCAGGAGGTATGCTATTTCTCCTGATGTGAAAGTCATTAAAGGCAAGTATGCTGCGAGTTCAAGTGCTGGTGGGTCAAACAGAAATTCCCACCTCTGACAACACAAACCTGAAAAGACAGCCTTTTTTTTCAACACAATGGTCCATCCAGCTGTAGCTTTCAATTGCATGGTCACTACTAGCACACTTCTTTTAAAAATCCAAACAAAATCTCTCTTGATTTGGATTTTCGGTCGAAGGTGTGAGATGTAGAAGGAAGTGGTAGAAGCTAAACCGGGAGTTAAAGCCACTGCATTGCTGACCTCAGAAGGATGGTCTGGAAGAAGGAGACCTGAACTAAGGAAAAGCTGGGTTATTAGTTATCTTTCTTCCTCATACTTTCTCCCTCTATCTATCTATCTACAAATACATGTAGATAAGTCGATATGCACCTTTTACTTTTTGCAATTAGAGATAATGGAAGAGTAGAAGATGAGTTTCATGTTCTCCTCCTTGGGCTTCCTTGGTGCAGGGCAGCAAATCCTCATCTGCAAGTAAATCCTCTCTAACAAATCCGTGGGTAACACCATAGCACCCATCCCTCCCAGGAACGCGTTAGCATTAGGATAGCAAAGACTGGGCAGAAATTATTTACGAGTCTGCTAACATGTCATCAGGCCATTGTCTCTGTGAAAGGGCAGAAAACACCATTTAGATTTAGAGCAATCAGTGCTCCCTAGTTAATACAACTCAGGGCCAGGTGAGCAACAACGACCTTACTGCCAATGGGAGAAACCACAGTCATCTTGTGCAGGTACTTTTATCCAACAGCTTGGTGTCTTTGATTGGCGCCTTCCTGCTTTTCCTGTCAATGGAGATGTCCTGGTACGATTTTGTGATCCTGTGTTTGTGAATGAGCTAATAAATTTCTATAATGTGACAGAGCTTGAAATAAATTCAGCTTTACTGTAGTGTTATGCAATGGGCAGTAAAATAGGTAAAGAGCTGGTCTTTTTCTTGATACTTTTGTTCTTACTGATGCCAGTAATGTTTACCTGAAAGGGACATTTGGAAGTTAAAAGGCATATTTGTGCCTCGTGAGCAAGATGGACATCTGGTACCTGGAGGAAGAAACACAAGACATAGGCATTTTCCATACAGAGGGATGGTTATTTAGGAAATAGTTGTTCTCTGCTATCACTGCCTGGTCTGCCTGACTGTAATTTTGAGGTGAGCATCTCCCTTTCAGCCAATATAAGCCTACAGAGAGCTGGGAGTACTCTTCACTTTGCAGTATCAGACTCTTACAAAGGTCTAATGAGCATGTTGTGGTCTTCCCCAAAAGGGTTTGGGGTTCATGCCCTTGGTTATTTCTTTTTGATGCAGTGGTTTTTCAAAGGACATCTACCCCCCTAAAGTGTACTGACTCAAATGGATCAATATCTGCAGGGAATGCTAGATTAAAAGGGTTTACATGTGGGTGGGACCGCTGAGAGGATGAGTGGCAACGCACTATAAAGAAATACAGATTTGCTCTCAATGCCTCTCAAGAATTTGCTTTCAGGCATTTCCACCCTCTGGATCTTGCTGGTTGTGTAAAATACAGTGTCGCTGTGCCATGCTTCTGTCTGTTGCCTGAATGTGTCTAGATCTTCTGAACCCCCACTCAAACAGGGCGTAGTTGAAGGTAAGGATCTCGTGTGGACGTGACACGAGGTGCTTTTTATTTCGCTTTCACCCATATGACCATTCATAGATTTCCCTTTGGCCAAAATCACTCAAAAATGTGTGTACCTGAGCTTTTCTGAGTAATTTGAGCAGATGGGGAAGAGGACTGGCCAGTGCAGAAGGGAAGGCATGGGAGCCCTACCACCATTTGCTGCATCTGCTCTTCCTTACATTGCTTTCAGATAACCAAGCCTCCTCGTTACATGAATTCGATCCATGTTCTCTGCCACTCCTCATTCATGTCTGGAATTGCATCTCTCTTAACTCAATAGCATGAATCCAATCCAGCCAGCCTACTGTGACTTCAGAGTACCAGGCAGGCAAACAACAGCCAGGTGACATGAGTAGACTAGACCTAAGTGGGTTATTTCACCAGCACTAAAATGTGTGTGTTCAGGTGTATAGAAAAAATAGTCACAAAATTGAAGATTTGGGGCAATTTTTGCTTTCATTTTTGTGAAGTGCCACATCTATTGAAGCAGCATGCTAAAAAGAAATTAGCCATATCGTAAGAATCTAGTTCTATTTGCAGAATCATTAGGAGATGGACTGAGATAATTCTCTTGTTTGGTGGACATAGAAATAGGGTTTCCTTTTGTGATGTATTTTTTTCCCCACCCCACCTGTGGCTCTTAGGCTCATTGTACATGTATCTTCTTGCAGGCTGGGCTTGACCATCGCCATCCAAGTATTGCAACTCAAGTTATTCTAGCCTTTGCAACGATGCAATATTTCTATCTGCAGAAGTTCATTTCCTTTATGATGGGTGATATAGTGACTAGGCCAGCCAACAAAACTGAATATATGGACGACAAAATAGCTGTTACACAAGCAGGTGTCTGTCACTGAGGAAGGCTCCAAAATTCTGTTTTTATCCACCCAAAATGGTTGTGTTCGCTCTTATCAGGGAGTTGGTGGTTGGTTGCCATTTGGTTGCAGTTTACATCTAGCTGGCAGCACGCGGGTGGAAAGAAGCCAAGTTTTCTATCAAGATGACAGTTTGCTAACAGATGTCTAATGTTTCCCAACACATTTAGCTCATGTGATAGAAGTCGTGAGCTAGTTTAGTAAAGCTGAGCAGTTGGATAATTACAAACTTTTGCTCCTTACATTTTCTCTTTTATCCTTTTTAGCTGCCTAGGTAAGTTGATTATCTTTTTTTTTTTTTTTTTATAGTTTTAGGAGGAAAATCTTGAAATGTCTTTTGGAGTAATTGTCATCCTAGGAGACAATCACTCATTTAAATGGGTGGAAACCCTCAGCAGTGCAAGAAGCCACATGTTTTCCTCTCCCATTCTGCATAACAGGCATTGCCCAAATGGTTGGGCTGTGGCTCCTGCGCTGCTCTTTCAAAGTAACGGGACATGTGGGCGATGTTATTTACTCTTGATCTCCCTAAGAACTCTGGTTTCTTGCATGTGATGCCTATCCGTGCTGAGGAGGAAGCTGAATCAAGGCATTTTAATTAGCAGCTCCTTAAGAGTATATATTTTATTTGGAAGGAGAGAAAGAAGTGATGGTCCCAAGCCCCAACTCTTCCATAGTAGGGCCCCAATACTGATTAGGTTGAGGTTGTTATGGAAAGCCAGTCGTTTCAGTGAGGTTTCAGTAGTTTCTTGTTTGAAAAGTCTCAGAGCACCATCATACAGCTGCATATTTAGAATATAACTGCCTTTCTCATGAGACTGGCTAGTACTGGATGGGAAGAAGCTTTGGCATCTGCAAAGTGGTACCCAGAAGAAATACAACCTGACCTGGCACACATACATTTTTCCCATAGAGTGCCGAGTTATTTCCATGTCAGCTTGCACAAGTTTGGTCAAACTGTCTCTGCCACTCATCCCGTTTCTGTTACATTCCCAGGGAATATCGCAAGCATCGTCCCCAGTATCTGAGCATAGCAGATTTCTTCAACCTGGTCCAGAACTGAACATTTTCCTATAGACCCACCGATATTAATTTTTAAACTTCCTTCTGTACTTCTTTGTACTGCCCTCCCCATACCTTGAACGAGTTCCTTTTCTTTTGGAGGTGATGAAATTAAGATATCACATATGTTTTATACTATAGTTTTGTCAAGCGAAGAACACACGCTGCAAAATCCTAGGATTTTCTGTTTCAGGAGCAGCACACTCAAATTAAGGAAGCTGAATTCATATTCTAAATTTCAGGATGAGGATTACACCCCGATTTTTGATTTAGTAGGTGACTTGGGACTATTTGCATTTCAAAATTTGTATTTAAGTGACTAAAGAAATTTATTCTTAAGCTTTGCAGGGCTGAAGTGCGTAACTCCTGTTAGTTTATAGGATTTTGATTTGTAAGTGGACTTTGGCCTTGGTAGCTGGGAATAAAACAGAATTCAGATGTGACTGTCATTACTAAGCATGTGAAGGGCTTGCTTGCTTGATTTTACACACCTTTTGGTTTCACTATATAATTTTGGATTCTGTTTTGGGTTTTGGATGCCTGTTGCACAGTATGTAGAAAACTGCATCCAGTTTGTTTTATATGCTTCATTGCACTGGTATGTGCTAACTACACATAAGCAGTCTGTCAAAGAGAATTAGCCAAGAGATTTCAAAAAAACAATCACAATAATGCTGCAAGTACATTTTTTTAAGCAAAATAATAAATGAGCCACATTTTTTTCCTTTAAAAGCCATCAGCAGAGCTTTTGGCTTCTGTGACCCGACACACAAAATGATGAAGAAGTTGGGACTGCAGCATTGGATCCCATCTCCTATGGAACTGAGGGATTTTCAGGAGAATTGGTGGAATTTTCGGGGCCTGGGATTAGCATCCTGCTTGCCTTGCCAGCACCATGCCGTGTCTTCCCCATTTTTTGTCCTCTCATGTTGCATGATGTGAACTATACACCATTTTTGTACAACTTGGCCATCCTTCAGGAGAAGAGGTATTACAGGGAAAAAAAATTTCATCTCTCTCTCCCATACATTTTTGGAGACCCTAACCCTTCTGACACACTGCTGTTTGGCATCTCTCATCTCCTGCTTGCTCAGCATTGTGAAATCTTCACTAGTTGCCCAGGGGAGAAGACGGGGTAGCTGGTCCCCTGCCTCCCTGGAAGCATGAGATGACTTCCTTCTGCATTTTGTTTCCTGCCTTCTTCCATCAAGAAGGCAGGCTCCCAAGCCTTGGGCAAAAGTAATGCAAGGCTTGTTGACCCGAAGTTTTGCATCTGTTATTTGACTGTTGAAGGGAAATTTTCCATTCTTGGATTTCATCTTCCTAGCAATTATAAATCATTAAGTGTATTTAACTGGTCAGGAATGTGGAAGATAACTCATGTGCTGTCTATACCTTTATCATGAAAATTAGACTCATCTCATTGCTCTGTCACCCTTAAAATGATGTGTCTGCTGTGATTTAGAAGGGAACATATACATATGTCTTTCTTTTAGCAGAGGTTTTTTAGTGGCAGGTTTAGTATGCACCTCATGATGAGTATAAAGTGATTGATAAGCAGCTGTGTCACACAAGGTTATCCCAAGTTTGAAGCAGGCTCAGCACTGATTGGTTTCCAAAATCTGATGCATTAGCCTGCTGTGGCCACAGGAACAAGGTCACTGAGAGGGTCTGGTGACAGTACAAATAACAAAGCAGAGCTTAAGTGATTTTTCGACAGCATCCCTGAGATAAAATTGTGCTTTATTACATTGGATTTGGGGCTTGATGATGTGACCTTTCATCTTCCTTTTTATTTTTACCTTTTAACTTAAAAATTAGTTTTTATTGCTTCTTCTCCCCCAATGTCATTGCAGTTTTAAATAAACTAAAGAAGGTGGTTTGAAGAGTATTAGTCAGTAAGTCAATTCCATCCCATTATTGAATTAGAGACAGGTGTCATGGACAAGGTACATTAAAAAGATAGACAGGTGGATACATATATATGATTGTGGCTAACACTGTGATGTTTTATCTTTACACTAGCATTACCATGCACAAATGAAGCATCCAGGTGAAACAGCAAATTGTGTTCTATCTGTTAATTGCAAGATATTATGGCTAAATTAAGTACTGAAAAACAAGCCAGCTGCCCCCTTACACCCTCCATGCCTCTCTCCATAACCCTGCCAATGGTCTTTTCCCATACAAGTCTGTGTCGTGAGCAGCCAAAGGTTGTACATGCACAGGGACTTCACCGACAGCTGAATGTCAAACTTTATTGAGTGGGTGGATCCTGTTCATCCATTTCCCCTCCGAGCCATTCTAAAAATACCATAAACCTTGACAAGGAGCTATTTTAAAGGAATCACATTCATGAGGACAGTCATGGGAAGCTTATTTTGGCAGGCTTGCATGTGTTCAATTTGCATGCTTCCTTAGTCAAGGGCTTGGTGAACTTGTGTTGTGAGCCAGTTGGATATGGGCATAAGAGACAGCATCTGGATTTTGGGACCTCCTGGGTTGGGACGTCTACTCCAAGTGAGTTTATACGAGGAAAAGAAGTGAAGATATTCGTATACGAATGTTGATGTGTGACTGAAGTCATTCATTTCAGGAATTCGCACACCAGCCTGCAGCTTATCGGATCTGATTTCATAAAACCTGGCTGTGATTTCTCTCCAGGGACCTTAATGATCTTGCCACTTTCAATAAACATTTGTAGAAACTACTGCCAGCCTGTGGATAAGAGAAACTCCTATGAGAGACTTTGTCTTCCAAAAGTACTTAAAGACACCAAAAAAAACCTCACCCACAAGAAGATCAATAGAAAATGTCAAAATGTAGCCTTCACTGGGTAGCTGGAGATGAATTGCAGTACCAGACATTTGCATTGTAGGCATGCAGTAGGTATGTTTGCTTTTCTCACTTGGAAAACCGGGCATATCGGAACGATGCTGTAATTGGGACAAGCAAAACAATTGGTGTGAACAATAGCAAACTGTAAGAGCTAATATGGAAATTAAGCAGGTAAAGGCTGTTCCACACTCATGCCATTCGGGTACAGTATTGCACAGTACTCATGTTTGCACCTCTAAGAAATTTCCATTTTTTCGCATAAAAAAATCCAGATATGAAGCCGAAGCTGCCTTCTTTGCCAACCTGAAACTGTCTGACTTCAACATCATTGACACCCTTGGAGTCGGAGGGTTTGGACGAGTTGAGCTGGTAGGTAACGTTTTCCTCTTTGAAGTTTGCATTATGTCCTAGAATAAGTACTGTGCTACGAGTCTTGCAATTTTTCTTTGTTATTATACCTGAATAACTGCAAGAAAATTATGTGATTGGATTATATATTTTCTAATGGTTGAAGAAAGCTGAATTACATTTCTGAGTAAGTAAAAAAGTATGAATAAATGCTTTGCAGTAACCAAGAATTTATGTATGAGGTTGAGAGAGGAGCACACATCTTCTCTCTCCAAGCAGTCCTATGTTTATGGCGTTGATTGCCTTTCAACAACAATCTGAAGAGTAGTGCAGCTGTTGAGTCCTAAGATTGAAAGAGCAACCTAAAATATTACTTAGCCAAACTGGAGTAACAGTATGATGTCTCTTCTAAGCAGTTTCAAATTCTGGTGTAGAGATAGAGCTACATGGTTAGCACGAAAGCTGTAGATTGAATGTCTGAAATAGGACAACCCTAAAGAAGGGACAAAATCTGAGCTTACTTTTTGCTCTGCTTGGATTTAGAGCTCTGCAGTCTTTATTAAAACAAAGCCTGAGCAGGAGGAGACTGAAATAGCAGCCATTGCATGACCCGTTCATAATATCACGTAAATACAAAAACTTATAATAGAGAGAGCTTAGTTTACATCACGGTGCTGACCACAGAGGAGCTTCTGATGCTGAACACCAGTACAGTATGTTAGGAACTCCTGTAAGCTAGGGGCAGAGAAGTGAACAGAGTTACTGCTGCCATCACAGAACTTTGGGAAAATCCCTGCTTCATAGCCCTGTGGGAGCCAAACGCACCCGTAGTGCTGGGAACTGGAAAACCAGCAAAATGAAGTGTTTTCGTGATTATTTGTGACATAATGGGTAAATTCTGTGTTAAAAGTACAACTTGCTCTTCTGCGTGGTTTATATCTGACTTTTCCTGTTTGGATGTATGTAAAATCATGCGGAGGAGAGTATGTCCATGAGAACGCTGCTTCCTTCCTGGGGTTTGGGTTTGGAATTATTATTTATTTATTTATTTGATATTAGCAACTGTTGTTTTGGAAAAAGGGTCATAAGAGCTCAGCCGTAGCCTGGGAAGGTTGTCTTTGCCTCGCTCCTTCTATAGTCATCTGCTGTGGAACATGCTTTAGAGCAGGAGTTTAATTTGAGTTGCACTAAACCTCCCTTTTGAAGGCCCTTCCCTTTCTGTTGACAACAGCATTTGTTGACAACAGCTGTTGTCTCCTAAATTAGCATCACTACTGGCTTCGCCACCTGAGGTGATCAACCAGTCTGGGGCTTGTTTTGAGTTTTGTGAAGGAGCTTGTGAGGTTTATTTTCATATTTAAGGCTTTTTTGAAGCATGCTGTCAAGATGTTTCAAAACCTCAAGGTGTTTCCGGGAAGATGCATGAATTTGTCTTCATGAGGTGTTGCTTATAGGACCCTCAAACAGCACAGATACAAAAGCAAATTGGACTGTTATTGATGACCAAGGGCCAGTCCTCTGGCTGCTTACAGAGTTAATTTGGAAGTGTTAAGATATTGACATCTTGAAATCTAAGTGATGCATGGCACTTGGCCAGTTGTGAGGAAGAGCAGGAGTGGATATGTTCTATCACTTCAACATATCAGATCGTAGTCAGGTAAAGACATTTAATTCTTAGATGTCTAAATCTCAGAAGCCTTCAGGAAGCCTTGGTGCCACGTACATAGCTGCAGACAGGACGAATGTTTCCATCACCTTGTAGGGGTTTTCTTCAGGGGTAGATTTAACCCACTGCCCCTGCTCTCTTAAGCAGGGAAATGCTGGTTAAGGTAATTTTCTGTTCTTACATAATACTGAATTACACACAGAAGGATAAAAGACATTTAAAGTTTAGCTTAACACTCCGGGTTTTATTATTTTTCTTTACCACCAAGGGAAATTTTGTTATTAAAACAAGAAGATATTCTTTTTGTCAAAATTGAGCCTAGAATTGCTAACTCTTGCTTCTATCTTCTACATGAAACACACGTTTTATAATTTAAGGCTAAAAAATGAACTAATGCAAAATGTATTGGAGGAATCAAATCTTTTGTTCCCTGTGTGTTATGGTAGCCTGCTGGTGCACAGCAGCATTGAAATTTGTTCCTGGAAAACATTATCATTTTTGTCTTTTCCGAAAGTAAAATTGATCAGATAAATAAAGTACATTGCAAGAAAGCTTTACCTTGGCCACTGTGAGCAGGCCCTCCCAGGACATCTCTGTATCGTTCAGGAGAATAACTTGTGGTGTCTGGTTGGAAACTGGAATATCTCAGGCTTACTTTGGGTCTTGCTGGCCAAGAAGGAATAACGCTCCCATTGATCTGCATTTTAATTTCCAGCTGTGGTTTGTATCAATATACGATGGTTTTCCAGATTCCTCTGTGAATGCTGTCTGTTGGTGAGGTCACCTCTTCAATGCATTCGTACACAAGTACATGACTTTTACGTGAGACAGCCCAAAATGTAAATAGTTTTCATTTCTATGGTGATTACAAGTGGAAATATCTATTTTGTCTTGCTTTTCTAGGTAGGGGTGGGGGTTTTTTTGGTATGTCAAGAGACGTTTCTGACAGATTTGCATTGGTGTTGTACATAGTTTTCTCAGTTTTTTTATGGCTACCTGATACGTCTAGCAACATGCCTTGTCTTTATGGATGCCATTGTCCTTCTTCATCCGCAATGGACTATGTAGTCAGCTTTTATCCAGGCTACTCTCGATGGGAGAAACGAGCTGAGTAGTGACTGTGCTATTTCAGATGGGGACCAGCTCTGCCACTGGAACAGGAGCAAATAAAAAGCTTTTGTTCACTTACAGCAAGACCTGTGTGATCATCAATGTTTGAAAAGCAAACAGGAGGACTGGGGAGACCAGAGTCCTGCCCAGGGCTGGCCAGTGCCACATTCCTAGGACAACCCTCCCACATTTCGGAGGGCTGTCAAGTAGGTGCAAGCTGCTCTGGGACACATCTTGCCCAGCTGAGGGACACCTCCCTTAGCAGGGCAGAAAGAAAACAGTAGGAGTGGACTTCATGTTTTTTAATAGCACAGATTAACAGATGCATCCACTATTTTTTTGCAGCTTGGCTTCTCAGTGCTGTGTCAGCTGAGCATCTTCTGTGTTGGGATCTAGGTGCCTCAATAATATGTTGGAATAGGGAACATCATTTCAGGTCCATGTCCCGCAGAGCACTGCTTTGCAGAGGACAGGGATGTAGGTCAGGTGTCCTCAGCCTTCAGAAATCATCTCTCCTGAGCTTTATTGCTCTTGTCTTTGTTCTTTAATTTCCTTTTAAGTCCTGTGTTTCTAATACTCTGCCCTAGGTCAGTTATTTTGGAATTAAATCAAGATTATTTTAGACAGCTCTGAAATAAATGTATTGGAGTGCCTGAACGTACAGGATTAGTCAATGTTGCTGTGAAATCAGTTCACGTAGGTGATGGCTCGGCACGGATAGGCTAAAAGTTAGGTCCACACCTGAACACATGCCTTTTGTTACATTGATTTACAGAGTTACCTCTTCCAACAATCACTCAGCGATGGGGAAGAAGATTTTAAATCACTCCCGTTGTTATGAAATTGCAAAAAGAACATATTTTCTCCACACCCCATCAAAAGCTTGATTGAGACTTGTTTTCAGCTACATATTTGTTCACTTGTCCATGCAGATGCACCAGCAAAAAGCTGTAGACTTACCCACCATCCCTGCACCTTTGCAAGCTCAGAGGGAGCTGTGCCTTCTGCACTCCTATGGGTAACATATGGCTCGGGACATCCTGAAGGCAGCAGGCAATAAGCAGATTAAGGACAGTCTCAACTTTTAGCCCTGACTTGACAAAACATTTAATCATACGTTTTAATGTTCAGCAGTTTTGCAGAAGTTGGTGGCACTTAGAGCACATATTTCAACCATATGGTCACTAAACCTCAGACTGGAAGAGACCCAAAGAGATCATCATCATGGCAAAGTCAAATATACTCACCAACTTCTAACCAGTTTTCCCTAATTTGTCATTGAAGCCTTTAGGGAAGGAGATTCCCTGGAAGGTTTTCCCTACTGTTTAACATCTCCCTGCTGTAGTTTGTAGTAGGCTTGTAGTACAAATATATACAACCCTTGAGGCTGGGTTGTGTGTATTTGAAGACCATTATCACATGATCCTGAAGAACTCTTCTCTTTAAAAGAATAAATGTGCTTCTTTTGAGCTTTACATTTAATTCATGTTTTCTAGGCCTGTAATCCTTCTTGTTCCTTAGTCTCCAACTGGCTCTCACCTCTTTGGAGTGATGCCCCAACCAGGCACGTTAGTCCAGCCTGGACCTTCCTCTGCTCAGGACTCTACTACTAATAGAGTCCCCTTTATTTCAAGTCGTTGCTTCAATTTGTAAAAATCAGTTTGAACTCCCTTGCTCTTATCAAAAGTGCTCCCAGCCCTCTCTGGCTTGATAGGTGCAAAGTTAATGACATTCTTCTTATTTCATAATCCAAGCCATTAATGAAAGTGTTTTATGGTGCCATATACTACACAGACCCGCTTAAAGTCTTTTGGCTTGATGGTGGCCACTAAAACTCCTTTATGATATGGAGATTAATAAAGACATGCACATAAAAACTAAGCCTTAGTTTCAGCCACATTTTACTGGGACTATACAAGACCTTTTAAAATGGACAGTATGGCATTTTTCATTTTTATTCTTGTTTTAAGAGAGATCTGGCCACAGATTATGAAGTGCAGTCAAATTTATTATAGCCTCTAGCCTGTTTTGTAAACAAAACCATTAGTGAATTAATTAGATGACAAGGAAAAAAAATGCTGTAATTGTCTTCCAATACCCTGACAGATGCGTAATTCAGATATTTAGTAGTGGAAATTTCCAGTTGTGTAGCTATCCATTTGTTCCAGCTACTACGAAGCTTTTTATTAGAAAGATCAATCTTCTCTTTGAAGTGTCTTAATTTTTATTATTAATTGTCATTAATCCTTTGGGCTCCTTCCTTTTGAAAGAGTGGGTATTTTGGGTGCCATCAAGGTGAGGAAACTGAGATGTAAGTGAGGGATTTGAAGATAAGGTACCTGAGGAAATCCCACATTCATTTGACAATAGAACTGTTGCTATGGAGTTGAGCAAAATTCTGGTTATAAACATTTGGTCCTTTTTTTTCCCTTCTGTTCATAACTATATGCAGGATGCTTAATTTTAATGATACCATCAGATGGGGCTGGATCACTGCAAAGCTTTTTTTTATTTTACCTTTGATTTTTAATTCCTAATGGAACTAAATACATCCTTTGTAGATGGAAACATATTCTAAGGGCTTGTCTGTTAGTGGAAAGGCTTATTGTCAAGGTCTGGAAAGATGAGACACTGTTTGTAGCCCATCAAATATTGTCAGAGGCCGGATCAGGATATTAGCTGTCAAGCTGGAGGCTTGCGCTCCAGTTGGAGGCAGGAATAAGACATAAAAATAGGTGCTACATTGCAGACAAATCCAAACGCAGGAGCGGAACTGGATCATGTATGGTGTTGGAGAGTTTGGGTCCATCTCATATTTTCAAGAAATCATAGTAGTGAGATTTTCCTTTTGGTTTAGCATATTTTAGCTATATAACCCTCCTTCTGCTATTTAATTTTTATTGGAATGATTTTGTGCATGAAACAGTTCACATTTCTCACTGCTTTTTATCCTTTTCCTTCTAGACCTTTTTGGAAAATATTTACCTCTAGGCTTTATAGAAAGACACAAATTTTAATACATTTCCCAATGCCCTTGCTTAGAAAAAAACTTGGTTGTACATGTTGTCAAGCATTGAATATCAATTTTTAGTACAGAGATCAAAACATAGAATTACAGGTTTTTAGCACAGTTCAGTTTTGATTAAGCAACTTGTTAAATAGCTGAGGTTTTCTAAAGACTGTGCATTTTTTAATGTATACTTAGGTGTATTCATAGAGTGTAATTTTGCAATCTGTTTTCCTGTAGAGTCCCATAGCACTCAGATTGTGATACAATACTTAGTGCTTTCCCAACCAGTTGAATCTAGACTTTTTTAAAGAAAATAAGGTCACTGTCATGGACAGTTTCCACCCTGCTGCCCATTTGTAATTAATTCTTGATTTATCCTTCAAAATTTCAGCCTGCAGTATATCCTAAAGACTTAATTTTTACTCCATTATTTTTCTTTCCATCTTAGGTCTTTTTTTGTTCAGTCTTGACCTATTTTGCAGTCTAACCCAGTCCAATCACCATGCCTGTTCGCACACAGCATGCCACTAACCCAGACTAATGTGATGTTGAGCACGAAGTGGAAAGGAAATAGTGAGAAGCACCAAGTAGACTGCTTATAATTTGGATACACAAACTACAATTTCTCTCTAAGCCTCAGGTCAGGAGAGCGGCTGAATCTGGCCTTATGGACATGTGCAAACTACCTTCAAAACCCTAATGGAATGATCTTCAATACTGAGCACCACAGTAGGCTTTGAGGCATAAATATGAGCAGGATGTTACCTCACTTGCCTAGTAACAAGAAATGCTGGGAAGAAGGCAAGTGGTAAGGCAGAGTATTATGATGGAGAAATCTGTTTCATCCTGGAAGAACACAAATATATTCAGTACCAAAAGCATGCTGTACTATTTTGCTGGGGGGAGAGAAGTCGACACTTCGTTCGTGCAGCAGTTCAGCTGTTGGGATTAGCAGAGCTCAGCTTGCAAGTGCTGCGCTCAGCAACAGCTGCTGCTATGTTTGTTGGTTTGAATGCATCTAGCTGGGAAACAGTGGAAAATAAAGGACCTTGGACATACCCAGCAAGCAAAAGCACTTGCACTTCAGTTCCCGAGCACTGCAGTTGAGTCAGTTAGTATTTAACATGATACGAAGATATTCGCATTTCATGATAGCACTGACTTGTGACACCATTATATCTGAATACTACACATATAGCAAAATGCACAGCTAGCAAAAGCCCTTTGGAAAAGCATCTTTTGTCATTATAGAGGTACTGCAATGCCCACATGGGGAGTTCAACAGGAGATGTGAGCAACAAGAAACTTGTCTGTGAGTCATGTACAAAAGAGTTCAAGAAAAGCTTCTGTCCCACTCCTAAAAGCTCACCATTACTGCATGTTTAGGAAAAAGCCACATCTACAGAGTAAATGAAATATTTTTTACTTGCACAAACTCTGCTCCCTGTGGGTGTTCCCATTTACCTGGGAGCCCAGCCAGCACCCTTGAAGATCAGCAGAAAAAGCTCATGAGCAAGGTTTCTGTAAGCACAATGTCCAGACGCTGTAAAAGTTCATGTTCAAAGACCTCCGTTATATCAACGAGAAGAAATCTGGGAATTTTTAAGTGGCAAACACTATTCCAGTTGTAACCTTTATGAAGCTGCCAAAATGAAGCAAGGATAAACTTTAAATATAAATATGTGTTCAGCTCTGCTTTCATGCCCTTTGGTCTGTGGATCTTTTATGGCTTCAAGGGTCTGCACAGGGTACCATAGTGGCAAATATCTATAGCATTTGCCTGGAGAAAAAAACATAATTACAGGGCTTCTTGGAAAACCCACAGCCATGCAAGAGCTGTAAGCCAGAGGCACAACGACTGTGGTAAATAGGAATTCAGAAACTTGGGAGAGGTTCTTTGTCTTCTCCTAGAAGATCATGGAGGAATAGAAGACCAAATATGAATATGTGCAGTTAAAATAGCATATCCTCAGGCTCGGTATGGCAAGGTTCGGGCACCTCAATAGTCTTCACTGAAAATAAATTCTTCATTTGGGATTGTTCTACATCCTGGTAAATATTTATTAATGTTTACAGATTCTCAAGGTCAGCTTGCATTGTATCAGTTCAGCTCTCACTGGAGTTGCACAGAAATTGCTCACATTGCCGACTATATATAATACACATATGTGATGTATAGTAAAGACAGACAGAGAGAGAGAGGAAAGATAAGAAACATACAGATACACCCATTTACTCTTTTTTTCCATCAAGGCCTGGATTTTGTTTCATCTATATCCATTTTCACAGAAAGTCTGAAAAAGCACTAAGGTATAAAACCATATTTATTTGATCATGAATTATAGCTGTGTTAAAAAGAAAATCAAGCCTCAAGCACACTGTGTGTTTTGAAAGTTGCAGAAGTTTATACACTGTAAAGCAAAACAATGCTTTTGGAGCGGTTCCAACATTTTCATATAAGCACGGGAAGCCCAGGAGAAGGCGGCTGAGGTCTAATGAAACAAGGACTTAGAAAAGCAGGAGAGGTTGGATCTCTTCTCTTTGTCTTGTCCTTCTGCTTCTTCTCATCTCCATCTCTCCTTCTCCTCTTCTTTTCTCTTCCTCTTCTCCTCTGCGCTTGTGTCTTGTCTTGTTCCTCTTCTACTCAACTCACTACCAAGACATCTTCATCCCCTTCATATTGAACTTTTTAAAGTTTCTTTAGTGAAGCAGCATTATTTTCTCAATGCTGAGAAGTTAAAGGTAGTCCTGTGAATTCAACTTACTGGGAGCAAAATGAAGTCCATTTCCCTGCCGTGGCTTCATGTCCTCTTCAAGATAACTTCTGGTTGAACATATTTTCAGATGGTGACCCATCCTTTTGGGTTTGCTCAGGGGTAGCTTTGTCATGATGACTCAGACTGCAAAAAAACCACCTGGTGACATGGGAATGGGGCATCACGCGGAAGCACAGCAAAAGAGGAAATGATGAGTCTATGGCACCAGGTGGACAGCAGTCCCCAAGTGACATGGAATTGCAAGACATGTAGGGAGAGGGCAGCTTTGGGGCTGACACAGAAGCAAACTGCTTGCTTCAACTCCTGTCCACTCCAGTGTTGTGGGGCTGCTTTGCTTCAGAGTTCTGGAAAGGTGTCACATGGAGAACAGGAATACCTGCCTCTTCATGAAGTTGGCAGTCACTGTGAGCTCGTGAAATGGGATGGGACAAAAAGAGGGAGGAGCCTGACTTGTCCCGTGTAGCCCTGTCCAGTTAATATCTGCTGGTTGAAGATGCACATGCAGCTCCAAATCTGAGTGTGATATCCCATCACCACAGTGCTTGGACCAGAATATTTTGCAAGGTATATATGTATATGTATTTTTATATGTGTATTATATATGCATATAAATATATATGCTATATAGATTTTTCTATAGTTATATGCTTATATTTTTGAATATACATATGCAAAAATATATATGCAAAATACATATATATGCAAAATAAAAGCAGCTATTTCTTATTCTGTTATTTCCTCTACAATGTGTTTGTTTAGTTATAAACATTTCTGCTGTTATTTTTGTCACTGGGATGCAGTTCATTTCCTGGATAAGAATCCTGCAAAACAATCTACTACAATTAATTTTACCTCTTCTCACTCTCGTTTTGTATATCACCTCTTAAGGTGGTGTTTGGGCTTTATTTAACTACACTCCCTATTGCATTTTCTTGTCTTTAGGGGAGAAAATGTATTCCTGTTCCACGACTGAAAGAGCTTATATTCTCCTCCAGAGGTTCATTTCTACCAGAGAAGGCCAGAGCTCAGGCAGGTTCACCAGGAGGTGTAGTAACTACAGCGTTACAAGGATTCACTGTTTTGGGATTTATCGCAGTAGAAAAGATGGTACGGATCTGTTCTCGGTGGAGGTTAGCTGTTCAGCCTGCTTTGAGTTTTGTGATTATGTCCATGCAAGTTGGACACAGAATTGCAGATATGGACCATGTGCCGGGGCTTAGTGATGAGATGGACATAAAATGGAAAGCTGAAACATGTGTATGAAGTTGGAGAGAAAGGGAAGGAGTATACTCAGTGCTATAAATTTTATTTCTAGTTTTTTCCTGCTACTGGGCCTTTCAGCAGGTACGCAACTTCAATATTATTGAGTGTGGACATTTACAGTGGCCTTGATGTTTACTTTTACCATTAGTGCACTGAATCTCCAAGAGAGATCATTTCAGAGATTTTTGTGCTGGTGAAAGAGCAATGACTGGATAAGGTCGATGTGAGGAGAAGAGTGAAAAAAGCAGGAGGGAAAGGACCAGAAATTCTTTTAACTTGCAAAAAAAAGTATGAGACAGATGAATGTTGGTGGTTACCCTGTGTTGATCCTCTTACTGGTTGGCTGCTTTTGGAGAAGAGCGATTGAAACCCAAGGCTCCGGCAGGTCTACACTGAATCAGTAGTCCCGGGACCTTTGAAATATGAGATGTTGCTTCCAAATGAGTGAAAGCTGATCTTGTGAGCTGTGTAGCAAGGGTGACTCCTTTGCAAACTGCCTTCCTTGGAAAACTGCACACTTTTTTCCCTTTTCTGATTTTTGTGGTGGGTTTCTTCAGGATGTTGGGCTTCCTGTCCAACATAACCCCCTCCTTCTGAGCTGAGAGTCAAAATCCTTGTGGCTTCTGTGGCTCCCTGTGCTATTTTTCTCATTATAACTGGAGAACAGGTTTTCTCAGCAGCCCATTCTCATCTTCTTGACTCATGGATATTTTTTTCTGCTTTTGAAATAAAATTTGGATTAGACATGGTTTTTTTCCTATTAGTGGGCATGAGCTTAATATTATAAATAACTGTTTGCAAGAATAATAGAAACGACCCCAGCTTTACATCATAAAAACAGTCCTCACAGTTACCACATTTGGCAGGAACACCAAAGCAAGGGGAGGACTCAGGCATGTTGAGGAAGGAGGAGAAGTTTGCAGGATTCATTTTCCAGGTGGACAACCAGGTGATCCAAAATGTAAGCCTTAGATTTTGTACCTTGGAAGCTTGTTTTGATGCATGAGCACATTTAATGCAAATTAATCCCCCTGAGCTCTCAAACTCTTGCAAATCCTCTGCATTATGAAGCACAACAGGAGGGGGAATGGAAAATGGATCTGAATTCTTCTGTGGCATTAGGTCAAATTCTTGTATTAGCTAATTGTAGCCGCCTGATTGGTCTATATTTCAACGTTTGTGGCAATGATAACGTCATCAAACAGCAAATAAAACTGCTGCCTTTTGCTTCCTCATAGTAATTTTTTTCCTGTATATATTTTGAAGCTGTGCAAGTATGTATAGGAAAGCAGATTACTTCCCCAGACTCTCCATCATGTACTCAGGCACCTCTGAAAAAACAGTAATTAATTAAAGAAATAGATTCTTTAATGAAAGACACAAAAATTAGAATCCATGATATTAAAATGATAATACCAGAACAGGACATACTGCAATTTATTCATACGGAATTTTATTATAAAATACTGGTATTTATTCATCTGAGCCTCCACCAGGTTGTTTTTGTTTGTTTTTAACACTGATGTCTAGTACAAATTAACATTAGGAATATAGGAATTTATGTTTCAATTAAGTTTAGAGTGCTAAATACTTTTTTTTTTTAAAGAAATGTTTCACGTCCAAATTGACCAAGAAGTGTTCAAATTTGCTACTGGAGCTACTTTCTTCATTCCACTGTTCATTGTTATTTGTCTGTGGACAGCCTAACCTTAAAAATACAGGCTGAAAGCAAGCTAATCTGATCTGTAATATCTAATAGGGATTTGCACAGACTTTTGTTTGAAATAATTTGTGTGGCAGCTGATTGCACTTGTCCGTCACCAGATGGACAGGTCTGATGGGAAACCATGCAATCTGAATTACCATGAAAAGCAAGAGGGATGATTTCTCCAGAAGTATATACTTGGTCATACTAAACCTTAATTATTTTTTTTGTTTTGCAAGTTTTAGTAAATTCTGTCCAGCCCAGATTTTACCTTAACTTTCATCATGTCTTCATCCTCTGTGTGTCACCTCACTTCTCTCCCTGTTCCCCTGAAACAGCCTGGTTCAATTTAGATTGGATAATATCAAATACTTTACTTCAAACAGTTGAACTAAAGTCCATATGCCATTTATTCAAAATGAAACAAAAACACCCCCACTAAACCCTAACCCCAAACCAAAAATGTTTTTATCACTTTCAGTCTGCCATAAATGTAGAATTTCTTTCTTCTTTGAGCTGTAGTCAAACCACATAGCCAATGCAGCGCCATGTAGCACCAGTTCAATAAATAACTGGGCAGCTCTACTGCATAGGTGAGGAAAAATGTTTTTCTTTATTTTATGTGGATTGCTTAGGTCTTTGTACCCTGTCTCCCTGAAGATTAAACAGCAAACACAGGCTTCATGCAAAGCTAATAATTACAAGTCTTAGTGTGAAATGCAGAATAGCGCCTTTGGAAAAAGAAAAGTTTCATGTGGGCTTGGAAATGCTTGCATCTGTGCGGAAAATAAGAAGCCATGAGTCTAGGGACCGAAATCCCAAGTGGTTTTAAAACAGCTAGAGAAATACGTGTGTGCTCATATACGTATTGAAGAACTTATGATGAAAACTTTGGCCATAGATGGGTGGACTCTCGTTAATTAGGGTTTATTTCTGCATCATTTGTGGTGGTGTTGGAAGTCTCTTTGCCAGCTGTGAATCAGCCTTTAGGGTTTGATTTCCTTAAGCTATATGTGTCTTTGTGGATATCTGAGTACCAGTTTGATTTCTGACCAAGAGGAAATGCTGAGGATACCATCCCTTGTTGCATTTTCCCTGAAACCTGAACCATTACATGAACAAAGCAAATTCAGAGGAAACTGTTCCAGGTCACGGTATGAAGCGTGAGAAGAGTGTGGAAGGTGCCATGTCTCATATCAGCCTGTTTTTTTGTTACCAAGAAAATAGATATTATATTAAATAAATTGTGATTTCATGTATGTTGTCTCCTAATCTAAAAGCCAAGCTGGATTTCTGATGGAGCTTGGTTACAGACAAGCCACTCATCTGCTGGCTGAAGCCAAATTCCTACAAGAAAACCAAATTAGAAGCCGCCAAATGGCACCTCGTACTATAAAGGGGGAAAAACATTTAACTGGCAATATTACTGTGAGCAGCTGCTGTGGGAATTTAGCAAACTAAGAGGCCTAGTAGATCAATGGTGAGGTTCCTTTCTCATTTGGTGGTGACTAGGAGGGGATGGCCAAGATGAAATGGATGGCTGCCTTCCAGCTGTCTTTGGGATGGGTACGGGTCCCTCAGAGCAGGCCGGAGATGGCTCAGGGTTCAGAAGTTACCAGGGTTACGCCGGCGAGCAAGCAAACAACTCCCTTCAACTTCCTCTTGGGAAATCAGCCTAAAAATAGGTTGCTGAGGCTTAAGGTTAAAAGTAAAGACGTGACCAAGAAGTGCCATTGAAAAGCCAGCTCTGCTCATCCTCTACAAACATCCAAGGACTGCATTTCCCTGCCAGAGCTGGTGCATTTGTTACTAGCTGTAGAAAAAGGCTTTGTGAAAGTTGTACGTTAGATAGCAACATCTTCTGACCTGAGAGTAATGATGACGGTTGCATTTTCACTAAAACACATTGAGTTTTAGAAATGGCTTTTCAATTTGGCAATAGGCCAAATATTTAGAAATCTAGATGATGCTGAATTGAAGCTGATGACTGAAGAGGTGAGAGGACTTATTTGAAGGTCAAGTGGTGGGATTAGTGGGTACCCACGCAGTTGGACTGTCACAGCTTGGCGGGTGGGGTGTGTCCTGCTTCTAACTATTGTGTTTACCTGCTCTACCCAAGGTCCAGTTGAAAAGCGAAGAATCAAAAACGTTTGCCATGAAAATATTGAAGAAACGTCATATCGTGGACACAAGGCAGCAGGAGCACATCCGCTCAGAGAAGCAGATCATGCAGAGTGCACACTCAGACTTCATTGTGAGGTATCGTCCCTCTGCCCTACATGCTGCCATTGGGGGGCAAAGCACAGCTAATCTTGGCATTTCATAAAACCACGCAGTAATAATACATCCTTCACTAGAAAAATACTTTAGCCATAGCTTTCCTGCAAGGGACTGCAGATACAGTGCAAGGAATAGGAATAAGGTCTTCTCCAGGCCAATGTGAGATTACTCTGCCCATGGGGGACGTCTGCACAAGCCTAAACTCATGTCTTAACTAGTTTGCTTTGTCCCCATGCTGTGCTCACATGGCTTTGTGGCTACTGGAGCAAGCACACCCACAGCCTGGGCAGAGCTTGCCAACGTTGGCAGGCAATGCTTCATGTAGATATACACAGCGTGACTCAGCATCACCCCTGCTCAAGGTTAATATTCCTCTTTTTTCTGAAAATCTGAATTTTCCTTCCCACAAAGGGAAGCTGGAAGGCAGGGTTTAATCTTTTGAGATCATGCGCCATGTGAATAAAGAGTTGCATTCAGCAATTCTCTTTGGGGTGAATTAGATAAGTCCAGTTCAGTGTCCCTTAACTCATCATGGGCAAATGCACTAAAACCATATCCCTCCTCCAAACCTAAGCAGATGCAATTCTTCAGTGAATAAAATCAGGTGCCAGGCATAGCAGAGTTGTCTAACTCTTCAAGTATTGTGAGTATGTGTCAGCAGGAAGCAGAGATGGTTCTTTACATGGTTAAAGTCAGGACAAGAGTGGTGGGTGGTGAGGACCTCTAGCAGGGCAATGCATTTCACCAAACTGGAGGTATCTAAAAGGGCAGCCTCTTGTCTAAGCCAAGGGTCCTGTGTCCCACCCTCAAAGAGATGCCTGAAGCACTTGCCTTTTGCTGGAGGAGATCAACCCCACGCCCAAAAATTGCTCCAGAGAGACATACTAACCCAAACCAAACGTGAAACCAAACCTCTGTGATAAGTGCAAAGGCAAGCATGTGGCTGGGACGGCCACCCATCAGCCGTTAAGGGGGTGTTTCCTTCCCGGGCTGATCCTGGGGATTCCCCCAGAGCCCACGGCCTCGCCTCCGATTCATGGGTGAAAACTGCAGCCTGACACCCTACCCAGCTGCAGTTTCCTTCACACTCTAATTGTGCCCCCATTACCTAGGCTAGAGCCAAATATACCTTGCAGGCTATTTCAGCCTATAGATTTATTTTCTGAAGCCTGAGCTGTCTCGGGATGAGAATGTAAAGGGAAGTGAAGTGCAGGACCAGCCAAACAGAGGGACATTTTGACACCATATCCAGAAATACCCCATCCTAAATAAAAAGCCCGAGCCTGCAAATGTTTCTTAACTGATACTCATAGCTCATAAAATAAATACTTCTTCATTCCCACTTTTTTATTCTTTCAGTAGGCAGGTGATTAAAGGATGCATTAGCTGTAGGTATTTTCCTTCCATGTCATGCAATGATTCCCATCCTTTACAGTAACAAGCCTCCCTTAACTATTTTTAATACCCTGTGGAAATCCTGCACTAGGAAGGGACTTTCTAAGTCATAAAGTGGAACCTTTGGCTATCATATGTGCCGCAACTAGAAAATCCTCTCTGGTTTTTCAAACTCTGAGTCTTCATTTCCCTTTCACTTCTTTTGCATATCCACAGGGATTTGACGTTGTTACAGCTTCTATACAGAAATTATTCGTAACCTGTTTATACCCTTTCTTGGGCCAGCTGGGATATTCTTTTGTGCGCTATGGGTAGAAATCTTAGCACTTTGATAGATGAATTGTGTGTGAAAGGTGGGTTTAAAATAATCTTGAAGCAAGGACAAAACCTATGGGATATCAGAATGGGAAGGACAAATTTCCTGAAGAACCCCCCGATTATTTTCTTAATTCATCATGAAACTATTCATTCAAAATGTTTGAAGAATAGTTCAATTTGATTATTAAAATGCATTAACTGGGCAAAAGAAGCAGAAGAGGCCAAATACCACTAAATAAAACTTACTCATAGATAAGCTAAGAATTTCACAGAACAAAATGCTCTGTGTGCGTTTGGTAAAGGGCCAAACAAGTGTTAAGCTGTGGATGTCTGCACTGGATTTGCAAATATTTAGATGAATAAGAAAATGAATAAAAAATGAATTCAAATATTGTGACATTTCAAACTTACAACTGCTTGATCTACTGAAATACTGCAGTTTCATCATGTATAAACTTTATGCTTCCATTACAGTTGCTAAACAATATTTGATTTTTTTTTTTTTCTGTACATTTTAGGCCAGATTTATTGCCCATAAAATTTTCTGGAAAGCAATTTTTCAGCAGGACTACTGTAACTAGAGAAAGTTATGCCTTATTTCGGTAGTATTTAAATTACTGAGCAATTGAAAATATTTAGTTACTCAAATTTTGGATTCTTGAATATGTAGGCTTTCTGTGAACCTTAATGTAGATGCAATGTTTATTAAGATAAATCATATTTTGTCCAACTAGCAAGAAGTAGGGGTTTTTTTATTGAACTCATAAATTTTAACCATATGAAATGGTCAGTAAGTTTGTTCATTTTTTTGCCTTTAAATTTTGTTGTGGCTGCAAATAGTACCTTCTAGCTACAGAATATTTACCCAGGTAGATCAGCACTGAGCATATTCAGTACTCAAACTCCTGCCTGCATCACAGCCACACCTGCTGGGATCTTTTTGTGTTAAACGTGCCAAAAATGTAGTGGGTAACTGCTACTAAGCTGTCTGCTGGACGCTACGCAAACACAGACAGAAGACAAATGTTGTCTCGCATCGTGATGTGAAAGCGTATCAGAGCCAAGCTGTAGCTGCCAGGATGTTTTTCTACGTACCTTAAGTCAATGTTTAACTGAATGCCTTTGAAAGGAACCAAATCCTGCTTTGTTTTTCCCCTGGTCCATCACACAGCTCCATAAAAGATATTAATAACTGAATTTTTCACTTGCTGGGAAGAGACAATCTGCAAAACCACCTGTTTGAATTTACGTCATGTTGCATCAGCCCATTTAATTTTTAACTCTTGGAAATTCCCATGAATGGAACAAATACACCATAACAGAATATCCTTCAGCATCCCCTTCTGCTGTGGAGCTCGGATTTTTAAAATTTATTTCTAAACAGTGCAGCTGCGAAGAAATCTTTCAAGTATCCACATACAGAGGGCTCGTTCCTGCAGGCACTCTGAACCGATGTACCCACATATGTAAATAGAAGTACAAAAATAGCTCAACATTAAAATTAAACAAACCAGCTAATACTGAATTCCCTATTTTTATTTCCGTAGTTGTATGGTTCCAATTTTTTAATATATCATTTTAAACACAGAGGATGGATTTTGCCACACAATTTAGTTTGCACTTGAGCAGGAGGTCGAGTTCATAAAGCCTGTCCCGTCTACACCTTTAGGCAATTTTTCCTCCACATTCAGTCCCTGGGAAGAAGAGGAAGAGCACTTTTAGATACCTGCATGTCAGTGGGTTCCCTTTAAAATTTACCAGATCAGTGGCTTTAAGTTCTGCCATGAATCACAAATTGGGTGGTGCTCCTTTGAAATGACCACATGGAAAGAAGACTGCCAATCTGCAGCCAGACTCTGTAGCGTGAAGAATAAGATGATATGATGCTATGAAAAATGGTAGGAAAACTTCTCTTTCAAGCACATCTGGAAAGCCAAGTGTCAGGTTATGCCGTTAGAAATGGCAGATTTCATATGTAGCACCCAGAGCAGTGGTGCTGTCTTCTTCTGAGGTCCACAATACACTTCACCACAAAGATACCCACCCTTTTCTGCTGAAATATTTCCCATCTAAGAAGAGACATGGAAATTATCTCCTTAAACGTAGCACTAGCTCTAAAAGATACACTTAGTCTTGTGGTGCTTCCTAGGATGAAGTCCACGGTCCATGAGAAGTGGGAAAGCTTGGTGCCTTTGCTGGTGGATTTATTTACGATTTTCTTGTTTGCCCACAACAGGCTCTACAGGACGTTCAAGGACAGCAAGTACCTGTACATGCTGATGGAAGCTTGTCTAGGTGGAGAGCTCTGGACAATTCTCAGGGACAGGTGAGTTTTAAGAAACTATTGTCTTAAAAAGTGGAATATATTCTCATATGCCTTCAGATAACCAGAGGTCTTCATCTTTCATGGGCAAAATCTGGATCTTATCACACTGTTTGATTTAAGATCCCAGAAAGGTGAGGAGATATTTTTGTTCCTACGCAGTTGCCTAGACACAAAGTGAATCTAGTCATAACTGAGAATAAAGACTGATTTAGGTTGCGTCCAACATGTACAAGGCTTTATATAAGTGGAGACTTAACCAGAGCTACTTTCTCATGGCCTCTCTGAAAAAATACGGAAAGTAGTGATGGTAGCGATGGTAGTCATGCAATAAGTACAGTAAGTCTTTGACTGACATTTTCCTGTATCTTCATTTCTGAATGGTACCCCTAAATAGCTGGTGGCATATTTTAATTTTAATCTAATTAATTAATAAATTTTAATTACGTAGAACAATAGCCTTTTACAACCACGAAAGTTAGGGCTGTGTCCTCGCTGCCCATGCTACTGTTTCTCATGTTTCAGAGCCTCGCTGGAGGCTCAGGCACCTGGTGGGGAAATCTGGGATTGTGCTAAGGGTGACAAAGACTTTGGACACCACGTGTGATGGCAGAGAATGACGCTGCAGGGTGTGGCCAGGCATTGCAGGAGATGAAATGTCAAGGCCAGTCTCGCTGCAGTCTTCCACGCTCTAGAGATAGGGTCCTTCCAGTGGAGATGGCACCTTCAGGCATTTCTGCCGTGGCTGTCTTAGACTCTTGACTTATAAACCAAGGCCCTAAGATGGCAGTGGTGTTAGAGAGAGTTCACAGTTGCGAACATAATCCACGGGAAAGTGCATTATCAAGGTAAAAAATGCAGACTTCTGTGAAGTCTTCTGAAAAATCACACTTTCCCATCCCAGAGAAAGATCTGTTTTCATCTCAGTGTTTGCTCCTCTGCCTGCCCTCTGTAACTGTGAATAGCAACATCCACCTCTATCACGGAATCACTATGATAAACAATATGTATTAACATTTCTTAATATTTGTGACGCAGTCATGTATGGTAGCGATGAGCAGGAGGAAATCAATAGTCCTGCATGGTCTTTTAGTCCAGATATCATGTATTAAACAACGGCCACTCATCGAAGCGGGAAGCAGGATCATGCATCAAATGCACACCCTGCAAAGAGCACTATGCGGACAGGACGCAGAAGTGCTGTGGAAAAAAATAGGAAAGCATATAATTACATATGGCACTGTAATGCACAAGGAAATGTGGTCCTGGTATTTCCTGCCTTGGGAGGGATTGACCTTGCAGCAGCTGGTTTTGGTTGTGGGGAGGTAGGTGGTAGGTGGGTTGTGCTGGTGTACGTGGGACGTGTATGCGATACACCCACGGGGCAGGAAAAGATGCAATGAATCACATATAACTATATAATAGGCTCATAACTGGAATATGATTTGGTTAAATTTGGAAAGCAAAATAAATGCATTAGAAAGATTAATCGGAAAGCAAAGATTAAATTCTATTTTAATTACCTAGAACACGTTTTTTTTTGTATTCCTTGCTTTTCCTGACAGCGTGCCTTCTCCAGACCATTAAAATGAGAACTGTAGCAAAGTTAGCAGGTGCCAGGTTGTATTTTTCATCGTTTTTGTCAGAGGCTGATAATTTCATCTGTAATTGTCTCAGCTTTAAATTGTGGTTCTGCTGCCACCTAGCTTAGACACACTTCTGAGTTCAGCCAGCTCCCAGCGGGCAGGGGGATATGGTTTGCTTCGGAAAACTTTGCAAACTGGGTGCTGAAATGAGGATCCAAAAGTGCAGTTTATGCTGAATTTGCAATTAACACTTGAAGTCCCAGCAACTGTAATTTTTCTCCTTTTTGTCTTAGTTCTGAACATTAGTACAGGAGTTCTTGATCTCCACAGCTCAAAATAGCTTTATCACACAGAAGTGAAATACTATAATAAAAAATCACCTTTTACTTAGAAGATATTTGTAAATTTTACTTCTACAAGATGTAATTTTAAAATAAAACTAAATATTTTTATGTTAAATAAATAAGAATGTTTTAGATTTGAAAGTTTGTTATGAAAGTGGATTGAAGGCAAAGATGCTATCTTCAACAGTGGAAATGCAATTAAATTTATATATAAAGGTGAGTTTAGCAACTGCCACTTTCTATTAGAAAGATTATTTATTAGAGTGATTCTACTGTAGTGTATAAGTATTTTAATAGTAGGGTGAAGTCTAGTAAGGGAAGAGATCTAATCGCTTTATCCCCTTTCCCTCTCTTGTTTTATGTAGAGGTTCATTTGAGGATTCAACGACCAGGTTTTACACAGCATGCGTGGTCGAAGCATTTGCCTATTTGCATTCCAAAGGGATCATTTATAGGGACCTCAAGCCAGAAAACCTCATTCTGGATCATCGAGGTTATGCCAAACTGGTGAGTGCCTGCAACGTCTGGTTTGCCAAAAAAAGTCACCGTTACTACCGGACAACTGGTGTTAGGGGTAGAGGAGAGCACAGGATTAACCATAGAGGGTCAGAAGCAAACAGCCCAGGGTTCTGTCTCTGATGGTGGCCATCAGTAGATGCTTAGATGAGATCAGGGCAAGGGTATTGTCACCCACCACTGGGATATTTTCCCAAGCTCCAGCAGACTGAGGCTCAGGATATAGCTGAGCTGGAAGACATGAATTCTGGCTTCAAATTCGGGTCTGTGGTCCTGAAGTGGAAATGTTCAGAGAAGAGCATCAAGAGAAATCCATCCAGCTGTTTTGGAGCTACTGAAAGACTAAAAAATAACTTGAAAATAGGTGTTTTAAGATATTGGTGGGAGAGGGGGAAGGACTTGCATCTGTGGGCTTTATGGACAACTGGTGAAGCAAATTTTGTGAGGTAGTGTTTCTGTGTCATGTCCTTTGCATAAGCAATAAAAAAGTTCTTAATGGAAATACTAATCATGATCTTGTCATGGCAAGAAATTACTATTATTAATTGCTCTAGGCTATGTTACTGAACTGTGGCCGATACAGCTTCTTGCTCTGTAAGGGCCATTTGTGTTTTAGCACCAATAACGCACCTGACTGATCCATGCAAACTCCTCTGGGACGACTGCCTAAGGCTCTTCCTGAAACTGCTATTCCCAGAATGTCGTGGTCCTTCTCAGTGGTGTCCCTCTGAAAGATCCTCCTCCTCAAACCAGGATGACAGAGTGTGCAAGACATCCACCCCCCAAATTAAGGAGTTTCTGAAGCGTTTCACTGTGCTGCTTTGTTTACTCGTACTACTTTTTTGCCTCAAAAATCACTGTAGAGGTGCCCTGCATGTAAGGTACACCCTAAATGCCACGTGAGACCATGGAGAAGGGGAGAAGAAAAGCAAGACTTCCCTTGGTGAGAGGTGCTTGGGAAGCCATCAGTGAAGGACACAGCAATGCACTTCTCAGAAAAGCTGTGTCCAAGACGGGCTGGTGCGCTCCCTGAGAGTCACAGGGAGGCCAAGGTTGATTTAGGGACTCTTCCCTGCCTTGAGGAAGGGAAACTTGGGAACGTCAGCAGGTGGGAGCAGTAAGTCAGACCATCACCATCATGGACTTTTATGGCCCGGTGGCAGTCATCATGTGTCACCATGACACTAAGCCTAATGAATGACATCACAGTTTATCCTTTACAGCGTTTCACTAAGGCTGGGGGGTCCAGTGTGCTGTCGGATGACTGAGGAGGATTAGGTGCAGGACTGTCCTTCCCACTCTAGGAAGATCTGGACCAGGGTCTCTGCTGGTCCCCTCACCATTGCCCACCTCCTTAGACATTTTGATCTCCCTGAACATGTCCGTGATAGCACAAGAAGTGTCCCAGATCTCTTGTGGGACTGTGACCATGTAGGAAATTTTGCCCCTGACTAGTGCAGGAAGGTGCAGGATTATCTCACAGCCATCAAGGGACAGCAGAGTGTGCTACAGACCACAGCTCTGGGCCAACACAGCACTGAGTGAAGAGAGGGCAGAGGGGCTAGAGCTAAAAATACAGTAAGCTTATTAAGCTGAGCTCTGCATGGGCCCCCAGAGGACAGCTTCGGTTCCCAGTGATTTTCCATGCTTGCCGGTGCCACAGGGGCACTGCTATAGGGGCATGCTGAGGTTTGTGAGCCTACCGACAGTTTGTAACAGCCTCAAGTAAATGGGGAGGACACTTGTACTGCATTGCTCTCTATGTTGGAAGAGAAATCTGAATTTTTCAGTGGATGCCAACATGGTCAGTATTTAGTCTAAATAGTTCCTTGCTCAGGTAAAGGCTGGAAGTTTATTAAAAAAAAAAAAAAAACACCAAAATAAATCAACATGAGCTGTGAATGATACAAAGTTACATCTCCCAAGAAACCCTCAGTGTTCGCATTTTTTCTTCGTCCCTCGCAAGAATCTTCCTTTTATATTACAAAGGATAAATCAGCAAAAAGGTCACTATGGTTGCCTGGTTCTGGAATGACCCACGATGCTTTAATTAGGGGAATATTCCCACGAGGAAACCTCCTTTCTGCTTTGATTCACTTCAAGAGGAGTGGAGCACGTGGCTGACATTCCCTCTTGTGCTCTGCCCTCATGGTACTCTGCTCCTTTCTGCAGGTCGATTTTGGCTTTGCAAAGAAAATAGGATTTGGAAAGAAAACATGGACTTTTTGTGGAACCCCGGAGTACGTAGCCCCTGAGATCATCCTGAACAAAGGTCACGACATTTCGGCAGACTACTGGTCACTGGGAATCTTAATGTATGAACTCCTGACTGGCAGGTATGGGCATCAGGGCCAGCACCACTGCTGAAAATATTTCTGCCGTTGTCACCCTGATTAGGCAAGGGGAAGGTTCAGAGCTGGCATGTGCTGCAGTGGCACAGCTCTGTGCTTCTGAACCTAATAATTAGTTTTTCCACTTTGAATCACAGTTCCCATACAGACCTCTCAAAGGGCAAGACATGAGCAGGCTTTTTAGGAAATGCTATAAAATGACACCAAAAATTCTTTTTTGATGCTGAGTGAGCTGAACATGGTGGGGAAAGGGTTTGCAGTTCAACCAGAGAGGTGCAGTGATGGATTGCCACACGTCTGGAAAACTGAAGGTAGACCTGACACCATGGGGACTTGAGTCCCTATATCCATCCCTTCCCTCATTTAGTTTTGGGTGTATATATTACTTCTCACATTGGCAGTAGTGGCTTCCTGGCACTTCCTCACCTCATCCCCCATCGCTCACTCCCAGGATACAGGAGCTAGAAAAGGATCCGTCACCTCAACCTTATCCTTTGAGGCTGAACCTAGGCCCCTGTTGCGTTAAACCAATGGAATCCTAATTAATCCCCACTGAAAGCATGTCACAACATCAAACAGAGAATAAGCCAGTGAGCATTGCTCAGACCCTTGTTCCTCAGGTTGCTGGGACATGGGCCATCATGGAAGGAAGAGGTTTAGCATGTTCTGCTCTGGAAAACTTTACTCTTTGGTACTTCCCTGCAGCCTGCATCACTGAAATCCAGACAGTATCACAGCTCCTTGGCTGAGAACTGGTTAAGATCATTGGAAGCATTGCTGTGTGTCATCTACCTTTTCTCATTTCAGTAGGGTACTATGTTTTGCTTTGTGGTGGTTTTTTTTCTTTTATATATCAATTTTCAAAGCCATTTTAAAGACAAGCTTTTTATCCTTTTCTTTTTCCTTTCCCCTCTCAAGTCCCCCTTTCTCAGGCCCAGACCCCATGAAGACCTATAACATCATATTAAGGGGAATAGACATGATTGAATTTCCAAAGAAGATTGCCAAAAATGCTGCTAATTTAATTAAAAAACTATGCAGGTAAGCACATAAAATATGATCACCTTGACCTCATTTGCAAAGAAGTGAATTGTTCAGAAGGATTAAGAAAGTAACCTATTTGTTACTCATTTTGTAGGGACAATCCATCAGAAAGACTAGGGAACTTGAAAAATGGAGTGAAAGATATCCAAAAGCACAAGTAAGTGTCTTCTCCACCATCCTTGAGATCCAACCCACAGAAACATGTGTTTCCAACACTTCAATTTTCTGCAAAAAATACTTTTCTTAAACTCCTTTGATGTTTCCTTTATAGTGTGCTTTAGACTAATTGAATTTCTATCAGACTTTTTTTTTTCCCAGTGCTTTGGTATACATGCTTTGGTATACATAGCCTTGCCTATGAGCAAAATGCATTGCACATTGACCATTACACTTTAATTACTCTAATGCAGAAGAGCATTTGGAAGCAATCCAACTTGACCACTGCCTGCTTGGAATTTTTTTGTTTGTAGAATTACTTTGCAGGATTTTTCTAGGTTTCCCTTCCCTCCTCTGCCCAACACACTTTCTCTCTACCCCTAACGTTAATTCATCACCCCTTTTCAACTGATGAAAGAGTTCTTCAGTGATGTCTCATAGTTTTTCACACTGCTAGAGCAGGATAAGAACAAGTTAGAGACCTACTACAGAAGCAGGTCATCTCATGTATCCATGCTGGTCCTTCTGTTCTTCCATCCCCAAAGCAACAGAAATGGGTTGGATGGACATTTTGGGTGGACAGGCTGAAGGCTCAGCTCAGGGCTCATCCACCCACCTAAGCTACCGTAGCTTGAGCAAACCCAAGGTGCCCAAAGCAGGAGGAGGACATCCCTGTGCATGCCCTTAGCTCCAAGTCTCATATGAAGAAAGGACGTTAGGGGTCTTGTATGGGAAGGATCAACCCCATAGGAAGGAAAGATCAGCCGCCAGGACACCTGCAGTGAGGAACAGTTTTCTTCTGAGCATTGGTAATTGGTATTAGCCATGGTATCACCACAGCGTTGCTATACCTGCTTCATTTTCAGTCCCAAAAATATATATGTAAAGATGACATTTTTAAGGCTAATTGGACAATTTGAAGAAGATAACTGCAGGAGATGAAACCCACTGTTTAAGCAATTTAAATTTCATTTTGTGCTACAGACAGATTTTCACTGTATGTCTAACTGTTTCATTATTCCCTCTCTTCTAGATGGTTTGAAGGCTTTAACTGGGAAGGATTACGAAAAGGAACCCTGACACCTCCTATAATACCAAGTGTAAGTTTTCCTACTTATTTTCTGCTTTCTTTCACATGAAAGTTGTGAGCTTTGGGCACTAGTACACTGTAGTTAAGTGGCAACAGTATGTGCTTTATTTCTTCTGAAGATGCTTGAAGAAGTCATGTTAGAGACATTTCCAGCTGTACTTGGTCTCCGGGCAGTCTCTTCCAGAAGGCAGCAGTCTGGGGAGGGCATGACTGCAATGAAATGCCCTTTGCAGCAGTAGATGGGGGAAGGATCATTCACTACTGCACGTTTTTCTCTTCCTTACCTGCTCCCCTTCTTTCTTCATCTGCTTTTCACATTTCAGTGGAGAGCTGCCACTTTCACCCCTTCTTTCAGATGTGTCCGCTTTCTTTCTCCTTTATTCTTATTTCTTTTGACAAGGCAAGTGAGATTTGTATGCCATCTCCCTTTTCTTTTGAATTAACCTTTCCCTCTGTCTTTTGTGCTTTTCACTCTTTTTTTCCCTGTGTACATGTCCTACATGAAAAGCCCTGTTACCACCTAGTTTATGTTTAACTGGGAGCAGACGCAGAGGGACAGCTCGACTCATTTTCCTTTGGAGCAAAGCTTTTCCTTTGATGTCTTTGTGAGCTCTTTACCCACAAAGCCTGCCACAAAGGGAAACCAAACAGGATTAGCTGATAGAAATTACCTTGGGCCCTTCTGTTCTGCAACCTCCCCTCCTTGTTTCAACTTAATCCCTTTCTCTCCGTGCCTCTCCTGCGGGATCACTGAAAGAATGACATCAGCACTCGTATTTAATTGCACCCTGGTGCTCCGTCCACCCGTGGTCCTGCATCTCCTGCAGCAGCAGCAGGCATGGCTCCGGGGCTAAATTTGCCACCCCAAACTTTTCTTAACAGCTATGAAAGTGCAAGAGGGTTTTGCATCCCCACCCTTTTCCCCTATGGGCTGTAGAAAGTACTGGCAGTCAGTGGGAGAAGGCAGAACTAAAGAACATATAAATGTCTTAAAACTCAAAACTGTGTTTTTTCTGTGAAGCTTCTTTTTAATGACGATTAATTTGTCAGCAGTACTGTTCACCACATTTTAAGTCAAACAATGAAGTCAAGTTTGCTCCTTTACATCCAGTTCCAGTTCCTGGTTTACCTGTGCAGGATGCCAGTGTAGCCTGAAAATGCCCCAATATGTTTCTCTTATTGTTTTTAGTGGATTTTTAGTTTAGTAAGACTATTTCCAAT
Source organism: Opisthocomus hoazin (assembly GCF_030867145.1). Taxonomy (NCBI): domain Eukaryota; kingdom Metazoa; phylum Chordata; class Aves; order Opisthocomiformes; family Opisthocomidae; genus Opisthocomus; species Opisthocomus hoazin. The sequence goes on along the minus strand of NC_134419.1, from coordinate 57,264,103 downwards.
ACTGCTTTTACCCAATGTATGTATGGACCCTGGGTGTCTAACCCTCAGACAGCACTACCAGCAGCAGTGACTCCAGCGGTATCAGCTCTCTATGGACACGAATTGCTCCCTGACGTCCCCAAGCTGAGAGGTTTCTCTACCGCCAGGAATGGTCTCTGCTTCTTTGGCATTGCCTAGACAAAGGCTGCTTTCCAACCTGTTGTGCAAGAAATCACATTTTCTTTGCTTTCTCAGTTACGTTAACGCAGTACAAGAAAAGGGTTGTGTGAGCACCCAGTTCACTTCATTGGTGTTATTTCTTGGCATTATCAAGCCTTTATGTTCATGGGTCTGGTGATGTCCTACCAGGGAACGTGTCTGTGGTTGCGCCCAAGAGAGTGATCTGCTGTCACCCTTTTGGCTAGCACACCACCATCAACGCTGGCCAAAGTAGACAGGAGAATCCTTCCCTCTTCAGAGGAATCCTTCTTCCAGGACAACTCAATGCTGACAGCTGTACGTTGTCCCAATCCCAATTCAACACAGCTCATTCTTCCCTACAACTCTTAGGACTAGTATCTGCGCTAAAGATACTCTTGAGATACTCTCCAAAACTTGCCTCCATTAACTAGTGAACCTCATCCACCCGAAAGCTGTCTGTCCTGCTCAGCCTTGTTTTCCGTACCCAGCTCAATTGCTTTGGCAAAAGTCCCAACTGCTGTCAAGGGCCATATTTGAAAAGTGACCTGAAATGCATAGCTCTGGCAGAAGAAATCAGGTTTTCTTTCAATCAGTGCACCTCTCCATGTTAATTGGAAAGGAGCCAGAAGGGCTAAACATAGAGGCTAGCTGTTTTCTTAAGAAAAAAGCCTTCCCTAGCTCTTTAACCCTCATCAGCAATTATGTGGTACTACTGGGGAGGTAATCGAAAGCTGCTCCTTAGCCGTTTATGGCCTGGTCCTAGGACATTGCTTCAGGGAGCAGCTGAGCCTTGAAACCACCACTTAAATCTGTGATGGTAGCTGTACTGAAAAGCTTCTCCTACTTCTTGCCTCTTCCAAATACGTGCTCTCTTGCATCGCAGCTTGTGCCTTTGAGAAAGACGTGCAGATCTCTGCACCATAGTTCATCTGAAGCCCTGATGTTGGCAAGCAGCCAGACAGCTGATACTGATGTTTGCACTTTATCTTCTTGGATGGACAGGAGATGAATCTAGAGTGTTGCTTCTTGGCTGGAGAGGGCAATGAGAGGGACATTTGTTCCCATGTCTCTTGACAGTGAAGGACTGCAGGCCATGTAGGTGACCTGGATCTCAGAGCTGTGCAAATCATACACAACAGCATCAGCATCACATAAAGTCAATTAGTAGAGTAACAACTCATCCAACCTTTCTTCCCCAAATCATATTTCTTCTAAGAAAAAGAAAACCCTCTACATTTGAGGTGTTAGATTCACTTGGCCTTTATATTTTGTCACGTGAACACAAAATGCAATCCATTTCCCAAAGCAGGACTTATTTCCCTTAAAGCCTCATCTAACTAGAGCTCAAAAAACCGTGCCTGCCCTGCTAGTTGCTCTCAGAGTGGACATCTGCAGGGGAGCCCCAGGGAGCTCCTTAGATGCTTTCACCCAGTTCAGACCACTTACGCACTGTCCATCACTGCTGAGAGACTTTTGCAAGAAGCTCCAGCTCATGTGCATCCTCTGTGAATGGCCACGCCAACTGCATCTCTTATACTTTGGTAGCTGACATCTTGTACGTAGATTCCCAACACTTCCACTCGCAGAGCGAGAGCTCACACGGGGTGGGCTGAGAGAAACAGAGGGATGTGGTCCAGCCATGGTGGCACCATGGAGGATGGCAAACAAGGAGGAGAATCGAAAGGGTGAAGGCTCTCCAACTCAACAGTGCCAGCACCAACAAAGTAAACAGTATTCAGTATTCAGTGAAGCATCTAATCACTCTGTGGTACTCCACTAACCTTTTATAGCTTGGGTTTTTTTCAAAGTGAGTTGCGGATTCAAGGATCCTAATTTTCCCTAAGATGTTTTCAGCATCAGGAAAATGCTGATGCGTCTGGGCAGCAAATTAAGTTTAGAGCTGAAGTTGGAGCTCTTGTTGATCATGTAGTCTTTTCCCAAGGCTTATAGCAGCATCCAGCATCAAATACGTTTCCTGGACTGTAGGCTGGGCTCTGGCCAGGGCTTCTCCACCAACTGCACAAGTGAAACAGCTGAAAAACATGTGAAGTGTTTACTGCACAGCACTCCTGCGGCAAGTGCAGTCTCCTCCAGCCTGCACTTGCTACTTGGGGTACAGCTTAAAGGATTGATTATTTTGGGCTGGAGGAGCTGCTGGTCTGTTTTTGTCTCTTATTTTTTAAATTGCATTGAATGTATGCAAAGTTGTCATTGTAAGAAAGTTTTAGTCATCGTCATAAAGCAAAAAAAGTTAGAAATTATTCAGCTATGGTAGATTTTAAGTTACTTTCTTTCCAAAAAAGAAACGTACTTGGCCTTCCTCCTAGGAAGATCTGTTTCTCTGGCAGGCTTCCTATGATGAGCAATACTTGTCAGGAAACTTGGAGGCAGCAGGGCCCAGCTCACAGCCTCCAATTCAGGATCCTGGAGCCATAAATTGGAAATCCTGGGCTTTGGGGAGGCCCAGGGCTTTTCTGCCTACCTTGTAATCATGGGTAGCACAGTTGCTCCTGAGCTAGAGGCCATAGAGGGCCTGGATCATTAGAGTGGGGGGGACTGTGGGAAGTCCTCCTGGGATTCAGCAAAAACTTATTGAATGCAGAACTTTTCTTGCTTGCTACAGGTAGCAACGAATGCATTTGAATGATCACGGTTGTGAGATGGAGAGGAAAAGTCTGCAGAGGTCCACTTGGATGACTGTCTCCTTGTCACGCTCTTCTTTCCACAGGTTGCATCTCCAACAGACACAAGTAATTTTGACAGCTTCCCAGAGGACAGTGATGAACCACCCCCTGATGACAACTCAGGATGGGATATAGATTTTTAATGTATTTCTCTTACCTGCTTCTGCCTTGCTGAAGACAGCTTCCTGGGACATGGCTGCCAGCGAAACCGAAAGAACTGGGGAGGATTAGTGCTCGGGGTCACCATGATGCCTTGATTGATGCTGCTACAGTAACTACAGTGGCATTAGGACTTATCGCTTAGATGACAATAATAGTGCTCTTCATGTTTTATGTTAGAATAGCAGTTGACATGGTGGTCCTGACGCAAAGCCTTTCACCAGTAAAGAAATATGTTTTCTATCACTGCGATGATCTTGCTAAGCTCTTAATTATAAAAGTCGAGAGATACGTAGTGTAAGACGCACTTAATTCTAGCTGCAAGGTACTGGCTTTATCAGTAGGATCAGTAGTAATTTGTTAAGTGCTGTAGCTAAATACAGTGCAGGATTTGGGCTACTCCCACCCTCCAAACCCTGTAGGTCTTCTACTGTAGGCCAGTGTAGGAGCAAAGGAGGACCACAATGGTACTGGTCAAAGAGTTCACATCAAAGCAGTGGTAAAATTTGTCCTTTTTTCTTTCTGAGCAGTATTCCTGACAAGACTGAATGTTACCTTTCCTCTTTCTTTTTGAGATTTTTTTTTTCAGCCTGGTAAAACAAAAGCACAACTGCTCTAGATCCTGTTAAGGCAGATATGGGTCGCTTCACTTATACAGCTGAGAACATAGTGTAACATGATGTTTGGGTGTTTTTTTTTCCTTCCCTTGGTACAAATCCATAATTGCATGAAAAAAAATCATAAAATTAATCCATTTTACATATAAAATAGTGCTTAAATAATGGTCCTGTAATAAAGTGACAGCAGCCCACTGGTCTTATTGATTAGCTATTAGGCATAAAACTAAGCTTAATTTTTATCTTTTTAGAACCCAAAGGGAAAACATAAGGTCCGTAATGTACTTTATAGGTGCTATGTACATCCTTCATCTGCAAATATAAATTGAGTCAACCACCATTTCAGAAATATGTAGCAAGAGACATCGTTCTCCATCATGCTCTTACGTGATTTTAGGTCTCCATGCCTGCATCTCCTTGGTGGTTAGTACAAAGCTAATAAAAATAAAAGGTGGTACAGGGCCAGTTTGCTGGCTCTGTTTTTAACATTGTAAAAATGTGATCGTAATGCCTCATCAAACTAAGGAGCTCCGTAGGAAAGTCAGTGGAATTAAATGGAAAATATTTGTGCAAGGTCTCCATGTCTCTGGTGTACCAGGTTCTCAGTGACTGTGTTTAAGGCACGGGGATGGCTAGAGCCAACTCAGATCCTGTGAAAAAAAGAGCTGGGGAAAATAGTATTAATGTGCGTACACTGTTCCCTCACTTCCACTGCTTTTCCTTTGCTTTAGTGCAGTCTCTTCTGATTTGTAGGATGTAACAGAGGAATCCTGCCCTGCATGCCTGCTTGTTGTGTATGCATGGGACTGAAAGTCTGTCAGCTTTCAGTCTCTAACAGACACTGCCCCAAAAAACTAGCAGATGCTGCCCCATTTCATCTCAGAGCTGCCAAGAGCCATTGTGTACACTGGAATTCAAAAGATCAGCCTTTTCTGAAAAGTCATTTATATTACTTTTGACTACATAGTATGCAGAAAATGTATGTTTTAAGAGTAAAAAGTAATTTCCCTGATGCTAGATCCCAACTCTTTCGCATGTTCCTAATGAAAGCAACCTAATAGAGCATGTTAAAAAGACATTTTCTCCCCTTGTTTGACAGCATTGACAATGTGTGCTGTTTGCCAGCAAACTAAAGAGCTCGGTCACCGCAACCCCTTCCTAATTTTCCGAAGGGTGAGGTGATGCCATCAGCACAGTAACTTCAGGTTATTTCCGGTATTCATTCATCATTTAATCTTTGTTTGCCTTGAAAACCATAGGGAAAAGACAGTAACTGCATCTCCTGAGAATTGCCTATATAGGGCAAATACACACCCACTTTTCAGCCTTTCTCTGAGGGATGGAAGACACTGAAAGCAAACGCTGAATACTAGGGCTAAAATAATCACTAGGCGTCTTAGCAAACAGGCTGCTGCCTAAAAGCCGAATTCTTGACTCCTGTCTCCCTGTTTTTTTCACTTGATGATGCAGCGACATTGGAGGAGAAAACTTGCTGCATTTGGTAACTTTTTGTAGAAGAACACAGAGAGGAGTTTATCCCAAAATGAGGATATTCAGTAGCTGAGATGCAGTTGGCAGTCAAGAGGTTTCCGAGAAGAAGTATCACAACCGGTTTGGGGGGCAACCCAAAAACGTTACGGGAAAGTTTTAAAACGGGCTTATGAGTTCTTTTTCTTTCTTCCTATCCCTTTTTCCTTATGCCAAGCACAGTAATTAATACCTGCAGCGTGTGGCATGCGCTGTACCAAATATAATATATATTTTGTTATCAAACACCTCACTCGACTTTCATCACCTTTCCTAAGCATACTTTAAAGAACATACTTAGCATATGTATATGATAAATGCCTTCATTTATAAGTAATATATTTGAGTTGCATTTTATATATATATATATATTCACAACAACAGATTGCCTCCGTGTTTCCACTTACTGTCCTTTCTTCTTTGTCTCCTTTTTTAATATATGGGACGATGGTGTATTTACATAAGGGGAAACCAGCTCCTGTGTTTAAAACAAGCGTATTAAGATTGGTGTCGTTAAGACACAGATGATTCGTAGCTTCTCACAGTGCTGCATTATCCATAGTAAACTCTTATTTAACAACAGGACCACAAGTGAGTATTTATGTAAATAGGTATTTTCGTGTTGATATTTTGTGGTGCACATATAACTTTTTCTTTTAGACTTCCATGTCATTATTACTTCATTTTCTTATTTGTAACGTAATGTTTTTAGATCAAGGTAGACTTGAATTAATGTCATAATTGTCAGTATTATTAAACTTTATGTCAACTGTACTGTTAACTCATCTGTCCCATAGTTTTAGAACATGACTAGCTATTTGGCATTGTTGCAAGTGCCTTAAATCCATGGCATCCTTTAAAAAAAAATTTACGAATTTGGTGTTATGCTGCATGACAGAGACAAACACACCTCAAAATGTTGTCCTTTCTTAGCTTGCTGCGTTTTACAGTTCTTTCTGCTACCAATTTCTAAGCCTTTATTATATAATATTGATGAACTACAGAAATGATGAAGTTGTTCTCTTATTTCTGTTCAGTGTACCAGAGCTGTGTATCTGTTAATGAGATACAGAGTCATTTCTGTGAAATGTATAAATGTTATGTGCGGGTCAAATTAATATATGACATCCTATCAGTCCATAGACAGGTATTCCTGTTTTGCTAAGCTGTGCAGATACAACACAGTGCCATCCAGCACCAAACTCCTGTCTTACAAAAACCCTGTGAGAAATCTCCTGCCTGGAAAAAAATGACGAGCGAGTGGGTGTGCAACCCGATCTCCATTTTTTGACCTGAAACCCCAACGCAAAGGCATAGCTTGTTTGCACCACTCAACAAAACAGGATCCATGCTTTTCCCCTGACGACTCCTATATGCAACCCATCGCAGAGGTGAGCCCTCAGCACTCCTGCAGAGCTGAGCTGGAAAGCTGGAAGCTCCTCATCCTCTGCAGCTCCCCGGCCACGTAAACCAGGCGTAACACTGAGACTCGGGCAGTTTTAGGGCTTTACTGGCAAAAGGGGAAATTCTCATTTGGAGTTGCCTATTGTCCCGAGTCCCAATTTACACTGTTTTTACACTGGCCTTTTGTTTTATGTTCTTATTTTCTCCAGTTTTCTTCTTACATGAAAGAGGTTTTTTTTGTCAGACAAATGTTGGTCATCCACCGGTCATCAGCCGGTTGCACTCTTTTGATGTAGATTTAAGAACTTTTTTTCATAAACTTTAACCGCTTTTGTTTTGCTCTGTATTTTCTCTGCAGCTGTAATTGCCGAGTGCCTGTTGTATACTTTATAGAGTTGAAATAAAAATAATTACTTTTGAATGGCTTTTTGACGTCTTTCTTCCACGGCAGAAGCCAAGTTCAGGAGAGTGCTTCTGCTTAGTGATTAAATTGGATTTTTTATTCTCATTTATGACTATACACAGTAAGCTATAACTAAACAAAAAGTATGATACTTATAAATTGGTACTGGGGTCTGGGCTCATATCTTCATCCGGAATTTCTGCAGGATGCCAAGGCAAATGGCCACAGTTTCTGTACTTTGGTGCTTATTTGAGCACAAGCATCACACCAAGCAGCCCGGCCAAAGCAATTCAAGTCCGATGGGGGTGCTGCTTCGAGCAGGGATGGCACTGGGTGACATTCCCCTCCCCCCCCCCAGTTTGTTTCCAACCCAAATTATTCTGTGAGCATGCTAAGCAAAAAGCATATTTACAGCATGCTTACTGTTCGAGGATGAAGAATTCACTTTATATTTTGATTGCTGCCAATGTGAGTCCAGGGCATGCAGCTGGGGAGGTACTGCATTTCCAACATGAGCTGCACCACCCCGAGATGAGATGTGACTGCAAACAACACCCATGCCAAAAACGATGGTGTCCTTGTCATCACTGTCCCTTACCATTAATGCCAAGAGGGGGTGACACAGAGGCACAGCACAGCCATGGGATATCATGAAGACGTTACCGCTGTATGCGGGGTGGCACCTACATTTTGCAGCATTCAGGATATTGCAACTCTGCCAGTCCCAATAGATTTAAATGAATCCCTGGGACACTGCTCAGCCCCCATGTGACACAACTGTCTTTATGTCTTAGTAAGGTCAAGGTTAAGGGTGTACTTCAGTGCTGTGTGGACAGAGAGAGAGATAAGAACTGGGGAAGGTGATAAAGGGAGCAAGAAAACATCCTTCCAGGAGGAAAATAAATTTGATAACTGCTTAAGCAGGAGCCAGGAAACATCACAAAATGATATTGCAGGATGCAGCAATCACAGATGAAAGTTAATAGTACAATAAAAAGCCCAGGGTGACATGGCCCTCACCTGAAATTGCAAGGGGAATACAGGGATTTTGGAGCAAGGTGTGGCCCTCATTCTTGCAGGCTAAAAATAGGAAGGCCTGGGTTCACCCAACTGTGGCAGGGCTGTCCACCGGCTGCTGACTCAGCGGTATCCTTCCACCAGCACCTGCGCTCGGTGCTCGCCGAAACTTTCCCAGGCAATTATTAGCCCGGCTTGAGCCTCTCAGGCCCGAAATACCTGATAGCAGCTCTCCGCAGAGCTCAGCCGTGCCCAGCGCTGCTGGGGTTTTAATGGCAGGACCGCGGCGGTTGAAATCACCCGCCCTTATGGGAATATTTATGGCTCTGTGGTCCTCAGGCTTTCCGCCTGTCTTTCTTTCAAACTCCTCTCAAAACAAAAAAAAAAAAAAAGAAAAAAAGGAGCATTAGGCTGTCGTCATGAAAAAACAATTTAATGAATTGGGTTTTGTACCGCACTTGCACAACCTCCCGGGGGGGGGGGGTGGTGCTTCCCGGGCGCGGCCGCCAGAGGGCGCCGTGGTGCCGGCCCAGCCGCGCTGCCCGGGGGAGCGGGAGGGAGGGGGTCGCGGCGCCCCGAGGGCGCCCGTGGAGGGGCGGGGGGGGCAGCCCCTTTGATCTCCCCGCATCAAAGGGCCCGGGAGCTCCCCCGCCACCAGTATAGCCCGACCCATCCCAACGGAGGCGCTGCCCGGGAGCGGGATGGGGGGGGGGAGGCGGACACGGCACAGACATCGACGGGGGGGAGGCGACTCAACATGTCCTGTCGTGTGTGTGTGTGTCCGCGTCGTCTCCTCCCCCCCCCCCCCCCCCCCGCCCCACACACACACCGCGGGCTAGGGGTGCGGAGCGGCCCCCTCCCTTCCTGCAAAGCTGTGCTGGCGCCAGGAAGGGCGCGGGGGGGGGGGCGGGAGGGACGCAGACTTACAGGAGACCAAAGGACCGACCCTGCCACTGTGGGCGGAGGGGGCTCTCTGCACCTCACCCCGGTTCCGAGCCACTGCGTGGGGGGCGTGTGGGGGTGGTGAGGCTCCCCCACTCCTTCCCCGTTCCACCCCCCCTTGCCCTCATCGGGCGAGGCGGCGCGCCCGGCTGCAGACAGCGTCGGCGGCGGGGCGTGCGGCACATCTGTCCGAGGACCGACGGCGGGGGGGTTGGGGATGGGTACGTGTATACCCTCGCCGTTGCGAAACCCCCTCCCGGGCCGGCGGCCAATGACGAAGCCCTCGGGGCGGGGGGGGGGGGGGGCTCATCGGCACAAATCCCCGGGGGCCCTTTGAAATCTCATCCGCCGTGCCCTCCTCCCCGAGGGGGCGGGTGCAGGAGGCAGCCCCCCCAGGGGTATAAAGGCGGAGGCGGGCAGGGCAGGTAGCTGTTGTTCGGGGGCCGCGGGAGCTGCTGTGGCGGCGGGACACGGCCGGGGACGAGGGCCCAGGAGGGGACGGGACGGGAGGAGGAGGATGCAGGGGCTGGTGGCGCTGCTGGCGGCGCTGAGCTGCGCGGCCCCGGTGGGGCGGGCGGTGGCCCCCGGCGGCGCCCTCAGCTCCAACGCCATCAAGGGACCCCCCCCGGGGGGGGCGGCCGAGGCCAGCGCCGCCCCCGCCGCCCCCTTCGACGGCAGCAACAAGCCGCCGCCGGCCGCCACCCGGCAGGTAAGAGCGGGGATCCGCCCGGGGGGGGGGGGAAGCACCGCGGATGGGAGGGGGTGGCGGCCCCGCTGACCCTATCTGTCTCGTCTGTGTCCGTCCCCGCCTCCCCCCAAGCCTTTCCCCTGCGCCGAGGACGAGGACTGCGGCCCCGAGGAGTTTTGCGGGGGGGCGGCCCGCGGCGGAGGCGCCCCGCTCTGCCTCGCCTGCCGGAGACGCCGCAAGCGCTGCCTGCGCGACGCCATGTGCTGCCCCGGCACGACCTGCAGCAACGGTGAGGGGCGGCGGGGCTTCGGGGGCGGACCGCCCTCGGGGGTGTCCGCGGGAGGGGGTGTCGGGGTCCCACTCGTGGCTGACAGCCGTCCCGCTGCCTCCCGCAGGGCTCTGCACCCCTTCGGAGCCTCCCCATGGAGCTGCCGAGCTGGACGAGATCGGCACCGAGGTGCTGCCCCGACGGACGCCCGCTCCCGCCTGGCTCCCCACTGCCAAAGGTAAAGGGATCCCCTGTGCTGTGACCCTGTTGTCCCCCGTGGGGAAGGCCCACGCTGCCCCACTGTCCCCCGTGGGAGCATCCCGGGCTGAGCACATGCCACGCTGTCCCCACGCAGGTGAGGAGGGGGACTTCTGCCTGCGCTCGTCAGACTGCGCGGCCGGGCTGTGCTGTGCCCGGCACTTCTGGTCCAAAATCTGCAAGCCGGTGCTGCGAGAAGGGCAGGTGTGCACCCGGCACCGGCGGAAAGGCACCCACGGTCTGGAGATCTTCCAGCGATGCCAGTGTGCCGAGGGGCTGGCGTGCCGCCTCCAGCGAGAGCATGGCCCTGCCGATGCCTCCCGTCTGCACACATGCCAGCAGCACTAAGCATTGCTGGACGGACAGATGGATGGACTGGATGGGATGGACAGGAAAGACTCCGGCGCGGCCGGAGTGGAAGGCCGTTTCTCAAGGGAACTACTTTTAAGCGACTAATTGCAGTACGTTACTGTGTTGTGAATACTTGAGCTGGCACTTAGCTGTACATAGCGCCGGGACTTTTAATGACTTTTTTCTGAGGGTGCTGCCATGTGCTCTTCAAGCCATGACTGTGACTTTGTACACACTGGGTTTTTAAAAGGGTCAAAGTGATGTGACCGTCTGTTTGCAAGTGAATAAACCGTTCTTTAAAATCTGCCTGAGACACCTGCGCATCCCTGCTTAGGCGCGGCCGCCACTGTCCCTCCGTGCCCCACGGGAGGGAAGATGCAACTCGGGGGAAAATGCACAGAGAGAGAGTGTGAGTGTGCGAGGGGAGGAGTGGGGGTGGTTCCTCACCAGCACCCCACAGGAAAGGCCCTATGGTTATCACTATTCAGCTTCTTTTTAGAAATTACAGTGTGCCACCGTAGCCACTGATACCTCTGGCTGCAGCTCCAAGGATGGACACCGGGGCTGTGGAAGGACAGGTGGCAGCAAAACACCCTCCTGCCTGGTTTTTCCATGGGGTGAGGAAGGAGCAAAGGATAACTGGAGGGGCTGTGCTGGACCACAGCATGTGGCTGACCATTGGATGGGTGCCAAGGAGCACAGTGATCTCAACTGCTCCATCAGTGCAATCTTTGCTCCGTGAGCAATAAAGACTTATTTTTCACTTTGCTTTGCAAACTGTTACTATGAGTTTGCACCCTTTCAGGATGGCTTGAAGGGAGGGAAAGCTGCAAGCAGGCATTTTTTTTTTTTCTCCCTCCCGCTTTAGCAGCTAATAGAGTCCACCCATTACAAGTGGTTGTAAATATGGGTGGAGCGAGAGCAGAGGCCATGTCATCCAGCATGGGGCTCGTGGGCAGCAAGTGCTGGCAGCTCTGTCACATGCCTCCCTGGCAGGCTATCCTCAACCTCCCTGTGGTCTGAGGAAGGTGTCAAGGATGCAAAATCATGCCAGAGTCTTCCTCGTACAATGCAAAAGCATTTTTTACCTGAAGTCCAAATCTGGCTGTAAAGCAGCATATCCCTGGGTGGCTCTGAGGGCACCACGTCCCATTTGCAGGGATGCTGCAGCAGTGCCATAACTTGTTTTAAAATGCAACCTGATCATTAGTGTTTGGTGCCTCTAGCCTTAACACTGCGTATTTAGGGACCTGCAGGACTGCATTGGTACACGGCATCACTAAACACCAACCCAAGCTGCCGCTGTCGCCGGAGTGTGCAAGTACCAGCTGGTGCTCAGCTGGGCCAACAGCTGCAGAGAATGCAAAAGAGGAAGCAAACAGCCTCAGGGAGAGAGAAATTATTAGAAAGGAGCCTTCCTCTTGCACAGGTGAGGGGTCATACACGTATTTCCTCCAGCTCTTTTCAAGGCTGGGGCTGGGTGGCATCCAGGCTAAGAGCAGCCAAAGCTGCCCCAAACCAGAAGGTAAAACACTCCTTAAACCACCTAAATGCACTGGGACGTTTCTGCTTACCAAACTATCTGCAGCAGTCGAGGAAGGCTGCTGTAGCCAGAGTGACTGTGGCCAGAGCTGTGAATGCTGTGAGCTAAATGGCAATTTGCTGTGGTGTTGCACAGTGTGACATTACTGAATGGTGCATCTCTCTGTACTGTGTCTCACCATACCATGCCCGTGCTTGGGAACAGCTTTTACTGGGCTTGCAGCATAAGCTGGGGTTTGAAGCAGCCCCCTGAAAGAGTTCGTGACTCAAAGGTTTGAGTTTAGTGCTTTAATCATCGTGCAAGGCTTCAAAAATTAAAAATCCCTACTTTAAAAAAAAGATACTTAAAAAAATTACTATTTCATTACATGTTATTACTAATTACAGTCATGTCCAGTAAAACTCAATGGCACTGGAGCAATGAAGGTACCTTGCTGTGAATGAAAGCATCAGTAACTATTCAGACGAGTTCAGATCTGACATTAACGATGGCATATTTTATCCCTAGCACATATAAAATAATGTAATTAGGTTTGGGGTTTTTTTTTCTCCATACAGTTACAGCACTCTCTCCTTCCCAGCTAAACCAATACAGCTTTGACACCTTTGATGGTGGTGCATTAAATAGAAATTATGCATCTTTTTGGTTCAGAACCATGTTATGTCAAATCTTGGCCACTCACAAGGTCACTTGGGTGGATGTGGAGCTTGGTATTGTCACACCCAGCTCCATCCTTGCAGACACATTTTAGTACCCAGGTGGCCTTGTGGTGATACCCAATACTCTTTGGCACTTCAGATGCTTTAATAAAGTGATTATTTCTGTCTGAAAAACCTTGGGTACCATTTCTTGTCATCGTTAGTACTGTGTGCTCCATCCTTTTTTGTTTCAGGCAGTTTGGCCAGCTCTGTACTTGGCCGTGCATTAACCAAAAATTATGCTGATTTATGACTTGATTTTCTTTGCCATCGCCCCCCGACCAAGAAAGCATTTTTAGCAGCCCTTTTCAGGTGAGAGGAGCAGCTCAGGTCAGCACTTAGCATCTGATACAAAGTATAAGGGACATCTAAATCACAAGTTGCATCTATGTCCTGTGGCTCGTGCCTGCTGCCAGCAGGGTGGATGCTAACACAGCAGATCTCCAGAATAATTAGTTTAATGTCTAGATTTCACAAAAGCAGTGGGTTTTTGGGACTGGTTTTCCCCTTTCTCTTACCTTAAGTCTCAGCAAGCATTCAGGATCTCTTCACATCTGCTGCATTTGAACTTTCAGGATTTGTTCTTCAAGTAGAGCACCAAGATTTAGTAACATCCCTTAGAGAAAAAAAAAAAAAGGTTACAATATGACCCATGTCTATTAAGACTTAAAAAACCATTCTTTAAGGGAGCGATTTTCTGTCTTCCCTATCCCCATGCATCATCCAGCCCGCAAGACCTGAACCTGCATTAGGGCTTTGGCAGCCTGAGAAGTCAAAATACTGATTTAGAGCCAACAACTGCTCAGAAGCACAGATAAAATTGAAGATGGGTGAGAGCGGCAGGACGCCCCAAGGAATAAACAGGCAGCGTCACTATGGTCCCTCCTGTATTCATCTGCCTACCAGTGGATGCTTCGTATTTCAGAAACGCCTGAATTAAAACTTTCAACCTTAAAAAAATAAGGGTGTGGGAAGTTGAACATATATTGATCAGACTTGGCAAAGATGGGATGTGGCCAGCCCTTGACTTTGAACTGGCTGGTGTGTCCGGATCTGGATCTCATGCTCTGATCCAAAGAGAGATGATATGGAAAAGCACGTTACTGCATTATTTCAGAATTTGACGCTCAATCCAGTGACACCTGTAGTAAAAGGCATCTCAGGATGTGCTTCCCCAACCCGTCTGCTCTCTAATGAAACTATTCCCCCGAAAGAAAGACAGAAAAAAAACCCTTGTTCTAAGCAAATTCTAGAGCTAATAGAAGAAGCAGGTTTTGATGAATAAGGAGGTGTTTACTCGCTTTTCCTGGTTATAGGGCTGGAAGAGCCAGTAGTAAAGCTCTATAAAGTTAAATATTGTTATTTATGACATTAGAAACCTGGAGCATTGTAAAGCAGCCTGCCCCAATGACTGGTTGCTGGCAGCACAGCTTTACAGCCTTCTGCAAAACCTTCCCCTTAATTTCTCCTTCAGATTAAATCCTGTATCATGCACAGCCGGTGAAAGGGTGGCTTCAGCCCTGGCAGAGTATAAATAAGTACGATCTGATCGTCACTTCTATATGGGCAGCGCAGCCCTATGCAGCGCATGAGGGTATAGTGCTTGCCCTGCTCATCCCTCAAACTGGGCACCTTGCCCAGGTTAGTGGGGACATGGGAAAGGAGCTGGCGATATCTCCTCCCAAATTTTACCTTCTGAGGGTCTAAAGGAAGGCAGAATAAAAAAGTGGCACGTAACTGGGTGAGGTCTGAGTCCCCACGGTGGTAGGCGACATTTATTTAAGATATTTAAGGGGTCTGCGTGGGTCAGATCGGTGTCAGTGGTCCACTCCTCCACATATTCCTACCAACAGCTACAGCTGTGGCATTACAGGTTCTAAAGGTCCTAGTCCCTTCCATACCCATTTATGGGCAAATTTGCTATTAATTTGTCTAATTGTTGCTTTTTTTTTTAAAGCCCTTCTGGACTCTTAACCACTGGCTTGTTATGTACATTGCATCTCTGCAGCACCCAGCTAAAAACAATAAAGCAACATCCCAGAACCCTATAGTCCTACCCCAGCCCTGTGATGACACTGGCGGTGTAAATGCAGACACCTTCAATGATGTGTATCACCCTTCTGACTACGGTGATTTCCTGAGGCCATTTTTCCGTGCTGTGGACACAGTTTTCAAGGAGATCCTTTCACAGAGCCATCATGAGAAAGCACCTCACTGCTGCAGCCAGTGACAACAGTGGCATAAAGGCATAATCTGACAAGGCTAGATGTAGGGAGGATGGAACAGCAATACTATTTTCTTCAAATTTTCTTACTAAGTTCTTTCAGAAACCAGTTTTATGAGTTATAGCACAAGAAATATCCTTTTTTTAAAAAAAAAAAAACAAAGCTTTATAATAGACGCTCACACTCCTCTTGCTTCCCCCAATCTTCATATCACATTTAACACTAAACTCCCATGCCACTGAAAACACTTGTCCGAGGAACAAAACCCCTCTCAATACTCATACAGTGCAAGAAAGGGTTACACTCACCTCTCCTGACACAGAGCAGATAACTGCACATTTTGACTCAGAAGGATAAAAGCCAGAAACAGAAAGAGCAGGTGAAGGCCTTTATGGATGTAACAAAATACGGAAAGCTTTTGGTGTTTTTGCTTTGTTTACCCTTATATTTGGGGCTGTTTTTTTTCTTGTGGAGAGTTAACCCACCTGCTTAAGCTGCTCTTTATTGTAAAGTCTTTCAGCTGAGGGCTTGGTGAAGCAAACCTTGATCTCACTTGGGGTGCAAAGCAGAGCATCCAGATGGCCCAGCTCCTCATCACCCCTTGCAGAGCGTTAAAGGTCTGATTTCCTCCATGCCTGCACTTCTGCAAACATACTACATCCCTGCTAATCCAAAGGGATGTTGATTATTATTTTGCACATAGCTTTTCTTTTCCTCTCCCCCCCCCCCCCCAGTGTCTTGCTTGTGTCCCTAATTAACACCTTAAGGGGGGGAGAATAACTGAGATACTTAAGGAGAGCACTTCTAGGCAGAGCTTCTAATCTACCTCTCAGTGAGGGAGGGGACCCATTAGCAGGTGATTTAAGTGAGTAATAAGTCATCAGCATGCAAATGGATGTAGCCCGATGAAAGGGCTGGCTGGGGAGGGTGAGAGCTGCAGCTGGGCCATAATGGGATGTTCAGCCTTTCCTCTCTGAGCATCTGGCAGGGGTCTCAGGATAGGTAAAGCTAGAAAAAAAAATTCAAAATCCCAGTAGCAGACTAGGAAAATATTGCAGGACAATATGGCAATACCAGGTGACGCCAGATGCATATCATACAGCAGAACTATGAAAAATCAGGGGTAAGGAGGTAAGGGCATGCTCCCATACAAGGAAAGGTTTGGCAGCTCTGCTCAACTGCATAAGAGATGACTAAGAGAGGGTATGAGAGGTCTGTAAAGCTGTAAACAATGCTGAAGAGGTGACTGAGTGGTTATTTTTGTTTCTTGCAATGCAAGAAGGAGATGGACTGCTCAGCCAGCGGGTTGAAAACAAACTAAACACACAGCTACGTTGTGTAACTGGTGGCCACAAAATGAAAAGTCATAAATTAGGTCACGTGAGGACAAGGCAAATTCATAGAAGACAGATGACTGGCTGAGGAAATCTACAAATAATAATGACTGGCAGTGGGAAAGATGATACTAAAGTGTCTGGGGGTGGGTTTGGGTTTTTTTTTTTTAATTATTACTTTTATTTTTATTGAATATTGGCTCCTTAACACCCTGCTGTTCCCTCTTGGAGAACATGATCTGGGGCTGCAAGTATGTGGATGTCCAACCCACAGGGAAGTGTTAGTCTATATTTATTTATAGCTTTAAACTAAACCTCCTTTAAAGGACGCTCAGGATGCTGATTTTGAGACGAATAAGTGACTGTGCAAGAGCTCAATCACTGGAAGCACAACCTTGGCAAGCCAGGGTTTATTTTATCTTCCACTTTCGAGAAACATCTGTCCATTGATGTGTAGCAGAATGAGAAAGAGCGGTATAAAAGGTCCTACCATGGTCCATTTTTCAGAAGTCTGGAGAGCCTTGATTGACTCCTCTAATGAAAAGCAGATTTTTTGCACCCACTGTCAAGCTGAGGTCATCTCGTCTCTATGAGGAGCTTGGGAAGGTTCACACAAATGGCAGCTCTTTCTGGACTTGTGAGAGCAGGCTGTGGTCCATGAGCTGTGAGTTGGGGAGTGGAGAAGTGAAATGCTAATGGAGCTGATTTCCATCACAAATGTCTGCCAGGGGTCTCTGCTCTGTTCTTCCCTCTTTAACTTCCATAAGAGCAGATCTCTCCTGGCCTTAGGTGGCTCTGAACTACCCATCCTCCCAAAGGACTGGCCTGTGCTGATCCTTCCCTATCACGGTGGCTTTGCTGTCCCAGACGTCTCACGTTAGCGAGGCTTTAGCTTACTTAGCCAGGAGGAATGCCTGACCATAAATGATCATCAGAGAAACATAAATTTCTTTTGGCTGCAGCCCAGCCTGTATAGGGGGATGAGTGATGGCCATGATAGCAACGAGCCCAGCTCTTTGCCCTATTTGGAGACTTGCATCTTGCATATCATAACCCCTGGGGTGCATTCAGAGAGGAGGTAAGGAAAGAGCCTGGAGCTGTCTTCAGACAGGACCTTATTCCACTCCCATCCACAGGGACCACTGAATCTCACAGGCTCTTGAATTTTCAGCCTAAAACACAAATCCTTTGTGCACAAGTCTGCTTCTATGTGTAGCTTTCCAATTTTTTTTAAGGCTGTCACGGTTACAGAGTGTACATTACTTTTGCTCAGGCATTTTTGCTGAGGGAACACCCTGACCTCTCTGTCCCTGATCTGGCTGGGGCCAGCACCTTCATCCACTGGCGATGCTCCTACTCAAACTCATCATTGCCCCACAGTACTTATGTGATTTTTTAGAGAAGGCTTATTCATGCAAGATGTTGTCTTGGCTTCCTCTTGTCAAGACAAGTCACTGTTACAAGCAATTTTGAAATATTTTATCCGATTATGTACTGGGGAGAGCTCCCAGCTCCTCTTTGGCGAGGAGTCCCTTTGGAGGCAAATGGGGACTTTCTAGTCCTTGAAACCTGGCCACGTGCCAGTGATCTACTCTACTTTCAGCAGAGTGATAACGGCCTAATCCCATTTGTGAGCTGGATGCCCTTTGCCTGAGCAGTCTAATATTATTTCCATCAGAAAGCCAGCAGTGCTTTTTCGTAGCAGTTGCTGTCAGCCCATTTGTCTGATCAACTCAAAAGCGTTAGGAATGCAAAAAGGAAGCCCTTGTGACCCAAATTATTGATCTGTTTTAATCATTGTTGTAGGATTTTATATTCTCCTGGGAGTTCAGAAGCTGCAAACAGCACAAGTTTAATGTCATCAAAAGCTAGCAGTGGCTGCAATGGTCCTACTGCACTAAGTGGAGGCACTGGTGTGATGGGTTCCTGAAGAAACCAATTTAGTATTTCCCAGGTTATATTTTTACGCCACTGCAAGCCAAAGTGATCAGCAGGGAGGGGAAAACCCTTCCTTCAGTTCACGTCTTGTGCATTGAAAATTCCTAAACATGAGGATTTTCCAGAGCTATAAACAACTTATATTTATTTTGTTTTGGATAACATGTTCTTAAAAGATATCGTTTAATTGTTGGCCAAAGCATTGTATTAGCAAAAGAGGCCTCCAGCTTCCATCTGACCTGTGAAGCTTGTTTGGATCCCTTTTTAAGCCCGTCAAGGTTTTTCTGGACAACTTGGGACAAGGAGTCATCACGGCACATAATTTTGGCAGGTTGTTTATTATCCAGCAAAGTATCCTGTTTCAGCCTCTGTGGACTTATTTGTATCATGTGGATTGTAAATACCTGTTGCATTTATAATGGAGTCTTCATGGTACCATAGCATTTTAAAATGACACAGCAGCAACCAGCTGGACTGAAGAATATGAGTTTTCTCCCTTGCAGATCTTCCAGCTTTCACCGCTTTTCAAAAGTTTGCTGGCATGTTGAATATTGAGTTGTGTGGTACCCTGTAGGTTACTATTTAACCTTGTGTTATTAAAGTTCATAACGTAATCATCAACAAACTAGCGGTGATGCTTCTGACGCTTGGAAGCTGTCTAGCGCCTGATCTTCGTGCTGTTGAGCAACCCCAGGTATTAGCTGCAGCCCTGGTGTCTGTGTTTTCCCCATACTCGTCTGCTGCTTAACAGATCGTCTGTCCATGCTGCTGAGCTTTGGTTCTGGGTTTGGGAAAATTCCAGGTTCTGCCCTGTGAAGTTTCTGGTGTTGCACAGGGTCTTGTTGGCATGTCCTATGGGTAGTGCCGTGTCCTGCAAGCTCGTGACATCCTACCTACTGCATTGATGTGAATGTGGCTGTGCAGCCCAAGCATGGTCCTTATATCAGGGGAACTTTGTTCAAAGAACTGTTCAAACACCCTATGGAGATGGGATTGGACCTCAGTGGTGTTCCTAATGGTTTTTTTCAGCTTTTGGTTTTCAGGCAACTCTTCATTGTGTCAGAAATGCAACAGACTAGAAAGCCAGACCCTTATGACTTGAGCATCTTGACCTTTCTTAGAACTGACTGTCTTAAGCTGTGGATGTAATTAAACAAATAACTAGTAAAGCAAGAACCTTTAAAAGCTGGAGTTTTCTTTGTTGTCATAACATCTTAGTCCTTAACTCTTCTTACTATTAAGCAGCCTATTACTATTGAAAACCTTCACTGTCATTAAATTTTGAAGAGCATTGCCTGCATCTGCCTGTTACAAAGCTAAATGTATTCTATAGGCATTTTTGGATAACTAAACAACCCCAATTTCTGAGTTTATCCCTTAAATATTGTTGAGCCTCAGAACAGAAGTTTGAATATATTTTGTTTTTTATTTCCTCCTCTTCAACATCATTTTAATAACTTTCAAATCGATTCCATCTGAGGATTTCACATCTAATGCTGCAAAACAAGATAAGGAGTACGGGCAAGTGCTTCTTGGTTTAAGATGAAGTGCAGAGGCTTATCTTTCCAGGCTTGTATTTTAGGATGCATGCTGCTGGGTTTTTTTTAGTACTGGCTTTATATTTTGCAGAGACACTGAGATGGGATAAATCAGTGTGGGAAGTTTTGGAATAAAATTTATGGCTTTTCACTGAAACAAACTTAAACCCCTTCTGTGGTGAGAAAGAGGAATGTACGCAAAATTCCTGAAAAAGCCCACTATTTTCCTCCCTATGTGACCTGGAGTGCACATGAGCTATTCAACAGGCATACATAAAATAGAGATGAATAAGAAAAATCAGATGTTACTAAGAACAAGTATAATACTAGATTTTGCTAGGGCTATTGTTTATTTCCTTGGGGTGTTTTAAGGAAACAAGCTGATTACATCAGAACGAGCAGTCACGGTACAGACAGAGCTTTTAAAGGCAGAAATTGGCCTCCCTATCTCCCTTTTTATCATTGCTAAAGCTAAGATGACTAATGCGGTATTTTGGCAGAACCAGAGTTTCTATTGCAACCTCTGGCTGAAAAACTTCTTAAAGCTCTTAAGCTCTCCCTCTATCACCATTCAGGCAGTGTGTCACGTTACAAATCTGCTCATCTCTGCTCTGGTTCCAGCACATGTCCCATGTGGTTGCATCCTTATGCCCTGCTCTTCTCCGACTCTTACAACGCTGATCTGGTGGTCTCATTTGCAACCCAATAGCAGCTACCGTGTGGCATCCACCCTCTGATTTACTGCTGACTTGTCTTGGCCCTCTTATGTCCACTTGACAAGTTTATGGAAAGATCCTTTTCTTCTCCTATTTTTGATGGGATTGGCTTCCATTTCCCATTTGCTTTCTCTCCTTTCCACACCTTCCTAGCCCTTTACTCATCCAGCAAGCCCAGACAAAAATGGCTTGACTTTCAGGATATCCAATCCAATGTTGAGGTTGTCTTCTCCCAGTCCCACCAGTCCACTGACCCTGTAGAGCCCCGATGCTGAAAACCTAGAAAATAACTATTTTCTATGTTTTCCCTTGCTGGAAGCTACCCCAGAAACTCCTACACCATTGCTTTGCTGTCACCCTTCAAATTGCTTCTTAAATACCTGAGCGCTTACTCAAGATACCCTCAAACTGCCCTGGGAAAGGGGAGGCTGCTCAGCACTGACTCATGACACTTTCTTCAGCTTTTTATCTTCTGAGTGTGGCAGCCCATCTATTCGCTCCAGCACAACCAGAGTCTCTGGTCACTGCTCCAATGTATGTAGAAGAGGAATGGGAAATTATGATGATAGGTGACAATAAATGACGATATAAGAACAAAGAAATGCACTTTGCATTAAAACAAGTGCATGTACATATTGCAGGCAGAGTTTTGAAGCAAAAAGGATGCATGCCTGATGGGAGAGAACAAGAGAGAAAGAGCAGTCTAGACCTGAAGTGTACCACCCGCCCATGCATATTTGGTAAAAAAACAACTCTGCCTGCTGGATTTTATTTTTCTCACTAAGGTACACGTTGCTCTTAAATAAACATGATTATACCCTACATGGAGCTGCAGCTTGGTCTGAACACTAAAAATACCAGGTAGAAAGTAGAGACTTCAATTAGATGCCTACTGCTCAACAATTTAACTTCTAATTGGCTTGTGGTTATTCCCCAACTAGGAACCAACCCTGTTGTGTTTAAAGGATTGACAGTCTAGCAAAATAGAGACCCAAAAAAAATTCTTTTTTTTAAAGTTAAATGACCAGAAAAAGAGACCTGTGTGTTCCATGTTGAGGAACTTACATGCTTGTACTCCCCTTACCTTTAGCTTAGATCTAATCTGCAGCTAGTCTCACCATCCTGGGTTTGGCAGTTAGGTTCAGCTCTGCACCCTCTCCTTAACTCCATTTCTGTGGCCCCACAGAGTTTTTCTAACCTAATTTGGGTTAGATTTGTTTCCTGATTCAGCTCGTGGTGCAGTACTGGAGGACCAACAGTCAGAGGCACCCAAGAGCATCTTGATTTCTGCCCGCCGCAGCTGCAGTCCAAAATCTGGTTTCCTTTCAGTTAGCAACAGCAGAGACTCTATTATCTTCATTCTCTTAATTCTTATCTGTATTTAATTCTTCTTGTTGACTCATCCTGGAAGCAGTAGAGCTCAGTGTGTGGTTTGCCATGGCGTCACGTAGTAATGCTTGTGCCTAGCAAAATTCATGCCGTGTTTCAGCCAGTAGCACACACACACACGTAACACAAAGTGACCTTCAGCATCACAGGAGTCATTTGTCAGATGCTGGAATGACCTGTTGTTCCTCAAAGCACATCAAGCTGGGTGCAGGATGGGAAGAAGATGGCAACAGGGCTTAATTTTTGGCAGAATGGCAAAACCACGCCATAGCTAACACCCCACTTTGTCTGAGCTTTGAATCTAATTCTGCTCTGGCACGTAGTGGCTTCATCAGAAAAAGCTTTTCCAAGGCTCTGGTGGGATTGAGAGGTGGATTTCAGGGATACACCACCAAAAATTTATAGAGCTACTCCTGTGCCCAGCAAGCATACAGGAGCCTTTGCCTCTGCCTACAACCAGGGCATCACTCTTTTCCCAGGACACAGGAATGGTCCTTTTCTGCCCTTATTTCCAAGCCACCTTTTCCCCCAACTCAACACCCACAGAAAATTCGTCTACTGTAATCCGATGATCACTAAGGCTGGGTCTTGTGCATGTGAGTATGACTTAAAGGGAGGAAAGCATGACAATTTAGGGGGAAAAAAACCATAACCTGTAAGTAAAAGTAACACATACTTTACAATATACGCTATGCATTGATGGAAGGTAAATTCTGGGCGTCTTTTCCCAGTGCTGCATCCCAGGTAAAGTCTAAGAAAGCATTTACACCATCGTACTGGGGAAGAGAGCACACAAATAGCACCATGTTTGGTCTTTTCAGGCTGAAATTAAATTCAGCCCTTCTGCCCAAAACCATGTCGCAGCAGCCAATCCCTCCTTGTGTGAGCAGTTTTTACTCCAGTAAGAACCATCACAGAAACCACCATGGCCTGAATGGTTTAAATTTTGCATTACTCAGTGGAGTTCAGTCCTATAATTATCTAACTCCTCACCAGCAACATCCACTTACCCAACACTCTTGTGAGGGGTGGGATAACAATGACAATTACTTTTTTTGGCCATATTCTTACACTGAATGTGAAACTATGCCCTGTGCATCAGTGATTGATAGAAGCAAAGGCAAGTGTCTAGCTGCCCTTGAACTGCTCATGAATTAAGTAGTAATGAAGCTATGGTAAGTAGAAGAGTACACCTTTGGGAGGATAATCATGTATAATGTAGTTAACACCATGGGGCAGCTCTGCATAAAGCACAAAAGGGCAGTAAGTGAGTCAAGCTGGTGTTTAATCACCATAAAAAACTATTTTTCTGACATAGGATGTAGCTCTTTTACTTGTAGATTTGATATCTCTTGATTTATTGCATCAGATGTTTCATCACAATTAATAAAAATAAAAAAACTATTCGTACCCCAAGATTATAAGGATTTTTTTGTGTGTGAAACACTGTTTATTATGCTCTACAAGCAGTGAACTGAAGCACAGAATTGAAATAATGATTAGATTAAGAATGGCTTGATGATTTGCCAGAGGATGCATTTAGTCCTAGAAGGCGAGACTGTAGCATCATCATGCAGCAGTGACACTCCTGCTGCGTGGCCGAGAGCTGGGGAGCCTCCCGTTTGAAATTGATTTCTTGTCAATTGTTGCATGTGTGGGCTTGTTGGTTTGTCTTTAACTCCAGTAATTTTAAAAAAGAAAACTGAATAAGAGCAAAACTGCATGAGCGTCCATTCTCCAACCAGGTTGAGCTGCTTATAAAGACAAATACTGGATTGCCATATAGTCATCGTACAACTCTATTAACAGTGGTTGTTCTCCAGTGTTATGGCAGCACAAGGTTCGGAGGGTTCAACCACTACAGCCATCTCATTGGACAAATCCATCCCTGTGTCACCGCATTTGTTGGCAAGTGTGTCTAGGCAAGCTGGAAAAAAAAGGCAAGTTATTTCATTACACACAATGGGACCAAGATTAATTCCCAGAATTGTAGGTGAACATGCATTAATTTTTTTGAGGGGACCAAAATCTTGGAAAGCAAGGCTTTGGCTTCTTCTAATATGGATTGTTTGCCAGAGTGCCTCCAGGTCTGGTATCCAGAGGTATGAGCTCACATCCCACTCCTGGCCACGACCACAAGCCCATGGTCCTCCTGGGGTTTCAAGCAGCAGCACAGCTGGTGGGCCCAGTTCACAGTTCATCATCCCGCTCTCTTACAGACTTTCCAGCCCCAAAAGAAGAGATGTCTGCTGCTAAAAGACTACTGCATTAACTCGGACAAATGTAAAAGTAGTTAAATAACAGGAACAGGAACCCAAGGATTGCCAGCCACCATCCAAACTCTAACCCGCTTGAATAATTTTCAAGCCCAATTTACTAAAAACTGTGATCTGGAGTTAAACATAGCAAGATGCAAATAACATAGGGCAAGAGCTGGCTTGGGTTGGATCCTTGCTTTGGTTTGCAGACCTTGGAATAACTCTCCCTGTTTATTTAGTGCTGGGAAGCATGGAGGAACTTATGAGGGATGCAGATGCTCAGCACCTCCCAGGAATTGCTCCACATTTCACTGTATCAGGCCCTTGATAGTAGGTTACAAGTGCTCCAGGGCACACACAGTATACTTAGGGATGCACTGAAATGAGAGACTGCAGATGAACAGATTTTACCCAGGATCCTTTCATTAAATCCTGAATGAACACACATGCAAACTGAATCGTATTGACTGTGGAGCACGAGGTAGCTGTTTCCAAACCCTATTATTTGGAATCCTAGTGTGGAAATACTTGGTCACCACACTGAAATGCCGTCACAATTTCAGTCCTGTCCAGATGGTCTTCAGTCATGGCTGGTGGTGTGAAGCACCGAAAAACTCAGCATTGTGTTGACTCCTTGCCTTTTGCTAGGTGAGGTTGGAGGTGCAAAGAGGAGCTACAGAAAACCTGGGCTTCCCATCATGAAATGGCTGGGGTTTCCACCATGAAATGCTACAGATTTAGGCTCATTGCCTCTTTTTTTTCCTTCCCAAATACAAAAAGTGCATGCTCAGTTTCAGCTGCACCACTGCCTGGCACATTTTTCTTGAAGAGAGACTGTGCAAGCTCATTTCAGTTTGGGACCCATGGAGGTGGAGAAAGGGGAGGCCAAGTCCAAGGTAGGGTTTGGGGTATCTGGCTATGCCCATGAATCTGTGGTGTTCATGCACTTTCCAAATCAGGGATAGAGGAGAAAGGATTTTTAAAGAAGATTATATAGAAGAAGGGGGTGTTAGTATGGCATGGTCATCACAGGTGTCCTTAGGCAGTAAACCCTATGGCTTTTATCAAATTCCCATAGAATTGTAGAATCATAGAATGGTTTGGGTTGGAAGGGACCTTTAGAGGTCATCTAGCCCAACACCCTGCAGTGAGCAGGGATATTTTCAACTAGACCACATTGCTCAGAGTGCCGTCCAACCTGGCCTTGAATGTTTCCAGAGATGGGGCCTCCGCTACCTCTCTGGGCAATCTGTTGCAGTGTTTCACCACCCTCATCATAAAAAATTTCTTCCTTATATCTAGTCTAAATCTACCCTCCTTTAGTTTAAAGCCATTGGTCCTTGTCCTATCACAACAAGCTGAAAATATTTTCCCTGTCTTTCCTATAGGCCCCCTTCAGGTACTGAAAGGTTGTTATAAGGTCTCCCGGCAGCCTTCTCTTCTCCAACTCTCTCAAGCCTTTCCTCATAGGAGAGGTGCTACAGCCCTTGGATCATCTCTATGGCCCTCCTCTGGACCTGCTCCAACAGCTCCATGTCCTTCTTGTGCTGGGGAGTCCAGAGCTGGATACAGTACTCCAAGTGGGCTCTCACCAGAGTGGAGTAGAGGGGCAGAATCACCTCCCTCGACCTGCTGGCCACACTACTCTTGATGTAGCCCAGGATATGGTCGTCCTTCTGGGCTGCGAGTGCACATTGGTGGCTCATGTGAAGCTTTTCATCCACCAGTACCCCCAAGTCCTTCTTGTCAGGGCTGCTATCAAGCCATTCTTCTTCCCCCATCTCAAAATGCCGGGTTCACTGGTGTTGAACAGTGAAGGTGGGATGTTGTCTCAGGGACAGAAAATACAGAACCTGTTGCCTCAGAAATACAAATTGAATTTCTGGGGCCAAGAAGGTGTTAAACCCTCAGATCAGTCCAAAGTTCCCATTATTTATAGTTAAGAACTTAAATGTTGCATCACAAGCACTGAAAACCTCTTTCTCCACAAGACATCCAATTTTGCTTGACTATGGTGGTGGTGTCTCTAAAAGGTGACACCAGTCACCACCACCACCAGTCTGGTTTCCTCCATAGAAGACAAATCTAACTGGGCAGGTCAGACTGTCACAAAGTTTTGACACTTCCAGTATTGAAAAGGTTTGGTCCAAATAATTTTCTTTCAGCTCTACCAGGGCAAACCAGCAACTTGCTGGTTTAGGAATATATTTATAGATGCTGGGGATGATTCACCAGGAGGACTGCGACTGCCAGCAGCTGCCAGGATGCAGCGCTCAGGTGCTCAGGACTCCACAGCATCTTGTGAAAGGCAAATAGTTTGCTCATTAGATCGTTTTATTTACTTGTTTATTATCAAAAGAGAGTCATATGGGTGTGTTTTATTTGGTCTGAGACATCACTTCCCTCTTATACTTCAGGTGGTGGCTTTTTTTCAGACTACTCCAGGATTTTTAGTGACCTGACAGCCAGCAAAATATATTTGTTTGTGGTTTTTTTGTTGTCAGCCATAAATATCCTCTGTACCCAGCTCATGATATATTGGAGCGGCGCATCCAAATGCTGTATGAGCTGTTGAACTCATTTATGAATTTGTCACCCATTTATAAAATGGTGACAAAATTAAAATAGCAGAAATTATTTGGAAATGGTGGGGATGGCAGAGTGGGTGTAGTGGCTGGCCGAAGGGAGCTGGCAGATGTTGTGGGTGCTGAGCGCTGCTGGAGGGATCAGAAAGTGATGGACAGCTTTGAGGAATGCAACAAAAAAGCCAATCCAGAGCTACTAAGTACCCATATTTGCATTGCAGCTGCTGCAATTGGTTTGTTTCCAGTGCGGTCAGTAATGTAAGCTGTATGCACCTGGAAACATGCTATATAAAGCACCTAGAGATGAAAAAAAAAATGCAATCTGATCTCTATAATGTAGGCATACACCAGTGACCAGCAAAAATACAAGATGACAGTGAACGAAACTAGCTTGGCAGCTGAGGAGTAACCCCTTGGAGGGTCAGATCAAGTGGATCAGAACGGTGCTGGATATTGGGTATATAAGTGATGCTGCTAACAGTAAACAGCTCTGCTGCTCTTTTAAAAGACATATTTCTTCAACACATGCAGAAAGTTAAAGTTACAACTCTGTGAAATTTCAGTTTGCTCCCTCATCTGTTTATCATTTACTCTTTGGATGCTTGTGCTAACAATTTAGGCTTTCAGAATAATGTTTGTGGTACGTGGTCCCTTCAAAGCTGGTTCATTTCACTGAATTTTGATTCGCTGTACAAGACTCATGCAAACTTTTCCTTTAATTGTATCAAACACCGTGATGAACTAGTGCAGGAAAAACTACCATTGCAGTATTTCCCCTTTCAATACAGTCAGATACTTTGAAGTCTAGTATTTCATTGAATTTCAGGGCCAGAGGACTATTATTGGGTCCATCCGTCCCCTTCCTAAGTGAAAACGAGAAAGTTTATACACCTGATGGTACTCTAAATATATCAATATATAATGTAAATATAGATATATATCATTGCTTTTATATACATAAAGAAGAGCAGCATCAGCTCTTTAAATAAGAAGTAATGGATATTATAGGTGAAAGTTTTTATACTGATTTTTTAAAATCACTGTTTCATATTGATTTTTAATTTTTGTTAATATTGATTTTTTTTTCTCCATCTTTGCCTAAAAACCCAAACGCAAGCAGCCCATTTACATCAGGTGGGTGCACTCCCCGCAGCACCATGTTCCCAGTGCGGCATCGTCATCTGGGCAGCAGCTCCTCGTGGCAGCCCTGCGCTGCCCGACTTGCTGGCCTTGAAAGGCGCTGGCGGGAGAGCTCCGACTTCCTCCAAAAGCATTTGTGTGCTCCTGCGAGACTATAAATCAGCCTGCTCACGCTGCGTGACCTTCTGACATGACCAGCAGACAGGAAGATGAGGAGTGCGAAAGACAGTGCCGCTCAGCAAGTGATACCGATGATGGAGCTATAATTTAAGTGCCTGATAAAAAAAACACGACATGTCAAGACCTTGCATGCAGAAAATGGGCTGCTGCCCTGCGCAGTGTCCTTGCTGGGGAGATAAGAAAGCATGGGGGATTATTATTTTTTTATTAAAAAGGTTTTAATTCGACCTAAGACCCTATGCACTGCTCCCGGCAGCATGAGACTGGATGTAATTCATGTTGGTTTTCTTGCCCTTCATCTGGCAGCGGATGGGGAATTCACTGATAGCAATACACAAAGGTTTGCAAAGCTGAGAACAACACTGCGGTTATGTTGTTACTCCAAATATTTGGAATTTTATCTCTTTTCCTTTTAAAAACCTCTTGCTTTCACCCTATGATGCAGCCTGCTCCATCTCTCCTCCCAGGCACCCAGGCTCATGTGTTGTTCTCAGCAGTTTTGGGCTGGAAGGAAGGAAGAAGAAGAAGAAGAAATTAATAAATTCTTCCTTAAAGAACCATCACATATGGAGAAACTGGTCTATGTGCTGCGGCATCCCAGTGGGATTGCCTTCAGCTGAACCACATGCTGAAATTATAATGTTCAAGTTGTTCAGAAAAGCAATAGAAAAACA
This sequence comes from Opisthocomus hoazin, assembly GCF_030867145.1. NCBI lineage: Eukaryota > Metazoa > Chordata > Aves > Opisthocomiformes > Opisthocomidae > Opisthocomus > Opisthocomus hoazin. The sequence continues at coordinate 57,235,387 of NC_134419.1, read as the reverse complement.
AACTCCAGTTTCTCTTGGTGGCTCCGTTTACACTTTGGCTCTACTTCTACTGGGCAAGCATGGGTAAAAAAGAAAATGTGTTTTTTTTCTTATGGGAAGAAGTCCTGTGTTTAAAACCAGTATGGCCCTACCTGTGTGCGGTCACTGCTGGTAGCTCAGGTACCCGGGTGAATGCACATGTGTAAGTTCAGCTCCTATTTCCAGCAAAACCCCTGTGGGACGATTCATTTTATCTGTTGGAAATGGCTTATCAAGGCCAGGCATCTGCCTCTGAGTTTTTCTAGTAAATCCATGTCTCAACAGCAGTGGTTCAGCCTGTACCATGGGCAGCATCCTTGCCCCATAAGGAGCAGGACCTGAGCAGCACAGGACTTTCCTTGCTGTGGGTATGAGGAATATGCACCATTTGGGGGTGGATATGCCCCATAGCCAGCTGCTGTGGTGTTTGCAGATGTCAGCAGCACAGAGGCTTGTCCCCATGCCTGTGCCCGTTGCTTACCTTTCCTAATCGGATGTTAATGGGATAATGCTAGCGAAGTGCTTTGAAAAAGAAGAAGAAAGATTAGGCAAACACAGGCAGATAAACAGAGCACTTAATCTTCTGAGCAGCGCTAGGCGAAGAGTGCTTCCAATTGCTTTTCCCAGTGTCTCCATATACTGAAGAAGACACAGGTCACAGCTGAGCTCTCCTTCTCCCCCAACATACCTTTTGATCTATCCCTGCAGGATGCTGCTGTGGAGCACACTCTGATGCACTGTCTGCGCTGCTGGTTAATTCAATAGCTATTAACCTAAGTAAAACTATAACCCGCTAAGTAAATATTTTCCTATTGTTTCTCAAGATTACTGTGCTGGGAAGTCATTAATAACCTGGAAGTACATTCAATTTATCTTTGTTTATTGGCTGCTTTTGTCAGATGCGAGTATCATCCTTCCGCTATTGAAGTATCACACTATGACATTAGCCCCAACTACAGCCTCTGTAAAGTCAACAATCTGATATGGTCATTAATCTCACACTTCAAAAGCAGAGGCAGGAGATTGAGTAGGAAGATCTCACATCTGCTCTTCCGCTTGCCGATTGCCACAGCCTGACTTCAGATAATGGCTCAGTCTAGCATCCTCCTCACCTGCTAGACCCTGACAGGAGGCCCAGATTTTCACTTATGACCAAAGAGGACAAGCAGATACGATGCCGGACCTGCAGGAGACCTGTGCCCTGAGGAACAGGATCTGGAGATGTTCCACATACCCCACACCACTTCAAATTATTATATTTAGGTGAACAAATCCTGTGTGCTTTCTCTACTGCTAATGCTGCCAAGTGTCTGGGACGGGAGTTACTGAAACAAATGGAGCAGGAGAAGCCAGTCTGTAAATTATCCTCTGTGGTTAAAGCAGTGGCACATTCAAGCTATCACAGCCAAACAGAACTGAGAATCATTTTTTTCTGGACAGTGTTTTCTAAATGTGCTACAAGCATTTGCTTTAAAAATAATTTCTTTCCTACCCAGAAAACTGGCTTATAGCACAAGCCACAGATGATAAAGCTTTTGCCTCCGTGTAAGGAAAACCACCCTTCACTTGTCCTGGGAAAGTCACTTGCAGCTCTTTCATGAGTAGGAGGAGTTATTTAATAGCATAAAAGAGAAATTTCATTAAAAATCAAAACTTCATTAAACTTCATTAAAACTTTAGGAAATTTCATTAAAGACGTGGTTTCACTAGGATGTTATTTTTTCTTACTTACCTTTGTGGGTAGAAAGGAAGATGCCAACCCTCTTCTTAGAAAGTATGACATGTGTGACCTACAGGAACATTTCTTTTCCCTTTCCTTTTCATTGTAAAGAGAATATTTTTTTTATTTTATGCTACCCAGTCCTCCAAGAGCTGTGATGGGGGGCTGGCAGGGAAGTGGGGGAGATATTCCCTCCTCCCTCTCCTCCGGCTCATGTGCTTGCCCAGCTGGCTGGATGCTCCCCTGATGTTGGAGATTAGGTCCAAATCCCTCCAGGCAAGGAGGAACTTCAATGTGCAGCCCCCATGTCTTAAACGGATGCTTCAATCACTAAGATATTGCGTAAGGAGAGGGAGGAGGGTGCCTTTGGAAAGAAAGAACCTTTTTTTGTTTCTTGAAAAAAGGTATAGGGAAAGAGCCATCAGCAGTTTCAAGACCTCCTGAGATCTCCAGAGTGCTGAAACTTGTCTGAAAAGAGATACTGATTTCTCTGAGCCTTAACTCTACTTGTCTTCATCACTTTCTGCTAGTTGGCATAAGTGAATCTTCATCTACTCTTTTCCAGGTGCCCCTAATTTGGATCTGTCCGCCTGCTGAACTGGCTGGTTGAGGCTGATCCAACTGCTTCCTTCATCGTAATGTCTCTTTTTTTTATTTTAAAAGCAGTGACACTTTTCTTATGATACGCACCTCCATATAAAACGTTACACGCTATGAATGACTTAAACACCAAAAGTTGCAATATGGCTTCTGCAAGTATTCACTTTTACTGCACACTTTATACATATGACAAAGATGTTTTATACACGGCAGTATTTATCCACAGCTGTTGCTCATGCAGATGTATGGTGCTCCATAGCATGTCAAAGGAGAAACTGAAATAGCCTTTTGATGAAAAATATCTTCTTTTGTAAGATGCTCTGTATGTGTGCATTGCATGTTTGAGACCTGTTCATGGAGGATACTGTTTTCACAACACTTGCTCTGGGCTAGGTCCATCATACAGGATAAGACCACTCAATGGCTTTGCAGGGTATTTTCAGGAAAGACCAAGCAATATTCCTTCGGTCATGTTAGATAATATAGTTTAGTATCAAGTATCCTTTAAAATTATGACTGCACACCATGCAGTATATTTGTAATCATAAGCCTTGGGTGGATTTTACCGCTTTTATTTTAAACCCATGTGGGCAATGGAAAAGAAATAAAATTGCTGTATGTCATCTCTATCCTATAAGAGAAAATGTTTCCTCTCCCAGGTTATTTCTTTGGGGAAACAACCATGGACAGGCACCCAGACCTTCAAGCGAGTGTAATTTAACCATTTACTCTGTAACTGGGGGAAGACATGCACGGGGCCAGAGAAGGCTTGGTGTCTAAACCCTGAGAGTAGGTAACGGCAGAAAGAAAGGAAAGCAAAATCTTTGATCTCAGCGAGGTGCTAATTTGTAAGATTTGGGGGTTGTTAGGGCCTTAGGAAGCGAGGGCCAGCACATACACCAGGGTGCTTATCTGGCAGCGGATTAATGACGCATTACTATCTCCACACTCAGCCATTTACCGAAGCGTTTGAAGACAAGCCTACGTGTCAATGAAGGCATTAGAGCAGACACCTTGAGCCCATCGGGTTTATCTGGCCACTGCTGACAGGAACAGTAGGTGACACCAAGCCAGGGAGGAAACTTCAAAGTTTTGCGGGCTGAAGTCTTGCACTGAAGACAAACAGCCTTTGCTGCTGGGGCTGGGACAAACAGCCGGGCGGGGAGGGCAGCTGGGAGATGAAAGGCTCATCCCCTCGGCATGTTGGCAGCCGCGCCGCCCGAGCTGGCCTTCATTCTAATGGGGGGGACACACTTGTTTTAATGGAAACTTTCATCTCGGCCATCCTGAAAGCAATGATGTTTTAAAAGGAGGAATGAGAGGATTTGAAGTGGATGAAGACCAGAAAAGTCACCTGCTGTTTGGGCAAACACAATACCCAAGTGGACGGTCCATCCACTGGCTCTCTTCTCCCTTGATGTTGCTGTTCAGGGATAAAATACAGCATTTCTTTCCAAAGGATGGGATCCTCTGTGCAGCGAAGCCACAGGGAGCGAGCAAGGGAAGGAAAAGAAAAATGTGAGAGGTAGAGGCAGTTTGCCCAAGGCTTCTCCGCTATCTTTCCAAATCTCAGTTGCTCCAATAGATGCTATTACCTCTCCTACAAACCTCACCCCTCCTACCACTGCAGATCTCCATGGTTACAACCACCACTACTAAATCTTGCATCCAGCTTGAGAACACCACTGAACCTAAAAATTGTATGATAGCTTTCAAAATTTTCCTTTTTAAACAAATTAGATATTTGTTTAAACAAATTAGATATTTGTTTAAAAGGTATTGAGGTGCCATTTTCATGGTGATGTAAAATGCTGATCCTTGAGGCTAGGATTAATGTTTGGATTGGTGAGCTTAACACCTTATGTTTTGTATCTCTGATGTGATTTTAACTAATAGGGATTTAATTGAAAAAAAATTACATTAAAATCCTTTAAAAATAAGTCTACCCCACATTTCACCTGTATCTGTATTGTACGCTATTGAGGACAAGCACATAAGGACCAAGACAGCCGCTCCTGGTTGCACATTTTAAATCTCTGAACAATAACAGTCTGAGTAAATGTCTCAAAAACATTCCCAGACATGGGACTGCTTTTAAGAAACATATGACATCTGAGTTTATTTGCTCATGAAAGTTCAGAGCCATGCAGTTAACCAGTATGCTTGCAATCCAAAGATATCTCCAACTAAAACCCCAGCTTTTTCTTCTTAATGCCAGTCATTTTATTAACAGCCCACACCATTCGATTGCGACACGCTGGAAGTGAGAGAAGCGACACAATGAATGTGACACTTCAGATAAGGTGCTGGGAAGCCAGCACCAGCTGGTACTGGTGGCTTCTGAAGCCACCTCAATGCTAGGCTGGGTTGGAAGGAGCACCTCTGCCCTCTTCTGGGACAGCCACAGCCTAACTTGACCTCCACAAAAATCTGAAGCCCCTTGGAAGTACAGCATCATTTATGACAGTTTCAGGAGGACAGCAGCTATGAAGACACGTACATCAGAACTTGAAAATCCTGCACAAAATCTGTGCAATTGAATCTTCCTCGGACTCTGGGACTTGGTGCCTTTATTGGGGGACTTGGGGTGAATGCAGAGAATGGGCACCTTGCAATCTGGAAGTCCCTCTAAAGCCAGTGCATCCTTCCCTTTGGTGACTGCCAGACACAAAACTCATCCATGCTTCAATACACATCTCGATCTCGCTCGCTTGTGATCCGGGCTTGCTTCATTTTTTTTTGGCTGCCTTTAATTTGTGGCCATTCAGTAACCACTAGCTGAAGGCCTGCTGGGCTCAGCCCCCTTTACAGAAGCTATTCTCTGCAACCACAACCATTTTAGAAAAATCAGAATGTGATGGATATATTTACTCTTTGATTGTTTAACAACATCTGAGAATTTGAGCAATTCCCATAAGACCCCGAGGAATGAAGAGCCAGAGGAAAAAAAGCCATGCCAGAACCAACTCCTTTTTATTTCTTTTGGACTATGGCAACTGGAACCAAAGAAAATCTGGGATAACAAAATGTACTGTGATTTTAATTAGCTGCAAGCAGGCACATTTCAGGAATGTGGGGGCTGATTCTATTTGTTTAATGATGAATAAATACGGAACGGTGTGGGAGTGTGTGCATAAAGTAATACATAATGTTATAAAGCACAGGGAATATAAGGAATGTCACTGCAATGTCACAGTGTGGTCACATCATGGATGGAGCAACACTGCTGTGCTGTTCCAAAGGGAAGTCTCTTTGCAGAGAATTTGGGGTAGGCTCTTTGGGTCTGTTTCAAATATGCCAGGGAAGGAGCTTTTTTGGAAGACAGTATTGCCCCTTGCTGTGCACTTGCAGAAGAGATGCACACAGGGCTGCATGTCGCACCTGGAGAATTATGCAAATGGTTTGCCTGGTGAGATGCTGCACAGAGCTCCTGGGATGCCACATGGTGTTGACACCCTCAGTGTTTTCCCCTTTCCCACCACTACAACATGCAGCTGAGAGTGCACTTCTTCAAGGGTTGAAGCAGAATTATTCACAGGCACATTTACAGAAGCAGAGGACCACTGGCATGGGACAATCGGCCCTCACAGTTTAAAGCCATCAAGCAAAGAAATTGGTCCAAGGAACACTCATCCTCCATACCCCAAACATTCCCTGCTGGTCAGTACAAGACTTTTAGTACAAAAGACAAAAAGTCATGAAAATTTGATGATGTTTTGATCCCAAAATTAGCATGAGCACAACAGAGTCATTTGGCTAAGCCAAGAACCTGTCTCTTGCTTTCACTACAGAGGGGGGCAAAACCCCAGGCAACCAAGCTAAGACACAAAAATCCTGGTCTCTGCAGACAGTGGTAGACATCTGGGATTAATACAGTGTGCACACACATACAGTTACACATATATGTGGTGTAATAAACAATAATCAGATCTTCTTTGGACTGTACTGCAGGATATCACAAGCCATGAACACCAAGGGACAACTTCTGATGTCGATCTGCCTCTCTCTTGTATCAAGCATGGGTTGGGAACAGGTTTTGTTCCTTGCCCTCAGAGCCATTGTAGAAGACCGCCATGAAGATTTCATAACTGCTTTGTTTAATGACATTTTACAGCTGCATTTATACTGTAGTGTATTTCTAGGTTATGTTGGTAACAGTTGCTGCTTTCTGTATGATTGCACTTGATTTAATATGCAATTTGGTCAAAAGATGAATACACTTGAGACTGAATCCTGCACACAGGAATTTCAGCAGGAGCAGCAGCGGGCACTTTGCAGGTCATGCTGTCCTCTCTGCCCCATTGCTCTTGCTTGATAGGCCTGCCTGAGCCATCTGGAAACCCATTGGACATAGCAGTAGGGAGGTATGATTTTGCATGCCTTGCTTGCAAGCCACTCTGAAATACTCCTGGTACAAGAATTACAACTCTGAAACACAGAGCCATGAAAATATGCTGGAAAACTTATGTTGAAACTGAAATACAAAAGCACTTTGAATTGTAATAAAAAGTCTTTCAGACACAAGGACACACCAGATACAATGCAGGTTGCTAAATCTTGGTTAATGATGTGATGTTCTTTTACCGTCTACAGTACACAGCTATAGCTTTCATAAAAAAGATTAGATCTAAAATCTTTACCTCCCTGTTCCCATCACATCTTATTTTACAATGAAATCCACAGCAAAGCCCATCTCTGGTAGCGCATTCGAGCAGAGAAACTGCTGCTTGTGTGAACAGGAGAGGTACATGCTCCCTGCCAGTGCTTGCTGCTGTCATCAGCATGTAGGATTGCAGGCTGGAATACTAGACAGGCCCTGCAAACTGCAAGCCACCACTGTGCCTCAGCCCTGCAATGAGGTAACACCATGGATTTCAGTCATTGTTGCAGCTCAGGGAGGTCAGAGCAGCTGAAGGTCCCTCTTGCTTGAAGATGCCACAATTGGTCTAACATCTTCATCAACCGTTCCCTCTCTAGAGGTATTGCTTTTAAATTATATAAAGAAACTCCCAGCTTGCAGCTGCTGCCATGGTGAGATGATCCTTTATTATCCTTTTCCTTTCTGGCGCAGCAGCCAAGAGCAAGCCAGAGCTGAGTCCACCGTTATCGGTCTCTCTGGAAACTCCAGCATCTGGTGTTGCATCTTGTGGCATCCTTTCAAAAGATCAGCCAAGCAGCTGCCTAGCACATGTGCAAAGGGAAAGCGCTGCCTGTTCGTTAAAGTGACGCTATAATAAGAGCATTCACCCTCTGCAGCACTGTCGTTGCTGGGGTTGGCTTCCTGGACCCTCCAAGTCCTGCAATTTCAGTGTTGTATAAAGCAGCTCCCACAACAACAGTGAACATAAGGCTGAATACAGGGAGGATCATTTTATTCCCCTTACAGAGCAATGGTTTATAAAGTCACTGAAAGATGGAGATGCTCATATTCGTGGGTTGTGCTCTGAAGCATTCAAGCATCAGATTTTGCATTGCCAGCCCATAGGTCTCCATTTTCTGGTAGAACAGCCAGAAGGGTAAAGCACAGCTTCAATTTGGCACTGCCTTTATGAAAAAGGATGCCTTAGAAGCATCTGAGTTGCACTAATGTATGGGGAGAATAGTTATTTGGAGGGTGTGGGCAAAGCCTAGCATAGCAAGTCCATGTAGGAGCATGCTGGGAAGCACTGCACTCTGAGCATTGCCTCCTGCCAGCTGCGGAAGAAGGACCATTCCCATTCCTTTCACTGGGACCAGCACTAAATGTTGGCAGTTTCCCCCAAAATGTCAGGACTGAGCTGTTCTGGCAGAGGTGCCACCCTGAACCTCCTAGGAAATCATTGAACAGCTTCTAATGTTAGGCTGCAAGTTGGGACATCTGGGCCAGTGAGGCCCCTGTTTGCTAGGTGAGTGTGATAGCTTCATTCACTTACCCCCTGCATTTTCTGCTTATGGCTTGGGGCATTTTTTTGGCACATGAATATCCAGTTTTTGTTCAAGAGAAAGGTCAAGATCTTCCTGGAGATGAGATTATGATGCTGCATAAAAATTATTTCCTCCTATCACTACTGCAAGGGGGTGATTTAGGGCAGGAACGGGAGATCATCCCTGCCCCCCAAACAGTCTAGAGCATCAGGGGCCCATTACATCCCCCACTTGCTCCCTCCCACACCTCTGGCCCTATGCCTACGGCATTGTCATGCTTGTACTTCTGTGAGCAGGCTGACGCTGGGACAGACCATACTGCAAATATAAGGCTGTTGTGTTCAGGGGAGGGAAGCTGAATAATACAGCTATGGAAGCTAAGTTAGGTACCAAAGTGCTTTTGGACAGAAACAACCCGAATGTGCCTCAAGACTTTGGATGTACAAAGGCAGAATACATCTGTAATAACCCCAGGCTTGATTACCCAACTGACCGGTTCTTTTCTCAGAGAAGCACTGGTGCAGGGAAGGCTGGTAGTAAGGCAAGACGTGCTTCAGGGAGAGGCTTATGTTTGCTCAGAGCTTGAGCTTTGCATGTGTACCAGGGCTGGGAACACATCAATGTGCATCTTGCTCCCTTTCCTCAATCACTTTTCCCCATTGCCTTCTTGCCCTATTCCCCAAACCTGGAAGGACAGAGCCCACCTGGCGCATACAGCAGCCAGGCGGGAGGTGAGGCTTGTAGGAGGAAAACAGCTGCCCGCAAGGAGAAGACCTTCCCTGCTTTCCCTCGCACACATGCCCATGTGCATTTGTCACTTGGAGGAGTTTGTATCCAACTTCCAGCTCTGCAGAAGGGTGGGATGGCTCAGCTTTCTCTGGGATGATGGAGAAAGCGTTGCCTTTGGCTCCCCATCCTACAAAGGTTTAGATGGGGGAAAAACTGTGCTTTGCCTGGGGATAGCAGTGCAATTTGCAGAATACATGGTTAAGTATGTGCTTCAGCTGCTGCAGGATGTGGGGTCTGCATTGCCAAAAAAAAAATGAAGAGAGAAAGCCTGAAATCTGCTCTCACTTTCGCTGACTTAATTCTAACGGCACTAATTTTGGTGACGCCAGCCCTGCTTTGCACAGTGGAGCAGGCTGCTGCCTTGCACAAGTTATTCTCCCGAACCTAGTATCTCACCGATGGGCAGACAGCATACGGTCCTCCTGTCCTTTCAGTTTTCTTCAGTAGGGGAAAAAATGCTACCAGTTTGCAAATGCTTAGCACCCCGACCCAGTGGAGTTTAGGATAAGTGCTAGAACTAATGTAAACAGAGAATTACACTATTACAGCTTCATGTGGTGTTATAATTACACAAGAATGCAGCTCAGCCACTGGTGCATCATATGCGCCACACTGTCGCCAAATTTGCAGATGTTCAGTCTTACTTTTATTAAGCATGACAATGCCCAGCAGGATCTATTTTCTCTGATTATACTCAAATGGAGAGGAATATTAAAAGGCAGGATAATTAAAAATATATGCCTAAACAAAGGATGTGTTTACAATTCGTTTTCCTAGCGCTTTGAAATAGTTCAAATTTCTCAGCTGGCTCGTGTATACAGGGAACCAAAAGGATGTCTTAAATTGAGACATATGTCTTCATTCTGTTTAACGTGCCAGAAAGAAAACATAGCTTGAGACCACCATGAACTGATTTTTAAGTGATGGCTCCTCATTCCACTCTGCCAGACTCCAGGGCAGATTTTGAAGCTAGGATGTAATTCTTTCCTACATGACAAAAAAAAGAGAGCCTATCTGCTGAATTTTATAGTGGGGATGTTACATGGGGAGTGTGACCTCAGCTCAGGTATTAACTCAGTATTATTAAGCATTATTTTTCAAAACAGATGCTCAGAGGACCACGTGTGCAGGGATGCTAAGCGGAAAGTCTTTGTGAGTGGCATTTCATTAAATCATCTCCCATACTTATGGCAGGCCCTGAAATAATCGTCATGCTCCGGGTTTTTTTGGTGGATGAATATCTGAGGAAAGCAAACAATGTGATTCGGAGGAGAGCTAGCCAGTCAGTCACAGGCCAGGACATGGGAAAAGTAAAGGCACTAAAGTAACACAACTGGGAGCTGGAAAATTGAGAAACAGTGCGGTGTTAGACACAGGAAATGGGAAACTCAGGCCAGGAAAAAAGGGCACAAGTTAAACTTTCCAAATGTGCACACTTTCAGAATGCAATAAAGAGAGGCACAGAGAGTGGAGGGGCTGGGAGTGACCCAGCAGCAGGCAGGAGTGGTGCTGCTGCCTTCAGACCAGGAGTCAGTGGCAAGGATGGCTGGAAGGATGAGGGATGAGGTGCTGGAGGACAGGATTTCAGATAGCTGTGGCACGGTGGGTGGTGCTGGACACTGTCTGCGGAGGGAGAGGCGAGGCTCTGACTTGTGTGAATCTGCCTCCACCCTGAGAACCAGCCACCCCAAATCAAAACCAAAACAAGTAATTCAGCCTCTGCTCTATCTACAGGCATTCTCCAATGTCTTGCTGCCTACAGGAAGCCGTGGCTCCTAATCAGCTTCGAAATTTTGGGGCAAGGTATAAAGAAAAGTTGGCAGAATGAAGGGAAGAAAAACCCCAACCCCAAAGGCATCATAACTTCCCTCGATTCAGCACTGTCTTGAGGGGGCTGTGGGTGCCTGGCAGCACCCTGAAGGTCAAGGTAGAAAGAGAAAAGTAGAGCTAAGTCTGCTGTGGGGAGGGCTCAGTCACCATTCACTGAACTGTAGGATATATAGAATGGTTAGCACTGAAGGTATGGAAGCTTTGATTTTTTTCCTTCAAATGCAGCATCCCCACAGCTCCACAAAACTGGCCCAAGATTTCCAAGTCCTTGTTCAAGTCTCAGGCTCTTTTTTAGCAAACCTCAAGTGGATGAGCCCACATGTCCCCTGGTGCCTCCACCCCAGGGAAGCTGCCAGGATGCAGCGCCTGCTGCAAAAAGTTAAAATTAGCTCAAAAATGGGTCTTGGTGCCTAAAGCTGAACCCCAAACAATGATCTTGAAAATCCCCGATTTCCTGCCTTATCTAAGGTGGCATAATACTGCAGGCACCTTGGCTGTGACCCAAAATCCCTCCAGACACCCTGGGATCAGGCAAGGGATTTGTATTTTATCCAGAGACTCTCTGGTGTCAAACGTGCCAGGAACTTTTGGGGCGGGAGCCCAAATGCTCCTCTCCCCCAGAGCTATCCCAAAATAGCCAAATTTAACAACACAGACATCATGCTTTCAGCTTTTGTCTGCAAAAGAGGTTCTACACCGTGATAGCACAGAGCAGTGTCCGACGGGAGCAAATTTGGTTGTGTGGACCTTGGGCAGTACTGCAGCCTCAAAAACTAGTTTTGTCCTTTGTAAGTGCCTGGTGCTTATGTCCCTGGAGGACACCAGTGCTTGTGGACCATGTTTCATTACTGTGATTTAATCTGGAATAGTGCAGCACCTTTCCATGGTCGCCCCATCTTAATGGGGTTGCACCATCCTATGGCAAGCCCCGTATTAATCGAAGTTTGTGGTTTCTGACATTTTCCATAGAGTCCTACAAGCGTCACAGCAATAATGCTCAGTTTAATGACTTGATGCTGGCTGGGGATGTCTCCACTCCTGCAGACTCTTTGGGCCATGGATGCCCAGAACCAGATTTACAAATGCCACCCACTATGTGTTTTCTTGCTTCTTCCCATATGGAAATAGCCATTACTCAGCATTACCAATGTTTTAGGGGAAGCCTGTACACTAAGCAACTGTAGGATCCAATAAGAGCTGCAGGGGAGGCTTGATGAGCTGTGAAATGGCCGGGAAGGTGAGCCTGCCCTGGCTCCCATGAGGAGTCTAATCTCCAGCAGCAACAGCTGGAACAGCTCTTGCCTCTCCGATGGCAGAGCTGTATAGGATGACAAGGGCTCCCTCCACCCAAAGAACAAATAAAGAACAAGTGAGGAAAAAATAGGCTATGCCAGGAGGAAGTCTGAATTAAGCAGCCATATTTCCTCTACATAAATCTCACTGTGAAAAGACTTATCAAAACACAAACTCTTTCTCGTCGCTTTCAAACATATCTCTCGCTCAGAGAGGTTCCCTGGGACCATAACAAGCTTGAAATGTTAACGGGTCCTTCTGCATGGAGCTTCCAGGATTTGGGGAAGGGTCCCTGCCCTCGCATGTGCCTGGCTGCCCGGCAGCCGCATCCAGCTTTAGCTGGTGGTCAAGCCCTGGGGGTAAAGCGGTGGGTCCACACTCACAGTTTGCAAGCAGTCCTCAACCTTGCAGGACACCTCGCTTTCAAAGGTAGGACCCATCTCCTGAAGGACAAAGAGAGCATGTAGCACCATTTACAAAACCACAGGTGAAGCCGTATGACCTCATCTAGTTCTTGCTCCTCAATTTCAAACCTCCTTTTAGGACCTTCAGTACCTCATTACCAAGGTTCGGGGGGTTGTCTCTCCCTGCCCTTGTGCTTCCTGCAACCAGCCTTGAAATAATTTGGATAAGACAGGTTCATTGTGACCACCCAAAGCCAAGCAAAGATATGCCTCCTGGCATTTCAGAGCCCACATCTCGCAGGGTCACCTTTCTACCTGCATCCTCACAGGACCAGGCTATTATCACAGACCAATAACAATCTTGGCACATATAGATACATACATGCATACATACATATATATGGATTTCCTGTACTTTTTTTGGACCATATGTGTTTGTACAGACTCAGTGTATGAGATCAAGGAGAGAAACAAAAAACACAAACCAAACCAAACACAGCCCTTCATGCTTTGTTTTCTTCCACAGTCATTAAGTGTTAAACCAACATCTGGATGCTCTATAAATGTATTATTTAAGGAGAGAGAGTTTCCCAGAAGTGTTTATTTGCAATGTCTTTGTCCCTGTGGCAGAGTGGCTTTTTGACGTGAGGCTCATTGGCAGCTCATTGCATTGAAGTGACTCTTTTGTAGTCTCAGTGTCTGTACAATTGCCAGAGCCAGAAGATTACCACATTAAAAATACACACCAGTCTCATTAAGGAGCGGTGTCTAGCAACATCCGGCAGGGAGCTCACTGGTGGAAGCCTTGATTTAAAGGCAGGATTCACTCACTCAGACAGGGAGGCAGCTTGTGGGATTGCTAGCACAGTTATCTCTCTCCCTTTTTGTCTGGTGGCTGGTACGGGTTTGCCCAGCGAAAGGGCAGGGATGCTTAAGGCATCTTTTGCTCCATTGCTTGCTCTGGTCCCTGGGTGCTGGCACAACTCACGCAGCACAAACCCCTTCTCCTGTGAGGTCATGAGGGGTGAAATGCTGTGGCTGCTTTGAAAGCAGTCAGTACGCTGCAGATTTCGGCTTCAGGCCCTTTGTCACCTTGAAAAAGTGACCCCAGTGGCATCTTAGCCCCAGGGAGAGATGAGGAGTTGGGTACCACCATGCCTCTGCATTCATGACACTGAGGGGTGGATGTGGGGTGACGAGGTGTAGGGTATGGCCTCAGAGGAGGGATGCAGACGGGTTTTAGCTGCTTATGTCCAGTACAAAGATCTGGAAAAATCTGTGGAGTAGCTCTGGTTGGTGCCTCGTACTTGTCAGACTCCTCCTGGTGTGAACATCTGTTCCCATGGCAGCTTTGAACAGTCTTGAACCTCCAAGCCCAAGGCTGAGCAATAGGCTCCAGCTGAGATGCTATATAAGCTGTAGTCAAACAGCACAGAGAGGAGCCTGTCCTTCCACATCCTCCTACACTTCACCATCTTACAGAGAAAGCAAAGAGCAATGATGTGCTCCACAGGCTTGGGAAATGGCTTTGGGGTGCATAAACCACCATGAGCATGGTGGGAGCTTGGAGATGAAGCATTAGAGATTTGCAAGGCAATAATTCTCCTGGACATCATACAAAACAAATCAACAAGCTAAAGAAAATAGTGTAAAAGCATTGCACTTCTCCTGGCTTGTTGGAGCAACATTAGGCTTCAAGGAACCGCATAACAGTCTGCTGGCAAAAAAGGAAACGAGTTGCATGGAAGAAACCAAACCCAATCACATAGCTGTGAACACAATTTCAGCTTGAATTGTACATGTAATGTGAAATATATGGTTATCTTTTCTAAAGTGGAGTTTAAAACTAGTTGAAAATACCTCAGCTTCATTAAACTGAAGCTGGGGGGCAAGGTGAAATAGGAGAGAGTCCAGCGGAGGGCTACAAAGATGGTGAGGGGACTGGAACATCTCTCCTACGAGGAGAGGCTGAGGGAGCTGGGCTTGTTCAGCCTGAAGAAGGGAAGGCTGAGAGGGAATCTTACAAATGCTTACAAATATCTGAAGGGTGTGTGTCAGGAGGATGGGGCCAAGCTCTTTTCAGTGGTGTCCAGTGACAGGACAAGGGGCAATGGTCACAAACTGAAGCATAGGAAGTTCCGTCTGAATAAGAGGAAGAATTTCTTCACTCTGAGGGTGACGGAGCCCTGGAACAGGCTGCCCAGGGAGGTTGTGGAGTCTCCTTCTCTGGAGATATTCAAGACCCGCCTGGACAAGGTCCTGTGCAGCCTGCTGTAGGTGACCCTGCTTCGGCAGGAGGGTTGGACTAGATGACCCACAGAGGTCCCTTCCAACCCCTTCCATTCTGTGATTCTGTGATTCTGTGATTCTGTGATTCTGTGACATGCTGGATGGAAACACTGCTGTTATGTGTGGCTGTTTAGAGAGATAACATGCTGCTGTTCTCGATCAGTCATGTTTTGCTGAAAACCCTACAGAGGAAGGAAGCAAATCAATCAGCAAACTGCACACCTTAATAAAAGAGTTTTAAAATAAGCTTGAGTGTCCCAATTCCCCCAGTGCTCAAGATGTTGACAGGTTTTGGTTAGCATGTCCTTGCTGTGTGCCAGGATGGGGTGAGAACCGCTCCAGGCTTGCTGCATTGCAGGAAGATCTGCTTTCTGTCGTTCACTGCCATAAATACAAGAGGAGGAAACAGCTTTTGAGTAAAAGGTGCCATTTCTACAATAGGCATAGTCTGTCCTGTAAAAAAAAAACAAAACCAAAAAACAAACTCCAAAAACCCCTTAGTTAGTCTTAGGCCAAGAAGCTGCACAGCATCAGGGCTGATGCAAAGCATGCTTTTAATTGCCTCCTGTGCAGACCTTCTCAATGCTCTGGGGAGGAATTAAGAAAGGAAGGAATTTTGTGTGATTGGATTTTATTTTGTTTGTTTGCTTTTTTTTTTGTTTTCCCTCCAACATATGAGAAAGCACATCTTTTTGCAATACCACTATCATTTATTCTAAAGCAGTCTATCTACAACTAGATGTGCTGCAGGGAAAGGATTTCTGTCACCTTCTTTTCTCTCATGGCATTGACTCTAGGGGGAACCTAAGAAAATCAGCCTCACGGAGCGAATGCCAGCCTTTCTGAGTACCCATCACTCTCTCCTAATGAGCCTACTTCATGAAGCAACTTTACTACAGCCTTTAAAGGGTATTTGGTATGAACCCACTCACCACATATTGCGTTAGCAATAAAGCTGTAGAGGCTTTATACAAAAAAACTGTTGAGTATTTGACCACACATGTACCACATCTCAAAGCTCAGGATGCAAAGCTTTGCTTCCTTTTCTTCTTTTATATTCCTAGTAGTGCCTTTTAAAAACATTTGACTGTGAGAAGGCCATACTAGGTTGGCAACAGATGCAGTTCCAGCCATATCTTTTGTGGAACTCTTCGCAGGATGAATACGATTTTAACCTGGTTAAGTCTGTGCTGTTCGCACAAGAGCAAAATTCTGTCCTTTCCACTGAGAAAGCAGGAAGCAAGCTGAAAGCTTCCTATTTAACCAAGATATTCTGTTTTGAAATTCAAGCAAAATCTCAAATTAGAATTAATAATATACTTCTGCTTCTCCACTTCTCTACTTAAGATAAGTATGTGCAATTCTGAAAGGAACGCGCTCAGCAAAATTTAGCAAAAGCAGTTTTTTTTAATGGGAGACATTACATTCCTTCAGGATTTCTAACCATCTCTAACAATCCCATTTAAGTACAGGAAGGAGAATTTCATTCTCCTAATGACTTACCACTAAAATGCTTCTAGCATGGTTAGCTATCCCAAACCCCCTGGATATCCTGGCATTTATTAAAACTGCATCCAGCTGTAGATGGAAAACCAGTCTGTTCTCCAGCTCTCCTACAGAGTCATCTGATAAATTTTATTATGTTTTCCCCATTTTGCCTTCCTACTCGATATTGCAACGGGATAATATGCGGATGTCAAAACTGGAGTAAATGACTTGGAAAAAATAATGTATTCCCTGGCTCTAGGTGTGATACTTCTATTTAATTCATGAAGGCAGCACGTTTCTTTTTCTCCTGGAAATAGCGATGCAAAAAAAAAATTCAACTTGGGCCACAGCTTTACCTTTATTACTCGTGATGAAAGAAGTCGATGAGCCTGTAACTGTGAAGTATTTATTTCACTGTTGCAAGAAATAACTTGCCAAAAAATGGAGTCACTTATATTAAATTCCTCCTGTGTTTATTTACACAGAGTGTTTGATCACACTTCTCCCTCCACCACAGAGGCAGCGTTCAACAAAGATGTGAGCTGTCATTCTTCTAATTTTCTCCCCAAACTGGCAAGTTACACTAATTCACAGCTCTTTGTGCTCAGAAGGAGAAAGCTGGAGGGATAGAATAAAAGTCCTCCAGGTGGTCCCTGTTCCTCTGTCCTTTAGTGCCATGACATCATTTAAACAGTCCCACATCTTTGATGACTCTTTCTCCTATGTGCATCCTATATATCATTTTGCATTTTTGGCATAAAGATTAACAGTGCTGGGCTTGTCCAGCTCAGCAATCAAATGGTTGAAATGGGGACAAGATCCAGCTACAGCTAACAGTTTGAAAAACACACGATTTGTGAGAGGGGACAAAACACATAACGCTCGAGGCAATGCCAGCATTTCTGTCCTGACTTACTTTCTATTACTTATCACAATTAAACCAGCATTTAAATATACATTTTCTTAATGTTAATGATAGAGCAAATTTTTAAGCATCCATGGTCTACCGTACTTTGGAAAGAATTTGAGAGCAAACAGCTTTATGGTAAAAATACATTTGTATGCTTGGTGACTGGTTTAAGAAACTCTGGAAAGATTGGCTCAGCCTTTGCACCTCATCGGGGCACCACTCCCTGAATTTCATGGCTTTGCTGCACCAATTTATTTTTAATAAATTGTACCTTTGATCAAATTTTAAATGAAGATCACAGATTAGCCCCTGCCGAACTCTCAGACGTATTCTACCTGCAGTTCTCCACTACAAAAAGCTTCGTCTCTTGTCCATTGAATGTGTAGTGACTTTGCGAGGACATTAAAAAGAGTGAGTCCTGGGCTAGACTTCACAGTGACAGTCAACATGTTTTCGAACAACCCAAAAACAGCCCCTTATTTCTCGCAAAGCATCAACTGAGCTCCTTCTAGCCATGTAAAGTAAGAACCATAGGGGAATTTGTCAGTGATTAACAATTTATTCCAGTCCTTTTTGATATTACCCCAGTGAAATAAAGAGAGAAAAAAAGTCTCTGCTGACTTCCACCAATGAATTCACAGAATATCAAAAAGCATCTCACTGTCCCATGTGAAAAGCAAGAAAGCCTACGGGTAGAATGCCTGCTAAAGAGGGTACACCACCTCTAGCTTGCAGATGTGCCTACAAAAGCATGCAGTGATTGTGTGCGCAGAGGAATGGCCCTGTGTGCACCAAGCTGCAAGGCTCCCGGGGGGTGTTATTTTACTCTCTCTTGTATCAAGTGAGACTGTACTGTCATCAAAGACAGGAGGTGGTGCCTTTGTAGGCAGGTTTGTAGTATCTTTCATTTTCTATCAGCTCAGCTTGCTGGATTTTACAGGTGTACTGCTAAGGTTGCAGTTTCCTGAACCCTGAGCCAGCAGTTTTGCAGCACTAAACTTAAACTCTGTTTGTAAGGAGCTTCTAGGATTTTCAGAGCCTGCAACTCAGCCAGATCTCTGTCAACTGGCCAATGCTCAAACAGCATTTCTTCTGGATTTTTTTTGAAACTTCATAGCTGATGCAGGATGCCAAAACTTTCCACTCATTCTATCACTCATATATTTAGTAAATATTTATCTTTCTAATACCCTCTCCAGTTCCTGGGCTTACACTGCACCGTTCAAGGAGCCCCTTCACATGGCCCTGGAGCTCAAGTGGGCAAACTTTGCAGTGTTTGAGGTTTTGTTAATTTGGCAAAGTCTGTTTCAGGTTCATTGACTTTGCTTGCTAATTTAGGGTAGAAAAGTGTATTTCACCACCATTTAAAATCATATTCTTTTCTTCCAAGGTACACAGTTTACAAAAAAACAAACGTATTTTTCTACCTTGGGAGAGCAGAACACCTCTCAAAATCACAGTAGCACTAACAAGTAGTCTATTTATTGACCTTCATATATATAGTACCCACTCACAATTTCTAAAGTGCATGTTTTTCTCCTGGTTTGAGAGCCTGTACCACAAGCCCTGAAGGCAACTGGACTGACTTTAAAACTTATCCCTAATCACACCACCAGCAGCACTCATATTCAGCATCAACCATTAATCAAGGCAAATGTCACATGCCTTTTTTTCTGCTCAGAGAATATCAGTCATTTCAGAATCTGGAAGGCCTCAGAGTCGGACTGAGGAGCAAGATGTTTTTTCGCTTTAATTAGACAGTGGAGATGGCCCCATCCTGCACCACTGCAAGGGAGCAGGCATCCTGATGTCCCCCCCTGATTTGGGGGACACACATACCCACTTACCTACAGTCTGCCCAAAGAGTTGCCAGGACTGACATATTTATTTGCAATGTTTGCAATTAAAAGTTTTGCCACATTTTTTCAGAAGGGAAGCTACTCCAGTGGAAGTGGTGTGAGACAGAGGGATGATTCACAGCTTTATTCAGGCGCCGTTGTTTTCACAGCCAGCTCTGCAAGCAATATATCATCTCCTGGCTTAGATGGGGCTATGTCCTCCTTTCATACGAAGCGTCTCCATTTGCCTCACTTCATGTTTTGGCTGCCAAATCCTGGCCTGTCAATGGGAGCAGAAAGTAATTAAGCCAGAGGGTCACAGCATTGTGTTCGTTTTCCTCTTCAAACCCATTTGTCTTTCTGAACTGACCAGTTACATCATGCACTGTGATCTCTGTGCTGATATGGGCTCAAGTTGCTTGCAGAAACCTGTGCCCTTTCTTCACAAGATAATAAGTACCAGACCTCTGAGTGCCTGCTGAAAAGAGGAGAAAAGCTGCTGTCTGCTCTGCTGTCCCTTTGGGTGCCCGTGCGATCTTGGAGAGCAGATGGGCCACATGCACTGGTCCACTCCACACAATGGCACACGCTGTGTTGAGAGACGCACCATCACGGCGGCTCCGGAATGGCTGAAATCTCTGATAGAGCAAGGCGCTGCCATCCGAGCGGTGAGGCGAAAACAAGTAAATGCCTCATATTTGCCATTTGGGTCATTAGTTAAACTAGGTGCAGCTATACTCTCTTTAATCATTTTAATTTCTTGTTTAGCGGGTAAGGATAGAACAGGCTTATACCCAAGCCTTACCAACATGTTACCTAGTGGCTCACATGCTCGATGATTTCAGTGCTGGCTCTGCAGATGCAGAGCAAAGAGCTGCTGTTAAAGGAGATCGGGTAACATTACTTGCCAGTCAGGATTATGACTTGTCCTTGGAGATAGAATCAGGCAGAAAAGTCCTGGAACAAAAAATGAAGCATTAAAAAAACTGTGACCATGTGGTGTGAATGCTTGCAATTGAGCTATCCTCTCTCAAAACACAGAATGTTCTTTTTCCCAGGTTCAGAATGAATGGATTGGGCTACAGCTAATGAAGGAAAGGCAGGCAAAGGTATAATGTGTTGTAGAAAACATGGTGAACCTATTGCTTGCAGAAAATATGATGACATTGCTTAATGTCGCCACACTTCTTCCTGCATGCTGGCTTGCATGCTGCTGAGCCCGTCTTGTCTGCATGCAACAGAAGGCAGGATTTCGGCCTGTGGACACAACATCTTTCCTAAGCCAGCCTTCATGTGTACTGATAAAACACCAGTGGTGGTGTTGTACCATTCTTTTAAATCTTTGGGGAATGTTTACAAGTATCTAAAATTACATATATTCCTAGTTCCAAAGTAATCACACCTACAGGAAAATGGAATTATCACTGTAGAGTTTCACAGAACAGATGTCCATTTCAGCTTTGTGAGAAGAAAATGTGTTTTCTCCTTAGAAATGCACTGTGTATCTTCTACTACTACAGTAAAATTTCTCTGTAGAAAGAGATGAAAAGTTTGACAAGACTTTCTCACCTACACTAGACATAAAGCTGAATCTTCTGCTATTTTTCATCAGCAACTTTCTTCTACAGCAATCCTTTTCTTCCCCAGTGTTCTTCTCTTACATCTGTGTTGGAGACTGGTGCCCTCTCAACAAGACACTCTTTCCAATGGGACACTCTTTCACCATTTCCCAAAAACTATGTTTCTGAAAACAGACAAGTTTTTGCTTTCCCAGTGATGCCTCTTTGGACAGCAGCATTTGGTCAGATTACAGTTGGTACTGTGGTAAATGTGTGCTGGAGAAAATGGGAAGAAGATGCCCTCCAGTTGAAGGCACACAAAATACTAACTGACTTTAACAGGAATAAAACCAGACATGGATTTTGCTGCTCCAGTACCATTTGAAGTTTGTCTTATAATCCACGGCTCCCTCTCCTGCAGCTATAATTACTTGAGTCGTGGTTCATTAATATCTCTGCCTGATACATGATGCAAGTAAAATAATTACAGCTGGAGACCTCATCCTGTATCATTAGCAGGAGCCTTTGCATTTAATGTCGTGAATGATTCAACTGAAGAATTTCTTTCTGTGACCTGTCATAAATGAGGGACAATTATAATCAAAACCCCAGCCTTGATTTACATGGGCTATTTGCTCAGGTTGCCAGGATTGAGCCTCTTAATATGTATTGTAACTAAGGGATTTTTGTGGAAGTTGATCTAGTTTAATCAAGGACTTGCTGCTTCTAATAATCTTTAGAAAAGCAGCAAGAAACAAAAACAATCCTGTCTGAATGGATTTCTCCTACTCTTCATGTTTGCTCCAGTCTTGGATTATTAATTGCTAGGACTATGATATGCTTTGATTTATTTAAATCAAAGCATGCTTCTTTGGCTTCAGTTGCTCTCAGTTGAACTTTAAATAGACACTGATACAAGACACAGTGATATAAAGAACATCTGTTTTTGATAAATGACATCCGGAGATGCATGGGACTACTGAATGCAGAAACTCCCAAAATACCTGCAGGTTTCTTTGCATCATAATACACACATTTATTTTACTTACAATACCAATAGCGAACCAAAAGAATTTATGAAAATTTCCACATAAGTGTGTGGACGTCGTAAGAAACAAAAAAAATCTCTTGTACAAGTTTATTAAACAAAGACTGGGAGGCTTAGTCTCAGACACATGAAGTCTCCAGATACTACTCTGACCCTGAAAAGGACATTAAAGTACACATAATTATGGCTATATTGTAAAGGAACATAATTGTTGATACTCCCTCCTCAAATGGCTACAGTGAAATGTAAATTCCAAACACAAAAAATTACCTAAAATAATACACTGAAAAATTACTTTTTAAGCAAGGACCCTGGGCATTATTTTCCTTCTCTGGCTCTGCAGCCCTGGTGTGTCTCATGACAGGACATGTTTCCCCATAATATCTGCTAAGTATAGCAAACTGCGCTGCTCTGAGTAACTGAGAGGACACATTTTTTATCTTCTAAATATCAAAGAATGGCACCCCACTACTAAAATTGCTACAGACTGAGACAGAGGACTCACAACCAGGTATCTCCCATACTTCAGTGATTCCTCACATTGTATAATGTGCCTTTGGCTTTCCCAACACATACTGGAACGCTGCACTGTTGAGCTAAGTCAAAAGAGGTTCAGGGTATTTTGTAAGCTCCAGAGCTGTGGCCACATTCACAGGGCTGTTGACTGTGTTGGACAGTGGGAGGCAGGATGAGCCTGGAATATGTAGTTTGAAGGCAGGACAAAGGTTGAGGTTCTGCTGCTGGCTCACGCCATCTTAACCTTCAGTGTTGTAACTTGCTGCTTTGTGCTAATGATACTGGAGGGGAGTCTAGGCTAAATGTGGTCTCATGGCCATAAAACTCTGGCTTTGGTGGAAACATTTAACAATATTCTTTTTATATTTGTATGTTGCAAAATGCTAACTGGATACACAAAACTTTGGTGAAATAGAGATGGAAAACGTATATTTAATACATCTGACTTTCCAGTCAACCCCATCAGTTATTTTCTTTGCTTTATACCAAGCAACTGGCTTACAAGAAAATCTATCAAACAGCCTAAATGGTCAGTGTTTCCTTGATTTTAGAACTCTGAGCACAAAGGTTTAAGTTGTGAAATGTTATTGGGGTGGAATTTCTAATCCATAGCATTATTCTCTTGTTTCAGGGTCTCTGGACTACAGGGGCAGACAATGTAACTCAAATACCATCCTGTTGTCAAAGGCATAGGAGAAACACAGAAAGTGAGACACTTTGCAGAAGCACTCCCATATGGTGCTGATCAAGAATGAATTTTTTTGCTGAACAGAAACAACTCCTCTAATCTGCAGGACACAATCAATAACTGATAAGGATCCCAGCAGCAAGACAGGAAAGTCTTGCAAGATAACTCTGGCAGTTCACAAAGGCAAAGGCCGGAAGGAGAATTAAAACATGCCGTAGGGTTCACCACCCATCACTCGATCTTCTCTGAAGTCATGGAGCCTCAGTATAATCAGTTGACCAGGTCATCTCCTGGAGAGCTATTCTCGTTTTGATGAAGGCATTGGTTTCTCTGTAGATTGCTTACTCTCTGAATTAATTAGCCTCTTTTATGAAGTTACTAATGCTATAAGCAAAAGGAGCAAAATTAAGAGCTGGACAAGCTAGAAATAGCTTTGCTGAAATCCATGGCAACATGCTATCTTCTTTCAGGTCTGAATGTGGTTTGGAATTTGCAGATAAGGTCAAGTCCATAAAGGACTGCTTGACTGTTTAGAGACATACAGAAATTAAAGAGGCAGAGAATTTGTCTAACGTGAGGCCCCGGGATACAGGAAAGTGCAGTTCCCATGCTTTGCCAATACCCAGGATCTGCTGCTTAACTTAAACAGCTGTCAGAGGTCCTTGGTACAGAGCAGTCATCCCGACCAGGGTGTGATCTGTTCCCTGTTGTCCCATGTCTGGAGTCTCCTCTCTGATGCTGGAACAGCTTCAGAAGCACACCTGAGGACCTGAATTAAAAATGCAATTAACAAATAAAAGGGAATCAGATCATGAAAACATAGAATAACATTATTTCTTCTCAGATGTTTTTACAGAGTCTTTTACAGCACTACAAATATAAAAGACTATACTGTATAAGCACTTGAGTACTTTTACCTACCATACTCTAAACAAATTCAACATCATGGGCTTAGTGCAAAATTTCAACATTTAAGAACAGACAAGGGACTGGAGTGCTTTTTTGTTTCTGCCCAGCTTACAGCATGTTCTGAAGTATTTGATACCTGTTGTTGTCACATAAAAATGTTTCAGATCACAGAAATGTGTCAAAAGTATCAGGTCATGTGAATTTACATATGTTTGGACAAGAAGAGTACAAGGAGCTGGTTTTATACTTCAAACCATTAAAAAAACTCACCCCACACACTTATTTTAGAAAATAAAGAAAGAGAGATCCATCTTTAATGAAGAATGACTGAAATTGCTGCCAAGGTGAGGGACACGGAAAAATGTGCTGCAAAGATGATAGGAACAATGTTGGGTTATGGTCATAGTGAGTGGATTGTGGTGGGATTGTCCTGAGACAAGGACACTTCAGGTCAGTAGCAAAACACTGTCTGTAAGACCATGAAGCCCAGAACTGCCCAGCATAGGTGGGGCACTGCAGTCTTTGAGAACAGGCTGAGCTTGTGTGGTGGCAGCTCCAGACCAAGTAACTTTCCTGGGCACCATGTAGCTTTGTAAGACCGTGGCAGTCAACATCCACTGACTGAGCAAAGGAAGGAGGATTCTCATTATCTTGTGTGTGGGGCAATAACAAAACCCTTTCTGAACTTTGAAGACAGGCCTGTGGTCACGGTTATTTGCACATTTTTCTGGCTGTGCATATTAAAGGGGTTTTATCCCAGCACAGCTTCTGAAACCCAGACTAAGACAAGCTTATATCAAACCTTTCAACCTATTGCCATTATTTTGTTGTTCAGAAGTATTTATAAATGTGGGTACAGAATCACACCAGCAAAAGCTTAAGTGAAACCACTTAAGACTCTTCTCGCAAATCATAAAAGGAAAATATATCCTGTAAACCCCGGCTTATTTCCTTTGCTAGGGGATTGTTTGGGTAGGTAAGGATTGTTCAGGATAACTAAACTAGCTAAGTGCATGCTTACTTAAATGCTTTGCTCATTCAAAGACTTAATGGACTCAGCAGCCTCCTTTAGTATAACTAAGGTCATGAACTGTACCAGCCAGGGATAAGACAGTGGCAGAAAATGATCAGATGATACCGCCTGCTGGGCTGAGGCTCTAAGAAATGGGCCACAGTGTGGATAAGCAACTTCCAGTTGGCTTTGTGTGGTAGTCCTACAGATCATTAATTATCTACATAGCCATCACTGAAGGGCATGTAGCAAGTTAGAAACTGATGCTTCCAATTTGCTTAGAGAGCTGGGAGCTGCACTTTAAAAATACATTGCAATGCAATGCAATCTCTTTCCAAAAGATTTCCAGGTGTAAGTGGTCCTCAGAGTTGTATATCTAATCCTGAAAGAAGCTGTGAGCTGGTCCCAACACTACCCCCTCCAGAAAGTGGAAAGGCACTCACAGTCAGTGGTCTTCTCTCACCACCACCAAGAGCAGTTTCTCTGCCAGTGCTTTCAGGAACATATTAGCCCTGTAAGGAGTCTGGCTGCCACAGCACTCAACATCATTGCAACAATATAATATATAGGTACCTGGGTTCTGGTGTAGGACTGCAGTGAACTCATATATGTATTCTACCAAGATGTTACTGTACAAAACACTTTTCAACAGCAGCTGTAACCCAGGATGACTTCTGATACTGTGGTGCAGGCTCTTCAGCCCCGGTCCAGCACAATTCTAAATCCAGAAAATGCTTTATTCTCTTCAAGAGGAGGGAAAAAAGGAGGAAGAGGTGGTGAAATTGCCTATGCCTGTAAGCGGTTATGTGCAAAAAAAGCTTCCATTGTAATCTCCTTAGGCAAAAAAGGATCCTTAACCAATTTCCCCAGATTTGGGAAGGATGTTTGTCCATCAGGAGGACTACTTCTGTTAGTGGTCAGTTTTTAAGATGAAGCAGTGCTCAGGGGAGCATTTTCTGTTGACAGTAGTCAAATGACTCTTGAGTACAGCACTGTACAGCTGTCATGGTTTAACTCTGGCTGGCAGCTAAGCCCCACACACCTGCTTCCAATGGGACAGAGGAGAAAGTCAGAAAGGTAAGAGTGAGAAAACTCTTTGGCTGATAGAAACACAGTTTAATAGGTAAAGCAAAAGCTGCATGTGCAAGCAAGGTAAAATAAGGAATTCATTCACTGCTTCACATTGGCAAGCAGTTGTCTAGCCACCCCTGCAAAACGCCCATAAAATGTTCATTGAGTTCATTTAGTCCCTGACTAGGGTTCCATGTGTTACAGTGGTTGCTCAGGACAGAAGAGACTGTGTGTTGTGTGGACTTCTTGGGCATCAAAGCCGGCTTTGGTTGGGTCACTGCTGGGCCACAGTCCCTTCAGGGTGCACCTACTCCAGTCTGGGCTTATCCACAGGCCATAGTCCCTTCAAGGTGTACTTGCTCTATCCTTGACTTATCCATGGGCCACAGTCCCTTCAGGGGTGTACTAATGCATGGACTTAGCTACAGGTCATAGTCCCTTTCACTTGATTTCACACTGGAGTGCCTGCTTGTCCAGTACAGCAGCACAGGAACAGCAGCAATGCCCTAGCCCTGATACATTGCCATTGCTGTTAACACGTTCTCAGCCACAGCAGCGGAAGATGATAAGCAGCACCACAAAAGCAAAAAGCAGCCAGTAACAAGCACATAACTAATATACAGTAAGGCAAGTAAGCCCCTTGGCAAGCACAGGAACTTGCCAATTAGTAGCTAAACAGCTACCACAGCTTTACATTTGGTCTAGCACACTCCAAACAAATCTGTTGTTATCTCAACTCTTTAAGCCCTTTGTTAGGTGGCAAAAAGTACCATTGTGGGTTAAACCCAGTAGGCAGCGAAGTTCCACAAAGTCGCTTGGTCACCTTCCCCCAAGTCATGTGGGGAGAGAATCAGCAGGGCAAAACCAAGAAAATTCATGGGTTGAGATAAAGCCAGTTTAACAGGTAAAGCAAAAGCTGCATGTGCAAGCAAAGCACAGTGAGGAATTCATTCACTAGCCCCATTGGTAGGCAGCAGTTTAGCCACTTCCAGGAAAGCAGGGCTCTGTCACGTGTAAAGGTTACTTTGGAATACAAATGTTCTAACTCTGAACATTTCTCCCAGCCTTCCTCCTTCTTTCCCCCAGCTTTTATTGCTGAGTACAATGTTATATTGTATGGAATAGCCCTTTTCACCAGTTGGGGTTGGCTGTCCTTGCTGTGACCCCCTCCCAGCTTCTAGTGCACCCCCAGCCTACTCGCTGGCAGGGCAGCGTGAGAAACAGCGAAGGTCTTGAAACTGTGTAAGAACTACTCAGCAACAGCCGAAACATGAATGTGTTATCAACAGTGTTGTCCTCAGAAATCCAAAACATAGCACCATATGAGTGTCTGTGAAGGAAATTAACTCCTTCCCAGCCAAAACCATCAAAATCACCTTCTATGATGAAATCAGTGGCTTGGTAGAAAAGGGGAGAATAAAGAATATTGTCCACCTTCACTTCAGTAAGGCTTTCAACACTGTCTGCCATGAGATCTCCAAAGGGAAGCTCTTGAAGCATGGGCTGGATGAGCAGACAGTGAGGTGGACGGAAAACGGCCTGAATGGCTGAACCCAGGGTGTTCTGATGCTGAAGAGTGGCATGAAGTCTAGTTGGAGGCCAGTAATGAGCAGTTTACCCCAAAGGTCAATGCTGGGTAAAATCCTGTTCAACATCTTCATTAATGATCTGCATGATGGGGCAGAGTGTATCCTCAGCAAATTTGCTGACGACACCAAACTGGGAGGAGCAGCTGACACTCCAGAGGGTGCTGCTGCCATCCAGAGGGATCTGGACAGGCTGGAGAAAACGGCAGACAGGAATCTCACAAGGTTCAACAGAGGGAAGTGCACAGTCCTGCACCTGGGGAAGAATAACCGCAGCACCTATATAAGCTGGGGGCTCACCAGCTGGAAGGCAGCTTTGTAGGAAAGGACCTGGGGGTCCTTGTAGACACCAAGTTGAACATGAACCAGCAACGTGCCCTTGCAGCAAAAGCAGCCAATGGTATCCTGTGCTGCACTAGGAGGGGTGTTTCTAGCAGGCTGAGGGAGGTGATCCTTCCGTTGTACTCAGCACTGGTTAGGCCACACCTGCAGTACTGGGTCCACTTCTGAGCTCCCCAGCACGAGAGATACATGGAACTACTGGAGAGAGTCTAGCAAAATGCCACTAAGAAGATCAAGGGACTGGAGCATCTCTCCTATAAAGGAAAGGCTGAGCGAGCTGGGACTGTTCAGCCTGGAGAAGACTGAGAGAGGATCCTACGAATGCACATAAATACCTGAAGGGAGGGTGCAAAGAAAACAGAGCTAGGCTCTTCTCAGTGATGCCCAGAGACAGGACAAGAGGCATAGGGTACAAACTGAACCACAGGGTTTTCCATGTGAACATCAGGAAACACTTTTTTACTGGGAGGGTGACCAGACACTGGCACAGGTCACCCAGGGAGGTCGTGGTGTCCATGGGAAGGACCCACACTGGAGCAGAGGAGAAGTGTGAGGAGGATGCAACAGAAGACAGAAACCATTATGGACTGACTGTAACTCCCGTACTCCCCACACCCCCTGCGCTGCTTGGTGTGGAGGGGGAAAAGAGGAGTTGGGAATGAAGGAGTGAAATAGAGTCTGGAAAAAGGAGGGTGTAGAGAGTGGGGAGTGGTGTTGCTTTGTCTTTGTTTGTCATCATCCACATCTATTTTAATTGGCAATAAATTAAATTATTTTTTTGCAGTTTGCAAAAGTGAAAGCCATCCTGCTGGATGATAAAGGTGGCCAGTACTCTCTCTCTGTATTGACTCATGAATGGTGGCAAGTGTCATGTGGGGGTGACCACAGCAATGTAAACACACTAATTGGTAATGCAGACGTAAACCCACATGAGCTGCTGAATTGTGGCAAGACATCGCTGCCCAGGTAGAAAGCATTGCTGTAAAGCTATGTCATGTAGATGCTCATATGGAAAAAAAACAAAAAGCACTATCAAAGAACACCAAAACAACAAGCAGGTAGATCAGGCTACCAGAATGAAGTGGCTCAGGTGGACCTAGACTGGAAACATAAAGGTGAGTTGTTGGTAGCTCTGTGGGCCCGTGAATCATTCACACATCTCAAGAGAAAAAAAACATAATGGTCTCACAATCAAGAAATGGACCTGACCACTGAGGCCATCACATAAGTCACCCATGAATGTGAAACATGTGCCACAATCAAGTGACAAACAAGCCCAGGCAATGCAATTTTGCCCAGGAAAGGCAGGCAAGGGAGGAGTGCCGGCTCATTCAGGTGAGTAACGTTGGGAGAGTGGGGCCTGTGTGATCAGTGGGGGTGGCTGTGGCTATAGGCCAGGTGAGTGTGTGGGACTTTGCAAGGGCCAGCTGAATTTGCTGATTATTTGATTAGGGAGTGGAGGCTGGAGGCTGTGTCATATGATGCCTTAATCTTGCTAAGGGAGTGGGACTTCCTCCAACTCAGGACAGAATAAAAGGGTGGTATCTCTGGTGAGTATGTATAACTTGTAAGAAAGCATGTGAGCTTCAGGTGAGCTGATTTCTTCCCATGCATTTGCTTACAGGTTTGTTTCAGCAAGGCCAGATCTTGTTTTGTTGCTAATGTTGTAGTGTTGCTAGAGCAAGGGCCAGGTGATGCTTTAATCCCTTTCTCAAAGTGGAAACAGAATTAATCTGAACCTTTAAAAACTAAAAAATAATCAGAGCTCAGAACAGCAGTATCAGTCCAGCAATAGAGTTGGAAGCCCCTAGGTTTTTGCACAGAGCTCAGTGTGGGTGGTTACCAGGTGAGGTGCTCTGGGCCCTCAGGATGGGGTTGCTCCCTTGGGACCAGGGTGCTTGGGCAGCTGCATACCAGATGGTCTTTAAGCTCCCTCACTGTGGCCTTAGTGGCTGATGTGGAGTGGTCATGGCCCTGCATGGGCCCTGTTATGCTAAGGACAGGGAGCCTGGGGCCAGGAGGTGGCTGTGCTGGTGAGGAGGCTTGAAAGCATCATCCTTTTCTTGTACTGGAGGACCTTTGGCAAAAGGATGGGGCACGAGTGATTGTGGAGGGCTGATTGTTGGCCCCAGGAGAGCCAGTGAGCAGGTGGCAGTGCCTGCCAAAACGAGTCTACTGACACAGCAGTCTTTGGTTCGGTCTGGGGGAGCTGGGGACCACATGGATACTTATAGCATGCCATAAACAAGGGAGCAGGGATGTGCTGGTGGTTCAGGGCTGGCTGCCAGGCAGGAGCTCTGTGATTGGTGCTGCCCCTCAATCCCTGTCTTTCTCTGCCATGAGGCCCTAGGGACAGCAAGCGTTGGAGCTTGTCTGAGGAGTGGGGCAGAGAGGAGAACTGAAAGTCTTTGAGGCAGGGGTACTCTGTGCATGTGGAATGGGTTGCCCTGCAACTGCCTGAGGACTAGGGCTGTGGAGGAGTATCTTGGTGAGAAGGCAGGGAGAAGCTGGTAGGCTGTTGAGGAAGATGTGTGTGATGTTCGGCATGTCCTAGAAAGGCTGAGGCAGGTGTGAGCAGCACAACTACAATAAACAGGGATGTCAAATCAAACTGCCTCCAGCGCCAGGGGAGTAGAACATGTAGTATTAAGGGAAGGGATGAGGGCAGACCTTGCCAGTGCAAGGAGCCTGACAGGTAAGACTGGGGGAACTACAGTACCTTAGGTGAGAAGATAGCCCTGGTACAGTTGGGCTCTCAGACCTGGTGGAGTGAGGATAATCAGTGGAAAAAGTTGTTGTAAGGCTGCTGAATGTCAAGGAGCGCTAGGGGCATGCTGTATAGAAGAGCATGTGGCCACAGGCTCGAAGGGTACAAGGAGGCCTACCAGTAAACTGGAGGCTGTTCAAAAGTTACTGTGTTATCAGCTCAGGTAAAGCCTGTGCTGCAACTCCAGAAAAGCAGTCTTAAGAAGCTCCTTTATAGTTTAGCTGGGAAGCTAAGGATATGCTATAGGGAAAGCTCAGCATTCAACAGTGGGAAGCAGAACAGGGATCTCCCAAGTGAGGCAGGCCAGGTGTTAGCAAAAGATGGGGAGGGTTGAAACAATTTGCAGACCTCCTTGGAAAGGGTGGTCAAGCTGATGGTAGACACTCTTACATTCCTCAAAAGTAGAAAGACAGCCTGGGAATCAGCAGGACCACTCTGTGACAAAGGTGTAAAATGGACACTCAGGGATAATGAGGCTGTGCCAGACAAAACAGTAACTGCATCACTCTCTCTCCTCCTGAAAGTACTGGAGACGTGTACTCTGCAGTAGAGACTGGTCAGAGAAGCAAGGTCAGTTCAACTTACATCGGACAAATGTGATTAAACCCCAGGATTGAATGGCACCACTACTGACACAGCAGTCTTTGGTTGGGTTTGGGGGAGCTGGGGACGAGTTTGGGGTCCGTGGCGATGTCGGCTACCCACCCGACCCATCTTGAAACACAGACCAAGGAGTCTAGCACGTGCGTGAGTCAGGGGCCTGTCCCGAAAGCCCGCGGCGCAATGGAGGTGAGGGCTGGTGCGCACCGGCTGAGGTGGGATCCCGGGGCGCGGTCGAGCGAGAAGCCCCGGGCGCACCACTGACACGTCTTCCCTGCGCCACCTGGCCGGGGAGGTGGAGCGTGAGCGTCCATGCTAGGACCCGAAAGATGGTGAATTATGCCTGGACAGGGTGAAGCCAGAGGAAACTCTGGTGGAAGTCTGTAGCGGTCCTGACGTGCAAATCGATTGTCCAACCCAAGTCTAGGGGCGAAAGTCTAATTGAACCATCTAGTAGCTGGTTCCCTCCGAAGTTTCCCTCAGGATAGCTGGCACTCGGCCGTGGGCAGTTTTACCCGGTAAAGTGAATGATTAGAGGTCTTGGGGCCAAAACGATCTCAACCTATTCTCAAGCTTTTGTTACGTGAGCATGAAAGTCACATCTTGTCTTGCTGCTGATGCCTGCCCCCACTAGCTGTGATGGTATGGAGTAGCATACAGGCTGATGTGCTGCCAAAGGTGCCATGGACTGTATGTAGTACTCTGTAGGACTGCTGAACTAGTTACAGCTCATTTTGCACTGGTACATTGCCCTGAATCTCTGGGGAGTTGCAATGAACCCAACCTTCTTTCATTACCTTTGGGTCCACTTTTAAACAAGATTTCTGGAGTTAGATGACACATTTAATCTAGGTGACATCTAGGGACATATTGATGCTCTCCAGTGATAATTTCTCTGAAATGTCATGCTATCTTTATTGCTTAAAGTAGTTTAATTTTCACAATAAATTGAACTACAAATTGTAAAGCAGAAGTAGTAAGGAAAAGGAGGTGATGTCTGATGAATAGAAGCACAAAGAAATTCTCAGTACTCTTCCTCTCTGCTTTCACACATTGCTAAACGTTACACTTCTTGTAATATACATTTTTGTAATAAGCCCCCAAACTAAACAGAAGGAAAGATATTTTTTCAGGATTATTCCAACAAGGGTGGACTGCTGGACAAGGCACACATCACTGACTGGTAGGATCCAAACCCTTTAAAATGACAAAGTTGCACACAACAGCAGTATCAATTTCTTATTGTCCCTATCTCCTAAATATGTACAGCACAAGATACAGCCTAGGGCTTGAAGAATGTTCTAACTTGCAAAAAAGAAGTGAGGAATAATACAGAAAACATGCTAGTATCAGAGTCAAACTATCATGCAGTGCTCTGTACACTTGTGTATATATAAATAGGTGAGCAAGTAATTTTGAGTGTAAAGTTTCTCAAACTTTATGGCTTTAGATTTCTATGGTTATAAACAAATGTTAACTCAAAAAATCAAATACTTGGCATAGGAAGAATCTGTGCTTTTACTTAGTAGCTGATTAACAGTGTATCATGCTGTCTAATCAACAAAATCAATTAACACTTCAAGTAAGGACTGATTTCTGTTTCAGTCTACATCAGGAGCAAAGTTTCTTCCAGCTTCAATGGAAGCAACATTGGTTCTTTAATCTTTAAATCACACTGAGGCAATGAGGCTGTTTCTTGCATGCTTCCTGGTGCTGGCATCATTGGCAACGGAATCAACTTGAGAGCAGCCATATACTAGTTCTTTCAGTACAGCGTGTAACGGTAGTCAAAAGGTCCTCCAAAGGGGGTGAACAGAGCTTCCAGAAAAAAGTAACATAGGAGTGGGAAGATGTGTGTTCTTTGTTTTATCAGATGGAGAAGAAAAGCTTTCTAGACTTGGTAACCTGCAAGACACATACTGTGTCAAAAGTATGGGGTTCGTAAGGAAGAAACATGCTGGTTTTATTTCTCGGCTCTGCCCACCTTGCATCCAGAGGCTGTCTTGCTGTGAGCAAGAGGGCTGACCAGCGAGGACCAGCTGGACAGTGTGCAGGCTTTTGGCATCTCTGGTGGCAGAAGATGTGATGTCCCCCTGCTGGAGCACTGAGGCCATCCTTCACCATCTATGTCTCTACCAGTAACACCATATGTGAACGACCCACGCTAGATAATTTTCTCTACCACCATACAAGATTCGTGCAGTACTGATGGTGGCAAAAATCCTAGTATAGGCCCTCTGATGGGGAAAAAATCTCAGCTTCAAGTTATGTTTTTGGGGGTCTCTCTAAATAATTTTTCCTGCTCAAAGCTTTTTTTCTACTCTAGAACACCAGTGCTGTTAAGAGTGAGAGAGTGCTGGGGAGAACGAGAGACAATTTTCTACCAGTGACACTTGAGATTCTGCATATGGAAATGAATACTAGGGAAGGAGATTAGGTCAATGAAATAACATGATTTTCCTAGGGCTACTATTGTTAGTGCTTTCTTTTCTCGGAGCCTGCAGTTCAGACATAGAGAGCAATCGCAAGGACTGACTGGCAGTCAGAATCGTAGGGGTGAGAGAAAAAGGAGACAAGGAGCATTTAATGCTCCAGCCCTCCTCCCCACATCCAAGTGTGGGCTTTTCTTGATCAAAGTTCTTACCCCACAATATATTGTAATTTATGTGTGTTAGAGGCATACAATAATGCTGAGCTAATGTGGTTTTGTACTTAAGTAAACGTATTTTCAGAGTTACTAATGTATGACAGAGTGCTGGGTCGAAGTCTCTCCTGAATTAGGAGAAGAAAGAAAAACAGCTATATAAAAAGAGCAAAGTGTCTCACTGAGTAATGTATCAGAAAGTCTGCAAATCAGTATCTTAGTCTTTGATCTGCAACTGTTTTTTGTAATGATGGGGCTGAGGACCAAGCATCCTATCTACCTGGGTTCTTCTGCAGAGCACGCATCTACTGCCTTTGAAATTTTTACCCTGTTTCTCAGAGCAGTAAAAGACATACTCCATCTCAGGTCTTAGGACTGTAAGACACCAATATCCCAAATGGGCTTTAAATGAGGAAAAAGCACATCAAAAATTTACCTTAGTTGACCATGAAAGAGTATACAGTGACGTATGATGTCATGGGTAGGAAGTAAATTAAATACTGTTACTTATTTTTCTATCTAGTGGAGCCTCAACATTTTTTAAATCTGACTATGCAACTAAGCAATACATCATTAAACTAAAAAGACATGTTATTTATCATTTGAAAAGATCTTTATATAAGATTTCTTTGGAGATCTGTTTGGGTAGGGGAGCTTATCTGCTTACATGGCAACACAGAAACAAAGTCCAAGTCCTTATCACTGGTGGTACTTTCCTACCATTCCCTTAAAATGAGATAGAGAACTGTAATATTGATTCTGTTTGTATTTTTAATGTATGTTCTAAAGAATCTCATCTGATAAACTGTCATGAGAAATGGACCTTCCATAGCATTTCCTAATACAGCACATGGTTTCCATCTATAAAGTAAACCACAATAAGAAAACCACGTGTTAACAGCGTGGGAACACCAAGAAAAGAGGTCTTTCTTACTGTGTTCTGAAGATGATGAGATTTCTAGATAGTTTTGCACCACTGACGTCTCTTTCATCAGTAAGATAGATATGAAAAGGGTTGTGGGGGGGTGAACTGAGTTTTACAGATATTTTTTTGGTTTCTGTGAGAGGATACTGTCTTGAAGCAGTTTGAGACTGAAATGCATATGTATCCCACAAATCTCAGTAGAAATCCAAGTGGCAGGAACTCTCCTTCCACAGAATTATGATAAACACTGGATTAAATTATAGATCCAGATCCCCAGATGCAGACAGAACTGCTTGCTACAGACAGTACTTGCAATACCCAAATGAAGCACTGCTCCCTCGGTCTTCAGTAATGCTGTGATCCTGCCAGCACTCACTCCTGAAAGCATCTTCATTGGTGCCAACAGAACAACTCAAGTAAGGGTTTCCTTCAGGAAGGAGGACTCTCAATAAGGAAAAGAAATACCTGGCAGGAGATGACAGGGTGCTCTGTGACTGCTTGCATGGCACAGAGAAGAGGAAAGAGGAACTGTAATCTACTGTCTCATACCGCAAAAGCAAAGCAGTGTCACACACAACCATGAGACATTAAATTCAAAACAAGCCAGGGAGATGCTCTGTCATACTGCATCCTATTAAACTGTGAATCTCCCTGCTGCAGGAGTGGATGCTTGAGCTCTGTGTGGATTCAAAAGCATTAGACACTTTCAAATAAAAGTCTACCTAGTGTAAAAATAACATAGCTGGCTTAAGAAGTCCTTCAACCTCAAAATCACCAAGAAAAAGGAAAGAGTATTCTGGGGAAGTATCACTTTGTGTTCAATCTGACTTTATATTCTTCCCTAGTCACCCACTGCTTAAGGCTGGAGAAATGGACTTGACAGACCTTCTACATTACTTGGTTGGCTTGTTTTTATCTTTTCTCCTAAATGCAATTGTGAAACCAACTATAACAGATCAAAATTTGCAGATAGGGAAGAAAGGAGTGTAAAGAAAATATAGTACATGATGGCCAAGACAGAGTCAGCTAGAGCTTCCTCCTCAACTGCACTCCTGATGCCAGCTGTGACAGGTAATAATCTTGTGACAACATAAAACATCGTAGTCATAGAAAAGGTATAAGTACTTCCTAACCACACATATACAAAATGTAATCAAATTATGCAAGCAGATGGACCACATTATTTTCCAGTGCTGTTGAAGTGAATGAATTCAACAAGTTTCACTACAGTAAATAAAAGTATCTCCATCTAAGCATGTGCTTATGTTTATTAAGGTACTCAAGATTAAGTGTATGCACAAGAGCTGTTACTGGACTGAGAAGTGGGCTTAAAGCATTTTCCTGAGCTGGGACTTTGCTTCATTGATAGTCAGCTATGCAACTAGATAAAAGAGGAGTAAAACCTAAAATAGATGCATGCGCACACAAAAATGTAGAAAGAACATTTCTTTTTATGTCTGTCTGCTAAGCTTAGTGGGCTTTCTTGGCTAAGTGTGAGCTAAATATTGCTGAAAATAGCATAGTACTGTAGTTATTTCAAAGCACTGTCTGTATTTGTTCTGTGCACTGGGTGGGCAGGAAGTTTCATTTCATAAATCACTTTCAACAAGACAGTAGGCTATAAAAAGGAAGGGTTTTTTCACTTTAGTGTTTTTAGTTCTGACAGTTTTGAAGTGGCACAGTCTACATACTGGGAAAAGTTATAAAAATATGTTTCTCACTGCTCCTCAGACCTTCTCTCGCACACAAGAGACCCAGAGAGATGCCGCGCAGGCACCCCCATGCTCATAGGTCCACCCAGGTTATGCTGCTTAGACTGGGCTAAAACATGTCAGCAAAACTGCTAAAGCATCTTCTCATTCCCGGCCCCATGCAAAGTCGTGTACAAGCAGTTTCCCAGTGCACTGCCAGCCTAGGGAACCCCTCTGGTGGAGCAGTTGCCCAGAATAGAAAATGGGTTAGTTTTCAGGGGAGTCTCCTGGCACAGCTGGGCAGGGATGTGCTGCAGGACAGAACAGTAGAAGGAGGGGAGGAGTAAGCAGGTAGAAGAGCCTACTTAATCCAGTGATTCTGCTTAGAAGATACTTGTTAAAACTTAGTTATGTTGAGCTTTAGACTTAAAAAGCAGCCAACTGCAGATTAGGTTGCTCCCCGTGGTAGATGTCAGGAACACCACGATAGGAGAGATACAGAGAGTCATCTGCCTTCAGCAAGGAAAAAGCTGCTGTCTGGTTCAACTCACTGAACCATGACTTTTCCAAATTACATTACAAAAAATGGAGTTCTGTACACCAGTACCTAAAACGTGCCTTGCAATTTTGGCGCTGCCTAGACCTGAACTTCAAAAGTAATACAGAGGAATAAGTATCACTGGGTGAGTGTTTTTTATCTGGGTTGTTTTTTTCTCCCCAGTGTCAGTGAAATCTGCACAAACAGGGTTTAGGAAGCACGGGAAGTTCACACCTGCTAAATATCATGCACTGGACATTATATAAGGACTGCTATACTGACACAGCCCTCCCGAATCATCTGCTCCAGCCTCCATTTCACACTGTCCCCAGCACTGAGGGCCTCAGTAAAGCACAACCAGAAATTTTAGCACTAGTCTTTCCCTGGGCTGCCCTCTCAGCTTTTGGCACGTCATAGCTCAGCAGTTTCCTGAGCTAACAGTTGCACATAACTGGCTTGCTGCCTGCAAACATGCTCCCTTGTAGACTAGCTCACATCTTCCACATTTGCAACGAGCCCCTGTGCCAGGCCAGCCTGATCCACTGTCTGATATGCGAGAGCCACTGCAGCCCTACCGTGCATTTGAAGTCGCTAGGCTTGGAAATACTTTCCTCAGCTACAGCATGTTGCCACAGCTTCTGTCTGCTCTTGCAGTTCTGGGATGAATACGGTTGCAAAGGCTGTACTCTAATAAGGGTTAACCTAATTATTTCTTTTTTTGTATAAAAGGACAGATTGCTCTGGTTTTTGGTAGAAATGGATGTGCAAAGGGTACTGGGAAAAACATGAGCAAACATGTAATGATTTGCTTTTAAAGCATAAGTTAGCATTCTTTTTATGCTACAAACCCAGACAATGAAAGGGTAAAATATAGGTGCTCAAAATAGTTGAAAACATCCTCCAGCAAGAACCAGCCTGATGGACTAAATACTATGCAGACTGTTAGTTACGATATTACCCATACATGAGAAGGAAAACTAACTGAAACTCGTATCTGAGGCTATGTCCAATTTACTTTGTGAATTGCAGGTGGGATTGCCTTACAAAACCACTGCAAGGTTGAAAGATTTGGTTTAATTCAAGTGCCAAATTTTAGCACAGTTTTAGGTGGGCATTTTGGAACTGGTAAGCAAACCAATCCAAAATATTGTCTGCAGAAAAACACATCTCATTTGCAGACAGCCATTTGTGTATACAATTTTGTGGACATCAGAACAGCAGCAGTTAGCCAAACATTTAACCTAAATTCTCTTTAGTTGTGCTGATGCAAGTACGCATTTTGCTTTTGCCACTTGACACCACTCCAGCATGTAAGATAACTTGCAGAGAGTTTCTGATGGTGGAGTTCATGGCAGACTATGGCCCTTCAACTTTAGTGCTCCACATTATGCATCAGAGGAGTAATTCTTAACAAACCAACTTCAACCAATATTAGCAACTCCAAAGCTTTTCCTAATGCATGGTGGTACTCCCTGATCTAAGCCAGTATTTCAGTGGTTCTCCACTGTGGTTCAGATTTCACTCTACTGCATTAATTGATACTGCCTTAGAAGAGAACATCAAATGCTGGCAAGGCGCCTTTTATAGGCGGATTAAATATTTTAATTTTCCATGGTGCTTATTAAGATGAATCATTAAACTAAGGCTGCCAGCTGGGCTCTGTTAGACTGCAGTCTCCCATGCTCAACACTCTCTAACTGCTTTTAGCTCACTAAGTTTTTCATTGGATTTCCATGAATTTGCTGAGTGTTGAAGTTTGCTTTTAAATTCTCTTGCAATCACACAAACCACATAATAAGGCTAACCATTGCAATTTGATTTACAGAAAATGAAAATGAACTATCTGGAAATTAGTTTAGTGGTGCTATACTGGTTAAGAACATGGTGGCTTATTTTGTATCAGTTTGATCAGAAATAAAATAAAATCTTTGAAAATTAAAGCCAGAAAGTTTGCCCTGAACCAAGACTCTGAAATGTAAAAGCATTGGTTCAAACGGAGTGACAAAATGGCAGAAGTTCTCTGTTTTCCACAATGGCATAAACAGTTCAAGAGTAGTGTTGCTATTGTTACATATTTAAAACTGATATTTGCTGTATAAGTATCATATTTCAAAAAAGAGTGCTCCGCATGTCAGACAACAACATTTCATCTCTTCTATCTTTTAGACGTGGATTTGAGGCCCCAAAGAAATATATGCAAGAGTGTAGATAAATAATACTTTGCACAGTAAGTGTATGCCATAATCTTGATGAATGGGGTGTATAGCTATTTTTTCACTACTCTGCCCAACATGCTAGAATAATGGATTTACAGTTTGAATTTCCACACATCTGTAAGTCAGACCTTTATTGCACTCTACAAAGCTGTCGTGTTTCACAGTGTGGATATGCTACACTGTATTCTGTTTGAACTCAGGTTGGCCGTAACCCTTGGCTTAAAACCACCAGTACCTGAAAAACATTGCAGTCTGGAAAACGTACATGTTTTATCTTTGACATGTTACATGGGACTTCATCAGGATTAGTGTGAATAGCACAAACTCTGCTAAAGACTCTTAAAATAGTACCGGTGAACGTTATCTTCTGAGCCAGTCTCGCAAGGTACACTGATCCGAGATTGTGTTTCTCAAACGTTCTTGACCAGCAGCTTTTGCTGGCTAAATTACCTCCATTTAAAAAATACAAAATATATCAAAGAGCTGGTGCTAAGGGACCTGTAAATCCCCTCTCATCCCTGGCTCACCAGCAGCAATAGTACCTGTAATACATACATTTTTAGTAAGAGAGCCTCTAGGCCAGGATGCTGTTGAGAGCTACTGCAGTGCATCCCACGTTGGGTAAACAAAGAGAAACATGCTGTTGGGGCTTAGTCTAGACACTTGTTGGAGACATTAATTAAGGCTGGAAGACTGCAGACAGATACAAACCAAGCAAGTGAAGGAACCAGGCAACTGGAAACCAGGCCAAAGTGTTGCAAAGAACTAGTGTGTGAGGCGAAGCTGGGAACCCCAACTGAAGGATGCTGTGTGATTGCAGGGCAAGGTGCCAGGACAGACCAGCTCTGAACACTGAAGTATGCAGCGAAGGCAAGCTTCACCCAGGAAACCTGATTTGAGTCCCGCAACAGGATAAAACATCTTCTGGCAGGGAAATGTCAAGAGGATTACAGGATTACAGCTTCTCTCACTCGTTCTCTGCTTAGGAGGTCTGTAAGGAAGCCATCTTCTTTTTACGAGGAACTATGAAATGATGCTATGGAAACAATTTAAGGAGAAAAGTTCCTGGGATGGGGTATCAGGAAAGATACCACCTCTTCCATGCAGACTCCAAAGGAACTGTGTTTACAAGCTGTGTGCTGAGCTCCCATCTGGTTTTGATAGTTGGAAGAAGACGAGCAGTCTGAACACACAGTAAAAGGAAATGCAATGTCTTACAGTACATAGCATGTTTCAGGCAACATTGATTAGATGAGGCAGACAGAAAGCTGACATGACTAGCTGGAGTGTCTTGGTCATCTTTAAATTTGTATTTTACAGCTAGGTTTTCCAGTGCCTCAGAATTTTTTTAACTCTTTCGACACTTGATATAATTTTCCCATACAAAGTGATCAGGACATAAAAAGGAAAGAGAAAGTGCCTCTACATCTACATAATTTGTTCTGCAAATGCAGGACTGGTCTATGCATCTGCACCTTTGAAGCCCATTGCCCTTTCCCCGTTTTAGAACCTGCTGACTCAGCATCCTGCTCTTGATGCTTAGCCCAGCATTTCATACATCTCAGGAAGACATATGCACCCCAAAAACCTTCCATTTTAATTTCAACCAAGTTTAAGTTACTGAATAGCTAGGTACAATTAATGAAATGCTACCTCTCTTCCTTAAAAGATTACATCTTTCAGGCATCCCTAATCACCCACATCTTCCTAAGGGAGGATCCTAGTTCAAGATACATATTTACACATTAACACATGTCCCTGCTGAAAATGAACTTACACTAAACAAGATTTTCAAAACCACTTCTGGGACTCAGGGCTAACTTCTAGTGGGACTTGGGAGCCAAATCCATCAGATAGCTTAGGAAAAAATCTCCATCTTAAGAAGTGTTTACCCCCCTTTTTTTTTTTTACTGCTGAACTGAATGACCAACAAGATTTAATGCGTTTCACAACTTAGCTTGGTCATGCTGTGCATTTTCCAGTGAGCTAAAGGACCACCATTTCTCTCTTCTGCAGCGTAGCAGTATTTTAACTGGGGCTAAGTGCTCATTAGGTTGAGTAGATGATAGCCTAGCTGCCTGCTTACATTTTCTCACAACACAAACCAACACAGTAGCAATCTATTTGTCGTATTTTCTGGTGGAACACATGGAGCTGTTTTGCAAAGACTTAAAGCGAGTTTTAAAGTTGCTGGTACTCTTGGAAAGCTGCTGATTCTGCTCTGGGCTACAACAGCTTACGAAAGGAGGACGACAGAGACCAGAGCAGAAAAGAAAGAAAAAGGACAGGGAGGTGACAGAGAGATGGAAGAGCTGTGAGGCAACACATTCTGTAAACTGTTTCCTTCTGCAACTTGCTGGAAGGTATAATCAGTCATCTGCTGCTCATTTTTGTGTGTATGGTGTGTGTGTGTTTTTTTAACTTCCATTGCAATCCCCAAAGACTACCCTCTTGGTTTTACTTTTTTTGGTGGTGAATAGTGTATGTTTGTGTAAGGGGTGTCAGGGGACTGAAATTGTGATACCAACTAGCAATTTGGGTGTGTGGGTGAAAATTAACTGTTGTAGTTGGTTATTTTATGGGCCCAAAATATGGCTGTTAAAAACCCCAACATTCACCATATGAGCTTTCTGTATCCAGCCCATAAA
The DNA here is from genome assembly GCF_030867145.1 of Opisthocomus hoazin. NCBI lineage: Eukaryota > Metazoa > Chordata > Aves > Opisthocomiformes > Opisthocomidae > Opisthocomus > Opisthocomus hoazin. The sequence goes on along the minus strand of NC_134419.1, from coordinate 57,193,544 downwards.
ATGTCTGGGATACATAGATGGGATCCAAGCCGACTTCCTGCCATGAAATTGTGCTTCACTAATGATCACTCCAGCCTGTTTTCTAAACTTGGTGACCTCTTGTTTTCCCCAGAGGATATTATATTGTTTGTCTTTGGGAAAAAGTGTTTGTGTGCTACAATTATGAAGTTTATAGAACTTAAAAATTCACCTGAAATGGGACTACTACTGCACACACGGTTCAGCTTGGGTAGGAAAAGAAAAGAAATACATTTGAAAGCCGCAAAAAAGTGCAAAGGTATGGGATCATTTAAAAAGCTAGTTGTCCATCAAAAACTATATTTAAAATCAATCTTGTAAGTTCTTTTCTAGGCGGGGTTCTCCCTCCTCTCCCCCACTCAAGTGCAGCATTTCCCTAGCATCCGCAAACACTGCTTTTCTAATCACGTTTTTAGATAGAATACATAATATTTTTTTATATTAGAACAGGTTTTTATATTGCTCTGAACTGTTCACTGACTGTCTTCAGAGAGGCTTCTGACACTGTATCTCCAATGTCTGATGCTTTGCAACACAAAGATCCCGGTTCAGAGTACTCATGCTATATGTAAAAAGACTTCACATAAAAAAAAAGAAAAGATTAAACTGACATGTGATGGAAAGAACATGCATTTACAATATTCACTGAGAAAGGGGTTTTTTATGTTTCTTCATCATCCTGGTTAGGACTAGTTTCTCTGAGCTGCCTTTGAAGAAGAAAGTCATCTTCAGGTCCATGTGCCTGAGTAATTGTGGAAGGCTAATAAAGATGGATTTGAAAGAGGACAGATTAGCCTCATCATCAGGCAAATACAAAGGTATCTCAAAGATATTGTTACCAGTGTTTTAGGTGCTATCTAAAAGCTAACCAATCTTTTGATTAATCAAAATATTTTTCTCGAAGGAAAAGTAACCAGGATTTGTATTTGGACTTCAGCTCAGTGAGGGTTTTGAGGATCAAAGCTGGGATTTTTGGATTTCTTTTAAATGGAAAGGCAGTGCGATTAGTGTTGTGCATACCTGTGACATAATGAATATTGCAATGCAGAGCAGTAAACACAGGTGACAGCAGACACAGTGCACGAACTGCAGAAAGGAAAAACTCTCCTTAATCCTGTTCCCGTATTTAAATGTCACTGTTTGAATTGCCTTGACTCACACGTGAGAGTGTGACTGTCAGTCTCACGCATGAGGCTCTGTAAAATACAGTCCTGTTTAAGATAGCTCCCTGCTTCCCAGGACACATACAGTTGAGGCAGAAAACTATTTACCAGCAACGTATAGTTTGGAGGCAGTTTAGATGGGATTTTTAATTTGGTCACTCCCTCTACTGGATGCTTTTTGCCTAGGTCTTATTCAGATGGTGATCACATTACACATTAGGTGTGGGGGTTTTTAATTATTCTTTCTTTTAAAAAGACCAACAAAAATGCATTTAACTGTTTGTTTGTAGCTTCCAGAGTGCAAGCTGTGCAGGGCAGGCAGAGCTGTACGTGCAATCAGATACAGCTTAATTGCCATGCAGCCTGTCATGACTCTGTTCTAATATATAGTCACACAGTGAGGCAGTGAAAGATGCTTCATGCAAGTTAAGAGAAGTTTGAGGGTATGCTTTCTCTATGAAAGTCTTTTAAAACAACGCCTTATTTTCAGCTTCCCAGTGTCTGCTTTGGGGCCACATACTGTCAGGATGCTAATCCAGTTTACTAATTGGATTTTTAAAGCTAACTCCCCCATCCTTCTGGAAATTGAGAAAAGGGCATTGCAGGATATATCCCAATAGGTTTTAGCTTAAGGAGCAGTGGTCATGTGATCACTATAAATTTCAACAACCTATTCAACTTTCATTGCATCAAGCCAGCAGATTAAGAGTATTGCTTTGAAGGCTTTACAGTGCATGCATAATTTTTAGTTTTGATATGGCTCTGGTAAACCGTAAAAGCCTAGACAAAGGGCAAGCAAATGTAATTCCAGCATATTTTTCTGAGGAAGATTAATACAATGCAGCAATAACAAAAACTCAATGGAAAGTCAAGTTGTACCTCAGTAAATATAATTAATTCCTAACTTCACTAAACATATCTCAGTAGCAGGGTGAGATTGATGCCAGAAATTTCTCCTGCCTTAATCTGCTATTAAAATGGAAAGATTGGGATAATTCATGAAAAGTTTTGATAAGAAATTATTTATTTCCATTAATTCAAATCCTTGTCAACAGCCAAACTACTCAATCAAAACACAGCATTTTTGCTGTTGTGATGTATTTAAGTTTCTTTTTCTTTAGTGGCTCTCAGTGTAACATTAACCATGCTCAGAAATTGCACATCTTGAGCACCGCAAGATTTTCTTAGCTAGAGTTGGCTCAAGCAAGGACTGTGTTTAAGCAAGGGGCCAGCCTCTGCTTAACACAGGCATGCATTTCAAACTCTCTTGTTTTCAGATTGGCAATGGAAATTTTCACCCCTCCTGGCTGGGTTCTCTTCTGATCTGCCTGTCACTGTTCTTAGAAGATGGAACAGTTTTCAAGTGGCTGATGAAAGTCTCTTTGTTCTCCCTCTACCTCTCCCCATTTCTTCTACTCTTTGATCTGATGGTGTCATTATCCGGGAGATGTTTTACCAAAAGCCTCATCTAATCAGACAGCAACACACTCGGGCTGTAACTTCTTCTAGGAATGGATCTCTATGTGAAGAGACCTTCTCTTGGTGAAGACACCCCAAGATCAACCTCTCAACTCAGTCCCATCTTGAATTTAGCATCGTTTTGGAATGCCACCCTCTTGGAGGGATGAAAGTCTTGTATCAGCCCTTATGCCAGGGTGTTAATTTTAATGCTGATAGTCTGCAATTTGAAATTAGGAGTAATTCAAGTCAAAAAAACTAGGCTTTGTTGTTCAATAACATCGGGGTCGCTACAGAAATATGTAATCTGTGAAGGACAATGTGTGTCACAGGCTTATATCTTGCCTGGGTCAGAGGACACTGCAAATATTAGAGTTTCACAAAAGAAACAGGGGATTCTCACAAGCTCTGCATTTCTGCTTCATGCAGTGTGTAACCTGATGTGGAAAATCCGGGAAGAAAAGCTGTGCCTGGCTATTCTCCCACTATCTTTCGTTGAGAAAATATTAGGAATTAGGTGTATAGGATAAGCGTTTCTAATCAATTAAGCAAGAACTATTTGAAGTTAAAATGCAAACTTCCAAGCTGAACATTGAGATGTTCAGAATATTGTAAAAAGATGGCTAGGGAAGAGAAAGACTGAAATTGTTGAAAACTAGGAAACATTAAGGCTGCACTGCTATTTTAAATGACGTCGAGCAAAGAGGTGCTGGTATTTTAAAAAGATGTTGAACTGATATTTTTCATCATAGCATCCAATAACTCCAAAATTGTGAACATTTCTGAGAAAAATTGGAACCCACTTAATGCTTCTTGATAGCCATAGGAAACTGCATTCCTGGCATGCTGTCCTTGAAGATGTTTGCTCATATATAGCTACAAAAGTAGGTGGTTAAAGGTGATTGAACAGCATAAGATTTTCCAATTACAGCATGATTATAGCAACATCCCATGAATCAGTGTAAAAAATCACAAGGTCAAGTCCAGGCCTGCTGTACAGGTGGAGCCCTGCTGTGTGCTGACATTAAGCAGGAATTTGGCTGCTTAACAGGCTGGTTTGTTGCGTGTTTAGTAGCTGCAAAACATACAAGTTTCATGTTATGACACTTGAAAACACCACCTGTACTTTTTCATGCTGACTACTGAGTCTTTAAAAATAGCCGTTCATGCTTTAGATGAACAGAAGAAAAGCCCTACGTTAAAAGATGACACAAGGCATATTAGCATTGGACTGCCTCAAAATGATGTGCCAAGTCAGAAAGACAAATAGCAGTAGGTGATAACCTCATATAAGTGTCAGTCGAAGTGACTAAGGTAATCTACAGAAGCGTCATCTGAAGTCTTCAAATTTTTTTTGGAGTCAGAAGTTGATTTCTCTACCAACAAGGGCATAAAATGCTGCACACTGTTTCACTGTCTGGGTTGAAGAACATTGCCAGAATGCACGTGGTGTGTTCAGCCCTAATTCCCCCTTCCTTGTCCCTGAAATCATGGTGTTCTTACATATGAAGTAAAGCATCAACCCATGGGCTCTGCCACATAAAAGAAGGTCAAGAGAAAATTTTCAAGGTTTCCATAGATTTTATGATCTAGCTCTACCAGCTGCTAACAAAAAAAAATCAAAATATAATGAAAATACAATTTCTTAAGATGTTTCTGCCCCCTGGTTATCCACATCCATGCTACAGCTTGTGCTCTGCCCCAGGTTCTAGATCAGACATGGACATAAAGCTCAGCTAACATACAAGCCAATATTGCCAATCACATGCAGCCTTTCAACTTCCAAAAAGTTACAGAATAAAGATGCTTCAAGGTTGATTTTTTTTGTTTGCTGCTTTTTTTTTCCAGATTGTTCAGAACCACAAACTGAAAAAGTAGCAAAAAGGAGCTGTGAACTATCGGGCCTAAACTTGTCTGTAAATCCCAGTAAAATGAATTATGTATACTACCACCCCCCACCCCCCCCCCCCCCCCCGTTGAAATGAACTCTCCAGCCTGTTGTGGATTTTCATATGTACTTCCTCAATCATATGAGTTTTCAGGCTCCCTCATCTGTTCCCAGCTACATCCTGTAATTTCAAGTGCCGGTTGCTGCACTTTAAATCTGGTCAGCACAACTTACACGTACTTCCCAGTGACTCACCAACATATTTGAAGATCTTAAGAATGAATCACATCTACATGTTTGCTGAGTTCCTTCTGCTACCTGTGAAGGAAGGCTCACACTGACGGACTGTAGAACAGGGCTCAAGACGAGAGAGACTTTGATGTTTAGGGACTCTATACAAGTGTGCCCTCTCTGAAGAGAGGATTTAAATCATTTTATTAAATCACGCTGACTTTGTTGTCAAGCTCAGGCAGTGATACCTTAACAAAATGCATCCTTCAGTTTTTCAGACAACAATCAAACATGAGGTATAATTAAAATGTTTGGTTTTGAATCTGGCATTTAAAATATGTTGTTGCTGCTGTTAGAATAGCTTTCTGTCGAATCGGATCAGAGGAGGAAGTGTCACTCAGCACAACAGGCCACAGTCTGTGCATATAAATTGTCTCAAATCTTCCCTTTCAAATGTCAGCTGACAAATCAAAATGAGAATAGGCTATGCAGCATAAATACCAGTTATACATTAAAGACTTAACACAGGGCTCCTGTTTACTAACGTCTGAGAGCTCCAAACGCAGAGAAACCACACAGAGTTAATGGTAATTGATATCATATGGTCTTTGACAAAGCTTCCTCAAGAAAAGCAGCTTAAGGGAAAATCCGTGAATGTGTGTCTTGACCACAGTCTACCAATCTTCTTCCGCATTGGAGCCTTAAACTAATTTGTTGGTTTAATTACTGAGACACAGGAAAGTTTGCAAGAGTGATAACTGCACATTCTTTGATTGCTGATCATTACATCAAGGGGTCATTATAAATTAAAAATAAACCCCAAGTGTAACGTGAACCTGGCAAATCAGTCTGTGTCTAAATCTGAAAGTATAAGCCTACTACTCCTGGCAGACTGCACAAAGTAAAAAAGCAAAGCAACAGTGAAGTTCCAAAAACCTGAAATTGCTGTGACAGACAGTTAACTGCAGCCTACAAAATCTGGGGATTCAAAATGGGTCAAGCAAGATCAATGAGACTTTGCGCTCTCATTTGAGGGGGGTTTAGAGGCTTGTTAGGTAACTTCTAATGTGCCACATACTTCTGTCTTTAATTGGAGGGGGTAGTATAGCCTACTGCATCGTTCTGAACTAGCGCCAGAGGAATTACCAGAAGGTCAAAGGGAATAGAGATGCAGGGAGAGGAGGAAGTGGTAACTGAAGAGACAAGAGACGACTGTGAAAGTACTTGGAGGATTCTGTGTGTCTGGCAAGATGCAATGGGCCAATCTACAAACAGGAGGCAAGGCACTTACCGAAACAACCTCTTTCCCCACTTCCCTCCCAGCCTAGAGCAATGCCATCGCTAACTGTTCCTCCGCAGCTGCCAAAGCAACAAAGTATGGTAGTGGCTGATTAACTGCAGTCTCTATCCCAGTGTAACAACAGAAATATTGGCCCTACATACACTCACACAGCAATCAAATGTGTAACTACAGATGCCTCTGCTGAAACACCTTTGTTTCCCAGAGATTAACTGAACTGAGCAGATGACAGCAAAAACATGTAGTCGTTAGTTTCGTGGTCTTCCTTCTGTTCTGGGTCAGTTTATGGTAGGTCTTCTCTGTCCTTTCTACTGTCTATAAAATGGAGTATCTTATAAATGTTTGCATCATTCTGCAACAAAAATTGGTCAGAGCTTACTGAGGAAACAGGTGAGGCCTTCAGTCACCAGTATAGTTTTTCACACCCATGAAAACTAAATGCAGCTTGAAAGCTCAATTCAGAGGAAATGTTCTACGCAAAATGACAAACTAACCTCTTTTTTTTTTTTTTTTTTTTATTTTTCAATATCCTGTCAAGAAGAAGGTGACAAGTGGTCCTGGATGGCACTATGGGCATAATGGAGGAGTTCAGAGTAGAACCTGAAACACATATGGGAAAAAGGGAGTGCATGAATTAGGGCTTGTGTCACAGACAACTCAAAAGTGCAAAAACATCAAATGCTGAAAAAGACTGCACTAGAAAACAGGGGTGAAAGAAGTATTTGGGCAGAAATATTACAGATGGAAATGTGTGAGGCACAGAGGTGGTAAGATAGCCCAAGAGACATCAAGAGAGATAATGGCAGCATTTACACTGCTGTGTGATAACACGAAACTGCAATTGACATAAGAGAAATCAAGAGTCTGATGATTATGGTTCATCAGAGCAAAGAATAATTAATCCAGAGTAGCACAGATCAAGGGAGGGGTTTGAACAAGGAGAAACCGCATGACTGAATCAGTTACATGGAGAGACAGAGCGAGTCAGGTACTGATGGCGATTTATGAAGACACTGTTTTTATTTCAGATGCTGAATATCCAGCCTGACTGTGAATGAAGTATTTGCCTAAGAGGAAATCTGGCATGTTCTTACCCCACTTTTACAGCAACCCTTATTATATGTTTCTTGGATTTCAAAGGATTCTCTAGCAGATTAAATAGGCTCAGCATTTTCAGCACTTCTGCTAACCATTGTTTACTAGTGTTACCCTATACCTGAAAAAGGTCCTTTACAACCCCTCAAGACATATTTTTAAATTATCAGAACCTCCAGCCTGTGTAGTTAAAATACTCTGCTCTTCAGAATTTCTCCTCAGATCTCCATGCACCACCTTGTTCTTATATATATAGACACACACCCCTCTGAAGAAGCTATCCTGACATTCAATAGTAAATTTGTGATGCAAAAGCTATATAGGGAGAGAGAATGCAGAGTTCCTTATGCAGCACACCGAAATCTGATTTGCAACATTTAGTTATTTGAAAGCTTCAAGAAAATAGCAACAGTATTACAGCTCAAACTCTATGCTGTTTGAAATTTTTTTGACAGATAAAGAGGATGGAATGCATAAGCAAAAAAAGGGTTTGTTACTTGAACCTTTTTGATAGGTGCTTTAAGAGCAATTTCAGTTTTCAAAAAGAATGTACATTTATAATTAATGTATCATCTGTTTTTAATGAGGAATTTTTGTTGTAACTTGTACCTTCAGTACAGCTACAATATATAATGCACACCATTTGTCAAGACAAACATTTACAATCATAAGGAAAGTATCTTGAAGTATTTGTGTAGTATTTTAAGAGTTGTATTGTAAAACACAAAGCCACAACAGTATACCATTATAATTCAAATTTAAAGGCAAGAAAATTCAATACTAAGTACTTTCTTCTGCAACTGCTCAGAGATTCTGCTGCATGAAAGTATGGACAGTATTTCAGCTAATGGGTTTATAAAGTGTGCACTGAACCTTAAAACACAGACGTACCAGCTTTTTGCTTGTGATCCATTGCACTCTGTAGTGCCATCACTCACGGGCAAAAGGTATTGGTAGACTAAAATCAAACTTGGAGATCTTGGTCAGGACTTGGAAACCTCGTTTCAAAAGGAAAGAAAAAAGTGTATTTATACTGGCATTGAACAGTTGTCTGCAATCACCTTCTTTGCAACGCTCCTTATTTCACATAACTCCATTATATCCTCCTGAGTGTTTTTCCAGGCTGATGAGTCCTCCTATTTAGTCATTGCTCATACAGAAGTCATGCTAGACCTCTGATTATCTTATCAGCCTTCTCTGGACTTCTTCCAGTTGCGCACATCCTTTCAGGAATGAGAGGACCAGAACCACATAGACTGCTCTGCACTGACCTACAACAAATCCATAGTGTTATAGTCATCTCCACTCCTGAGATTTGATTTCCTCCTTCGACTGCTGCTGCACTTAGACAGTGTTTTCATGGCACTACTAATTATAATCAAGGTGTAAAGAGTCAGAGTAGAGCTGTAAGTGCACTCCCGCCCTGCCCCATGTACTGCCACTTTCGCTGCTGTGTATGTCTTGTCACGACAACATTGAGTCACTTCGTCTCAATGTTAGTCCTCAACCCTATTCCCCTGAAAAGCTTGGTATCATCAACAAACTTTGTCATCATATGGTTCTCCCACTTATTACAAAGTATATTGAACATTGAAGAGATCCTTGCACAACTTACTGGTGATCTCTCTCTTTTCTGAAGGCTGGTGACTTACTTCTGCTCTGCTTTTCCTGTCTTTTAACTAATTACTCACCATGTAAATACCTTCCTTCTCATCCCACAGTGCCTTTGATTGCCAAACACTTTTTCAAAGTCTGTGTTAACCAGGAGTTGGGACACACACAGCAATGTGGTTCCCTCAAAGAACTCAAAAAACTGAGGCTTAACTTGCCTTCGCAGACACCCCACTGGCTCCTCCCAGGTACATGATATTTATCGAGACATGAGATAAGCCTGGTCTAGAGCTAAATTCCTCCTTATTTGCCCAGTTCTTATATCAGGCTTCCCAGTCTGCAGTTCCTTGTAGTACTGCTTTCCCTAATCTCAAGTCTAGGTGCCCTTACCTAGTCCTGTCTTTGGAGTTGGTAGAAAGACAAAGCTACTTTTAAATGACCATTTTGTAAAAAATATAGTTCCCCTTTTGAAGCTGAGTGCGACAACAACAGATCTGGGCACATTTGCTGCACATAAAAGAAAACTGAATGAACCTACATTATACTTGCTGCTGAGTGCTTTCGTACTCCCCAGCATCATTCAAGGTTTCTAATACTGACAAGGCTTCAAAATTTTGTGAGCAATTCCATTCCTTTCCTCACTCTCCTACTCTGCTGCCATTTGTGGGTGTCCAATAGGTTGGAGTCTTTTTCTTCCTGGCCCCAGGGCTTGTGCAATTATAAAACTGTGAGTATTATATTTTCCCTTTCCTTCCTTTCTATTTACAGGCACCATCTTCCTTCTTCCTTTATCCTCCCTCTCCTCCTGCCTGCTGGCAATTTCTTAAAGATCCTGGTTAGACCTTTGTTGTTTTACTGTGGAACAGCCTATCAATACCATCTGTTGATAACAGGACACAGAGGCTGGAAGTATTTTGGTTTGGTATTTTTGATGTTCAGGTTGAGCCTCACTGGCTCCTGGCAAACAAGGATCTGGATGTTGGCTTCACATCTTGTCTATACACAGCCCAGAAATCTGTTGGAGAGAGATGATGTCACGGCTTCTCCCAAATCCATTCGAATCTGTTTGAGCGCAACAAGATCACAGCTGGTGGAGAAATTTCTTAGGGTCTCACAAATTTCATGCTGGGTCCAAATAACTCTTTCAAATGTAAAGGTGGGTAATAATTCAAGTAGTGTTAAGGGAGCCCAACAGCATTTACACCCAATGTAAGTCCTGTCTCACAAACAGCTTATGTGTAAACTGATTTGCCCTGACTATATTTCAGTAGTTAACCTGATTCAACATACTGACAAAATGATCTGATCAGAGAGATGATAAAGTCTGCTAATGACACTCAGCAATTTAAGATAGTAAGGGCTGATACAAATTGTTGAAGGACCATATGAGACTGAAAATTTGGGCAATAAAATGTCAGATAAAGTTCAACATTGATACATGTAAAATGATACATAAGGGAAAATATTTCTAACTGCATACACAGAAATAGTGAGAGCTGAGCTGACTATTACCAAATCGTGATGTTATAGTCAAGAGGTCCACAAAAACATCATCTCAGTGTTCATTAGGGGTCAAAAAGCAATTCAAACATTAGGAACTATTACAAAAGAAACAGCAAATGAAACCAAGATTATTATGCTGCCAAATCCATGGTTTACTCACCACCTGAATACTCTGGTCTCCCGATCTCTCAGCTATAACAGATCATGCTGGAGGATAGAAGTCAGACCAGTTTTATAAAAAATACAGAACAAGTCCTAGACAAGGGAGGACAGCGTAGACTGAGACTCTCCAGTTTGGAAAAGAAACTCTGCCAGTCATCCTGCAAGATCCCACCAAGAGGGCTACACGAAGAGGAAGCTGTACTTGAAACTAGCTGGTAGGAAGCAATCTGGAACATGAGTTCTATTCTAAGCTATACTAAAACATGCATCATTATGCATTGGTTTAAGTCAACTAACAATTCCATGTTTGGTTGTTGTTTTTTTTAATATGCTGCACAGTTGCATGGTGACTTGGGTCATACTTTTTGTTTTGCAGAAACAGAGGAAGACATGCTCATGATCCTCACGCGAGTGGTTTCTTTCTTTTTAGCTTCTCTTGTACAATGTACAAATTCTTCTCTATTGTAATTCTCTGGCAGGACACAGTCAGACTTGGATGCCATGAACCTTGGCAGAGCAAGAGGCAAGAAAAGTAGAGATAAGATGGGCATCACCTCAGTCTCTCTTCATACGGATGTCTTACAGTTTGGAGAAGAAAAAACAGAGCAGATTACATCTTACAGCAGCTCTTCACTTTTCCTCATTTCTTTGGCTTTAAATAGCTCTACCACCCACCTGCTGATCTAAGATGGCCTGTCTGAAGAGGCAGGATAGATTATCTTAGCCTGCTCTGCACCAGGTGCCTCACTGAAGGTCATAAGCTCTACTTCTGCCACTGAATTTCCATAGCCCATATTCTCTGCAGGGGTAGACACATAGCTAGCCATGGACCTGCTGGTTTAGGATGCTGTACAAACTTCACTATGAAGATAGTCCTCCATTACTCCTCTAATGCAGACTTTGATCTCCCTAATGCTGCCAGCATAGCTTGGAGAGGGCTTCACAAGAGGCAGAGTTTGAGCAGGAGCATTTTCCTTCTGCTTCAAGGTTTTTCATCAGTAGTAGGCATGGCTCTACGTTCCTCTCCAACCAAACCACTAGGTACATGCAGAGCATGCTTCTCACTCTCTGCAGTGTGTGTCCATAAAGACTTTTTGCCTGTATTACCACAACCTTGTTTACCTCATCCTGAAATGAATTTGATTACATGAGTCTGCTAAGGAGGTCTGAGTCTGAGGACTCTGCAACATTCTAAATGAATGTTCTAAATGGACCTGATTTAAATTGATATTCAATGGAAGTTAATCATTAATGATATCCCTACATCTAAAATCAAACACAGACTGATAGGCTCAATAAGCTCATGCCATCACGAGATGGCAAACAGGGCTGTAAGTGGGTATAAATGTAAGTTCAAATAGAAAAGTAAATTATATGGTTTAGCTTATCTACCCACTGGGGCAAAACTGAAATGCTTTTCAGGCTGTCTAGCCTCCTTTGTGGAGATGAACTTCCTCATCCCTCTTATAAAACATCCTCTTGATATGACACATAATGGGGTTCTAAACACAAAAGAGGATCAGCTGAACATAAAGTCCTCCCTCCCCGTATTCCCACAGATTAAGAAACAGACTAAAATCCTGGTGACCTACTACCATAATCAAAGAGAAAACATTTTCCCAATATCTCCCACCATTTTCTGCAAGTGACGTGATCTCTGTCACAGATAGGATAAATTTAGTGGGCTGGATGCCAAGTACTTGCAGCAAGATAAAGAACTAGTTCAGGCATAGCCAGCACTTGAATCTCCAAAAGTGCTTAAATTGAAACAATATGTAGCAGGAATCAGTTTTGGGTTTTATTTTACTAAAAAAAACAACCAAACCAAATCCCCACAGCAAATATATGCATGTTTGATTTTTAGCTTGCTGCCCCTCACAAAACTGCCATAAAAAATAAGCTTCCCCCCACCAAGCCATTTTATATTGAATCATATACACTATAAATGGACTCCTGCTTTCTGTTCAAACCCAAATGCTGATATGACATTGTCTCTGGAAAGAAACAGTCCCATCCGTTTTTTACATTAAATTGATTAATCGTTTTTCCGTTTGTATTCTTTGTGATGTTCCTCCAAACACTCCACAAATTATCTAGCCCTTAGTAAGCCAGAAGTCGTTTGGCTTCCGCCCCCCCCCCCCCTTTAAACTTGAATGCAGCTTGAGAGACTTAAGATCTCACATTAGTTTTAACTGCTTCGTTGTAGACCTGCTGGCACCATTGACAAAAAAGGGAGGGCTCTGACACACCATGAAGATGCACTCATTTCAGTGGCCAACAAAAAGCCAAAGGTGACCCCTATTATTAGTGCTAGTGAGACTAGATTTACCATATTATTAATTATTAAAGTCAGACTCAACATTCAGACTAGCTTGTACTTACTTCATGGGTCAGGGAGCTTTTCCAGAGCTCATTAACTGTGCTGGGGTACTCATTTAATCTTTCTGCAACAACTGTTTTCCTGACGCATGAGGGGGAAAACAAAATACAGGTAATTTTTCTGTCTGAGGGGTGTTTGCTGCTTGATCTCAACAAACAGAAGCAGCAGGAGTATTTTGGTTGTCAAGAAGACAGTAATTCTTCAGATCTCTCTAAAGAGATAATGAGTGGCAGCGTAATGCTTTTGATCTGTCATAATTATAAAATAAAAGAGAATGGATGCAAAGCTCATGTGCCATGGGAAGGTCACTCACTTTTAAATGTCTGGGATTCCCTCTGTGGCTAATTGCAGCATGTCCTGAACGCGGGCTATTTTTAGGCACAATAGTGGGTCCGTTATACATCCTGCCCCTATAAAATGAGTGCCTTACTGGTGATTCTCCTGTAGGGCAGCTAATAAGTAGGTAGGAAAATGATGTCTCTGTACTTTTGACTTGCATGCTATTGCAAGGAAGGACAGCAGGAACGTCTCCTCTTTGGCGTCAAACAGTCCCCCTGCAGCACACATGCAATTTAAATTATTACAAGGCAATGTTACAAGTATGAACCCTGGCACAAAATAAAGTAATTACATTTAATTAGGCAGCCAAAAAAGTGATGGCCTGAGACACACTGCCTTAGATGTAGCCTTTTGTTGACTTAACACAGGACAGGTAATGAATGAAACTTCAAAGTGTAAGAAACTAAATTGCTACTTAATTAGTGGAGACCTAGTCAAAAACACAGCAAAACAAAAAAACAAACCCCCAATTTTCGTCAAAGGAATTCAGACAAAGATCCCACATCTCAGAGAGGCCCTGAAATTAAGGATTATTCTATTAAGTACATGTGTGTATTCAAAAGCAAGTTTCTGTTTTGGTTAATGAAGAGCTCCCAAAAGGTGCTAGATTGGCAGCCCTGGAGCCTGACATTTCCCAAAAGGGAACTCGGTGCAAACAAGTTACTAGCTCACAAATCTCACTTGCCTGCTAAACATCAAGTACAGTTACTTCATCCTTTGAGTACTCTGACCTGCTGGTACACCCGTATCAAGCAGCCTACCACAGCGAGACAGCTTTCAGAAGTCAGAAATGACGGAAGATACAGAAAAGCAGGTATTGTAGCACTAGATTTTTATGTACAAAATCTCAGTTCTGCGATTTCGTATGCAGGATTGCATAGTTTGCCAGAGCTCTTCTCTGGAAGCCTCTTATGCTTTCATAAGCATCCCACTGCTTTATCATACAATTAAACGTGAAAAACAAAAGTGGGTTTTAATAGCATGAGTTACACTAGTCTGTCAACTCTGGGCCAGCATTTTACTCCAATTTCAACCAGAGATGAAAACAAGTAATTCATTGTGTTCATCTCATTACTCACACACTTGTATCAGACTAAGTCTTCACTCCCAAGAGGTGCTCAGGATGGATTGGCAGCAGTGTCAGCAGCCGGTGGAGCCTTTATTTCACCTGTCTGCCTACAACCATTACTTACTGGTGAGAACAGCTGGAAGGTAAAATAACATCTATCACAAAGATTTCTACCTGCCTTAGGTTTTCCCTCTCAGCCCTCTTCAGTGCAACAGACCCTTCAGCCCCTGACAGTTTTGCCCCTTTTTAACTCCACTTCCCGCCTCCACTTGCCTGTCTCTCACAACTTTTCCTTTTATTTCTCCACTCACTCTCATCTTTCCCTCCTGTTTGTTGTTCATCTCTCTAGAGCCAGTCTTATCATCCCTATCTGATGTACTGCTTCACAATCTCCACTGCAGACTTCATAGCAGAGGCAAAAGGTGTGGGGGGGTGATCAAAATATACATCCTCCTAAATTCTCTATTTCAGGAGTTTTACAGGACTAAAATAGCACCTTTTTTTTTTTTTGGAGTAGAGAGCTGTGTTGTCATGTCATATCCTGTCCACACCTCCCTCAAACAACAAAACCTGCAAACAAACAAAAAAGGAAAAGTTTTGCTAGAGGACTTCTCATTACCTGTCTAATTCCACATCTTAAAACTCTGACAGCTACTAGTTCTGGAGTAGTAGCTCCATATCCAGGAATTACTAAACACCAGCTTGTCCCAATTACATCCCAGAGTTGGTTTTTATTTTGTGGGACATGAGGAGACTGCTCTGATGTGCTAAAACTATTCACTCTTTAAGTTAGGCTTTCAGTGAGCAGAGGTCTGAAACCTCGGCACTTGTGTATTTTGCACTGTTTTTCACAATGTTTCATACAACTGCATGCGTAGCAGAATTTAGGTGGTTCTAACCAATCCCCTCAGTGAATCCAAAGAGGTAGTTTCCACACAGCTGAATTCTGGTAGCGCTTTTTTTTTTTTAGGAGGAGTTTTCCTTCTCCTCACCTGTCCCCTGGATGAAACACATGATTTTTTTTTCCCGTTTTTCCCCTTTGTTGACAAAAGTATGGAAAGAACCAGCATATGAGCCCATATTCTTCGCAATTACTTGAGAGCAGCAGTGTGCTTGCTGGGCAGAACACATCACAAAAAAAGAGGCCTCATACAACGACATTTTGAAATTTTACCCAGTCAACGAAACTGTTTTCTCAAGAGCCTGTGTAACTTCTAAGTCTGTATCATCTTTTGAAAAGTGACTCAGGGAAAGAACTGGATTTCTTACGTCAAAGCTCAAGTCCCTTTGTTAGCTGGGCTTGCAGGAAAGCAGTCTAACACCCAAGTTGTATGTGTGCACACTGCTGTTCAGAGGGGCTTGTGATGATGCAGGTCACCCACCTCCTTGGCCGTGGCATGCAGCTCCTATTGAGATGTTACTGCAGTCCAAAAAAAGCAGTGGCATCGTCACCTACATCATTTTACCAATATCATTCCCTTGTCACACACTGACAGCTCTCAGGGGAACACAGTCAGGGCAGCCCCATCCACTCCCCAATCAGCAATACAGGAGGCTACAGCAACACAGCGTGGCAATGAACATCCTTCAATTCCTCATAAGTGAAGGGACGTACAACAGTTATTCCTTCGTGCAAACGACACGAAGGCAAAACTAGGAAGGCAAAAAGTCTTAGAGCTGGAGAACTAGAACTGTTAGTAACTCAAAAGTGTGTGTCACATCACACACGGAAGCCACCATGGGAGCCCCAAACAATACTGACTGCCTCCCTGATGACGACAGCTGGAGAGGACTCAAGCTGACAATTGAATTGAATCTTCACATCTACAATCCTGAGGCCATGCTTTACTAATTAAACTACAGTATTAAGAGAGTTGCTGCTTAGTCCTCTGGCAGCTCTGCTCTGAAACTGGAGAGCTTTGCTCGTTGAGTAGTTGTTATCAGAGAATTGTGGGCTCTGATTCCTGCGATGTCCAATGTGCAAGCCCAGAACAAGCATCCAAAAGCATTTGGGATGAGGCAGAGCTCAGATCCACGTCATTTCCCACAGCCGGTGCTAAACGGCTCCCCACATATCACCCTGCAGTGGCCCGCTCTCTCCACTGGCTGTCCTGGGCACCAAGACCTCACAATTTGACACCCAAAACCATCATGTTGAGGGTAGGGCTTAATTCTGAACATACAGAGCTTTCAATATGCCAAGAGTGGGTGTTTCATCACTGAGTTTGGGGTGCTGTAAACAAAGTCCAATCAGAAAGATTTGGACATATTTAGAAGAGAAGATGTTCCCACCCCCTCCGCCTAGAATTTAGTTGCTTCTTCGAGAAGTGTGGTGTGCTGGAAGCAAGCTGTGCAAGCTGGGAAGCCGTTCCAGGAAAACTTTACTCCGTTCTTTGGTTCAAGTAAGGACACCAAAGGAAAATGCACGTTGCAGGATCTCACAGCTAGATAACAGGATGCGCTTATGGCAACCCTCGCATGAAGTTGGCACAGGTCTCTTTATTGCATGAATCAAACTTAGACATAAGAAATATTTCCAGCTAAGTAGAAGGGTCTTGTCCATATTCATCTCTCAACTGCCCAGCTAACCTCTTTCACTTTATTATTTATGCAAGTTCAGTGATTTGACAAATTTTCAGATATTTGACTGAAATGATGCACTATCTCCCTCTCTAATACCAACCACTCCAACTGCTTTAGGCTGTGTACTTCAGTACAGTGTACTACTGTCCCCTTCTCCACTGTTACCTATGCTAATATCCACTGAGACAACAGCATTTTTCTCCAAAACCACATCACACACACCCCCAACAGTTTGCCTTTTTGCTGGAGATAAAAACTTTTGAAGGAGGCACCTCCTAACTTCTCCACCTCTCACCAAAACACTGAATGTGGACATCACTTTCTGCGGGGGTGATGCAAAGATCAAAAACATGCACTTGCCAGTCATTTGTGGTTTTCAGTAGAAAGCACAGCAACACTAAATCTGCTCTAGAAAGACATAAAATGTGTATCTACAGAAAGCAATATTGTATGTTTTGTGGCCTTTTTCCTATCACTAGGCACAGCACTATGGACTGCGCTAGACTTACAACGTTACCTATTATCTCACAATTACCATTGTGAGCACATAGCGCTTGCTTTGGCGGGTTTGTGGGAGCACGACATAGTCAGTCTGCCAAGCCTCCCCGTATTTATACGTTAGCCATTGTCCTCCATACCACAGAGGCTACAATGGGGCAGCCCAGATAGGTTTGCCTCTGCACTGCCAGTTGTTCTTCTTCCATTGCTGCAGCCACCCCCACAAGGCATTGGCCACCATCCAGCAGTCGGTGTAAAGATAGAGCACTGGGCCACTTCTGCCGACTGGCAATGTCTAAAGCCAGCTGGATGGCTTTCACCTCTGCAAACTGTCTCGACCCACCTTCTCCTTCAGCAGTTTCCACGACGTGTCGTATAGGGCTCCATACAGCAGCCTTCCACCTCCGCTGCTTCCCCACAATCACAGAATCACAGAATCACAGAATGGCAGGGGTTGGAAGGGACCTCTGTGGGTCATCTAGTCCAGCCCTCCTGCCGAAGCAGGGTCACCTACAGTAGGTTGTAGAGCACCTTGTCCAGGCGGGTCTTGAATATCTCCAGAGAAGGAGACTCCACAACTTCCCTGGGCAGCCTGTTCCCTCAGAGGGAAGAAATTCTTCCTCGTATTCAGACGGAACTTCCTGTGCTTGCGACAGGACCCATCCATGAACAGGGCATACTGTTTCTTATCTTCTGGCAGCTTGTTATACAGTGGGGCCTCTTCAGCACGTGTCACCTCCTCCTCTGGCAATAGTCCGAAGTCTTTGTCTTCTGGCCAGTCCATCATTACTTCCAGAATTCCTGGGTGACTGGGGTTTCCCATTCGGGCCCACTGTGTGCTCAGGGCGACCCACTTACTCCACGTAGCATCGATGGCATGATGCATAGAGGGGACCCTCTCTTTGAACATCCAGCCCAGGACCAGCAATCGTGGTGCTAGGAGGAGCTGTGCTTCAGTGCCGACCACTTCTGAAACAGCTCGAACACCTTCATATGCTGCCAGAATCTCCAGGCTGGTCTCCTGAAGATGCAGAGAGCCTGAAGAGGTCCATAATCTCCCAGAATAGTTATCATAACTGATGAGCAACAGACAAATCTGAAGCCCTTTCAGCAGAACCAGTCCTGAGCTTTCCAACAACATGGGACAGAATTGACTTCTGCTGCTTTGGGGAGGAGGGCTCAGGGACATCCATCCTGCCCTGTGTGAAGGGCAACAGTGAGGCAGAAATTTGAGAGTACTGAAGAGGCAGACAGCGTTCACTATAGGACTTCCATTGCCTTTGTGTAGATCCATTAGATTGCTTTCATAGTAACAAATTTTCTCCTCCCTCACTCAGCCCCTGTGGTTGTGACATCTTATATGCTCGGAGGCATCTATTGGATTAAAGGAAATAGAGATGTAATTGCTCCTTGTTGAATAACCTGAAGAACACTAATCCTAAAACAAGATACAACACCCGCCCCCCCCCCCCCCCCCCCCATTCGTACTTCCCAGTTTCTGCTTCTTCCTCTTGCCAAGGCATTCATCGTGCAAAGGATCCTTACCCATATAGAAGTCCAGCCTTTTCTGCATAGTTCACGGCTCATTTTCTGAA